>NW_023270812.1:8023011-8086850 GCF_011800145.1 Mirounga leonina
GTGTGTGTGTGTGTGTGTGTGTGTGTGTGTGTGTGTGTGTGTGTGTGAAACTCTCAAAGTTGGGTATGCATGAGTTCTAAGAATGAAAATCACCGGTACCTCTCCTGTGCTGCCTGGGGATGAATCATAAAACCAGGTTTAGACTCTGCAAACTTTGAAAATTCTGATTTTTCCTGCTTGACCTATGGAGAAACCCGAAGAGGGCTTCTTTGTGGTGCTAGGGGCCAGCATCCATTCTTCTCTGCTTCTGTAATGACTGTGTGATCAGGGGAAGACAGCCAATGGAGATGGGGGGGAGGGAGTGTTAACAGTTTCCTGGGGCCTCACTGGCATCATCTCTGTGTTGTGACAGGGCAAATGCACTTTAAGGCTGTGCGTCTCGCATCCCACAAGTGCTTCTCCCCTAGTTCAAGTAATCATGTGAGTCTTGTAGAACTTCAAAGTTGCTGTTTTGGCAACTGGTAAGTTTCCTTGTTTGTGGAATCTGTTGGTCATTCTCCAGGTTCTATTAAGATTTGTATTGCTTACAAACTTATTTTTGTATTGAAAGAAAAATAGCCAGATCATCTTTGATGAAAGAGTTTGCACTAAGCTAAAAGATCTGAAATATCAAGTGCCTTTTCTCAAAGTATAGGTCTTGAACCATCTCTTTTTGGTGCTCCTTTTTCCTGTTTTCTATTTGAACCAGCTCTTCTGTTCTACCCTCTTTTCCTTCTCTAACCCTCCCCAGAAAGAGAAAGTCCTGCACACACATTTTTTTCTTGGGGTTATGTCACCACTCCTAAAATATCTGTGTAAAACCCCAAGAAAGTAGAAATGCTTCATTCTTCATACCCAACACTCTTGGATAAGACCAGGTCTTACTATAATTCATGTTGAACATCTATACCACTAAGCTTGGATGGCATGATTCTAGTCAGTGTCCAGTCCTAGAGGAAATAGAAATAGCGCATGGCCTTCTACATGAAAGTAGGATGAATGTGTATACCTAAATTCCTCCAGAACTTGTATGTGGCTGCAAGTAACCTACGTCAAGAGGCCACAAGATTGTTAAATTGGAGGCAGAAAAATGTAACTCCACATGTACTACTAGAAATCAAATTTTGTGTGAAATCTCAAATTGATGGCAAGGAAGAGGAAAGTACCATGTGCCCTTTTGTTTCTTATTAATTAAAATATCAATCTTTCTTAATGATTTTAGTGGCATTCACATTGTATAAGCACTTCAATTACATTTTATCTCATTTTTTCCATGATTCTCTATTTGCTTAGCTAGCACTAGCCATTAGAGCTAGGGTCTTAAAAATCCTCCCATTAGCATTCACTGTCATCTGGAATAGCTTTTGTCTCTTGATTCAACTATTCTCTGTCCATTTAGAGATTATCAGTATAAAAGAACCACCTGTTCTTGGCAACCCCATAATTAATTTTGCCTTTCCCACTCTCAGCTATATTATTGCCCTTGGGTTGGAGTTTGAATTTAAAAGCTACACAAAATAAAGTGCCATTTTTAACATGACATTTTCTGTTCTTGATTTTTCATGTAGTTTATGTAAACTAGTATTACAGCTTTATTGTCAGAATTCAGAAAAGCTACACATTTCCTACTGTGAAATATATTGCTCTGTACTATTCAAGTATGTAGAACCTATTTTTGTTTGTTCTTTGGTTTACAAATAAAACTAAACTCTGATAGAGTTAGTCACTATTAGGAAAGACAAAAAAGAATAAAAATAGATAGACAATAATAGTTTTTAGCCTGTGATTCTGTGTTTATAATAAACACTGGTGCCAGGCTACTGAAAATTGTCATTTTTATTTCTGAAAGGTTAAAAAGTAGATAATAAATACACACATATACTTAGACTTGCATAGAATTTCAGTGTACTACAAAGAGGGGGAATGTAGTGCAAGGCTCAACATAGCTTACCATGAAATAATAACATATTATAATAAGCATGCAGTACTATTAGAGCAGACAGCATACATTCTTTCACATGATTTATGAAGTCATGAATAAAATAACTTGTCACCTGAAGCTACTTCTGCCCAAATCATATGGCTGCTCTCTCATAAAGGCATAACAACAAAGGAGGACTCTTAGACTCTTAGAATGTTTTTTCTATGATTAGAGATTATAGAAGAATATTTCACTCTGAGGAATACAGTAATAAACTAGCCTTAACCACTTAAAAATACCCTTTATGTTAAGTAGCTTTGTATGGTAAAATTTGACCCTAAAATTTTCTAATTCAAAATTTGCAGAGACAAATGATGACACTAGCTATGAAAATGTTTCATATTTTTCTCAATATGACAAAAAGAAACACTCTTTTAAAAATTTCTACCAACACATGGAAGAACATGCCATTGAGGGGCTACCCCAGGATAGAACAGGATCCCTGTCAGTAATAGCAGTCAATCAGAGTCATTAGTCAGGAGAATGTTTTAGAGAAGATGTAAACACTGGGTATAAATGATGAAGTAAGTGGTACTTAGAACACCACTGATTCAAAATCACAGATAGGAACTTCCAGTTTTAGGAATATGGATTAGCTGCACTTTCCCCTATTCCTCTTTCTGAGACATTATACATAAGACAAACATAAGCTTCTGAAAGGAAGACAGAAGAAAATAGACTTGCTAGGGACCGTGGAACTCCTGACACAGTATTTGGTTCCTTGGATTTTCTGTTTGCTCCATGTATCCCAGATTTTGACTTGGAGAAGACAGAAAGAGAAACACTAATGCACACAGACAACAATAACCTCCTCCCCAAACCTGCTCTCTATAACTGAAAAGTCAGGAAAGAGACAACTGAGCAAGGTATAAAAATTAAACAATAGCTTCTTTACTTTAGCCAAATACCATAGAAAAAAATGTGATGGTACTCTCACCAATGCCGCAAAGGCCAAGTGGGAAGCCTAAACTGTCACTCTTACAGGGCTGACATCAGGAGTGAAACAAGGTTGTAGACAGCAAACCACACAGACCCTGTAGACAGCAAAAGAATAATAAGAGAATACTATGAACAACTCTATACACATAAATTTCATGAGTTAGATGAAATGGACCAGCTACTGAAAAACAAAACCTACCACACTTGACCCAATATAAAATAGTTTTCATAGCCTTATAACTATCAAGAAGATTGAACTTGTAATTTTAGAACTCTCCCCAAAAATGTTCAGGCAGGCCCAGATGATTTCATTGGAAAATTCTGCCAAATATTTGAAGAATTAACACAATTCTATATAATCTCATCCAGAAATTAGAAGAAAAAACACTTCACAATTTATTTTATAAAGCTAGTCTTATACTAATACCAAAACAAGACAAAGTACAGAAAGAAAAAACTACAAACCAACAAACTTCATGAACATAGACAAAAATATCCTTAATAATTAGCAAATAGAATTCTGTATTATCTAAAACAAATTACACACCATGACCAAATGGAGTTTATTCCAGGAGTGCAAGGCAGATTTAATATTTAGAAATCAATCAACATATTCCATTCTATTTATAAAGTATACAAGAAAAATCAAATGATCATATCAATTGATGCAGAAAAAGTATTTAGCAAAATTTAGGATTTTCTCATGGTAAAAACAGTCAGAAAAACAGGAATAAAGGAGAAATTTTTCAACAGGAAAAAAAATCTACAAAAATCCAAGTTAAGATTATACTTAAAGGTGAAAGTCTGAATGTTTTCATCCTAAAATTGAGAACAAGTTCAGGATGTTTGTTCTCACCATTCTTAATTTAGCACCATGCTGGAAGTTCTAGCCAATGCAATATGACTAAGGAAGGAAATAAAAATTAACAGATTGGAAAGAAAAAAGAAAACTGACCTACATGTAGATAACATAATTGACTCTGTAAACAATTTCAAGGAACTTACAAAAATAAGTCCTAGCGTTATTAAGTCAGTTCAGCAAGGTTACAGGATACAAGATAAACAAAAATACCTATTTGTAGTTCTATGGACTAGCAATGAAGATACGGACACTGAAATTAAAAATAAAATACCACTCACTATCACTCAAATACTGTAATACTTAGGTGTAAATCTAACAAAACATAAGTGGAACATATATGCTGAAAACCACACAATGCTGATGAAAGAAATCAAAGATAAATACATAGAAACATACCATATTCATGGATTGGAAGATTTAAGAAAGTAAAGATGCCAATTCTGCCAAAACTAATATATAGGTTTAAAACAACTTTTGTCCAAATACCAGCCATTTTTATAGGTATAAATAAGATTATTCTAAAATTTATATGATAAATCTAAGGAACTAGAATAGTTAAAATACTTTTGAAAAGGAAGAAAAAAGTGTACGAAATCAGTCTAAACTTTAAAGAATTATTATATAGCTATAACAATCAAGTGTGGTATTGGAGGAGGTATAGACACATTGACTAATAAAGTAGATTAGAGAGCCCAGAAATAGACCCTATACAATACGACCAAAGGATTTTGACAAGGGTAAAAACAACTCAGTGGAGGGAAAATAGCCTTTTCAACAAATGATGCTGGAGCAAATGGACATCAATAGGCAAAACAAATGAAACTTCAACTGAAAAAGCTGAACTCACACGTTGTACAAAAAATAACATATTATGGACCATAGACTTAAAATAGAAAGTAGACTTAAATAGAAAATGTAGCATAAAACTTTTAGAAAAAAAATCATAGGAGAAAATCTTTCAGATCTAGACCTAGAAAGATTCTTAGACTTTTCACTAAAATTACAACCCATAAGAGGAAAAATTGATAAATTTCACTTCAATTAAAAATGTTTGCTCTGTGAAAGACCCTATGACGAGAATAAGAAGACAAATTATAGAATAGGAGAAAATATATGCACAACACATATCTGATGAAGGACTAGTATCTAAAGTATTAAAGGACTCAAAAGTAAGAAAAACAAACAATCCAATGGGCAAAGGACATGAGAGACATTTTACTGAAGAGGATGTACCTATGGCAAATACACACATGAAAACATTTAAAAAAAATTTTTTTGAAGATTTTTTTAAATTTATTTACTTGACAGAGACACAGCAAGAGAGAGAGAGAGAGAACACAAGCAGGGGGAGTGGGAGAGGGAGAAGCAGGCCTCCCACCGAGCAGGGAGCCCGATGCGGGGCTCGATCCCAGGACCCTGGGATCATGACCTGAGCTGAAGGCAGATGCTTAACAACTGAGCCACCCAGGCGCCCCCACACATGAAAACATTTAATATCATTAGTCATTAGGAAAATAAAACCACAATTAAATTTACTTCTCAGGATGGCTAAAATAAAAAAAAAAAATAGTGACAATATAAAGTACTAGTGAAGATAAAAGACCTGGATCACTCCAGAAATGTAAAATTCTATAGCCACTCCAAAAAACAATTTGACAATTTCTTTAAAAACTAACATACAACTACCATAGAACCCAGCAATTGAATTCCTGGGCATTTATCCGGAGAAATGAAGATGTATGGTTACTCAAAAACCTGTGCATGAATGTTTATAGTAGCTTTATTTGTAATAGTCAAAAGCTGGAAATAACCCACATGTCTTTCAATGGGTGTAGGGTTGAACAAACCATGGGACATTCATACTGTTGAATATTTCTCAGCAATAAAAAGGAAAAAAATTTGATACACACGATAGGGAATTATGGCTGAGTGAAAAACCAATCCCAAATGTTGACATATTATGTGATTCCATTTATATAACATTCCTTAAGTTACAGTATTTTACAGACATAAAATATTTCTGGTTAGAGTTAAGGAAGGGATGGGAGGGAGAGACAAAAGGGGAAAGTGGATATAGCTACAAAATGGCAACATAAGGGGTCGTGGTGGTAATGGAATGTTCCTTATCTTGGGTACGTCAATGTCGGTATCCTGGTTGTGATATTGTACTATAGTTTTTAAAGATGTTAATGGGGAGGGGTGACACTGGGTAATGGGTACTCAATATATCTCTGCATTATTCTTACAACTGTATGTGAACTTACAATTATCTCAAAATGAAAATGTAATTAGAAATATAGATTACTGTGTGTGGACAAGTTTTCAAAAGAAAAATTGTTAAATCAACTAACTATAGATAAAATTAAACAATGACTATAAATTAAGAAAATTTTCTAAAATGAGAAGCAGCATTGCAGAGTGAATAAAAGCATCAGCTTTGGAGATGAAGAAAGATTAAATCTTGGAACTGCTGATTATTAGTTGTGTTTACTTATACTAGAACTCGTTTACTGACGTTATATCTGTTGATTTCAATTACACCACTGTGTTGTTAAATCACACTGCTTCCATATATCAATTGACAAAAAAATATTGAATCATGAATTATCTTTGTAAGATTGGATACTAGGTTACCAGAAAATTAACAATGGTATTATAATAAGTCTAATACCATTTAAATCCATCCAAATTTACACTATTAAAACTAATTCAAATATTATGTTAGATAACAGCATAATATGCTGAAGAAAAGTGTTAAAGAAAATCTGATTCTGCCAATAATTCTTCAGTAAATTGTATTCATAGGCATAATCTAATTAAATTAAATTCCTGAAAGCTTAGTATTGTGTCCCAGGACCAGGCAGAATAATAAAAAATCTAATCAGAATTTGATTTAAAGTTTAATTTTCTAAAAAAGAATGATCTAGAAACACCAGACATTAATGATTACTGAACCTTTGTGCAAATATACAATGAACGCATGTTTGTAAAAAGTACTTGGCTTTACAGCCATGTCAGTTTTAATATTATAGCTCATCCTAACTGATACCTAAGGTATTGGTTTAGTATTAACTTGTGGAAGAATGCCATCTACTGAGTCAGTTACTGCATTAAACCATGACAGCACTAGCTTTGTAAACTTAAAATGAGAGAAATAAATTGGTCAAAATTAATAAACAGTGTCAATAGAAAAACGTCTTTTTTTTCCCAAACTGTTTTGCAAGCTAACACCAAGATCCCTCTGTAATCTGCCTGATGTTATTGGTTATGCTATAGGAAATGGCCACAGCTTTCCCACACACTATCTACACCAAAGAGATGATTAATTGATGATTTATATAGCTATATTATTGATAATTTATATAACTCAATAAAGCTACATTAAGAATCTTATTCCAGTTCCCTTAAGTAATTAGATTACACATAATTTCTAAGACAGCAGGTTCACTAATCTTATGGATTTCTTTTAATCTTTTATAAAAGAAGTAATTCAAACAGCAAGAGATAACAAAATATACACTGCTACCCCATAAGAACATTTCATTATTTTTTGTTAATTTGTTTTTTATCTTTTCTAGTTGATGAACTAATTATTCTTATCAACAAACAGCTATTCTTATTATTGACCTAGACCATCTATCATTTTGTTCTTATTTGTTCATTTGCATGAGTTTATAATCATTTTTTTTTACTTACCATTTCCAGGGTATTTCAAATGCTACCTTTATTATTTTTAAAGATTTATTTATTTATTGAGAGAGAGAGAGAGAGAAAGCACTCATGGGGGGAGGGGCAGAGAGAGAGAGAGAGTCTCAAGCAGACTCCCCGCTGAGCACAGAGTCTGACTCGGGGCGTTGATCCCGTGACCCATGAGATCACCACCTGCGTCAAAACCAAGAGTTGGTCACTTAACTTACTGTGCCACCTAGGCTCCCCTAAAATGCTAATTTTAAAATAGCAAGTATTACAAAACACAAAGTATAAAATTAAACCAAATTATAGTTCTATTATCGAGTAATAAATATATAAACATGTTAATGAACATTACAGATTTTTTTGTACATATATAGGTAAAAAATAAAATTAATTGATTTAAATACACAAATAGCAAATGGGATCAAGCTCTACATGTTCTCATTTCCATTTGACAATATTCTATGAATATTTTCACACTGTTTAAATAATCTGCAACATATTGGTAACATACTAACCCAGGCCAAATCAGCCTCACTGCTTTGTAAAGAAAGTTTTATTGGCACATAATCATGCCTATTGTTTACAGGAAATCTAAAGGTGCTTTCATTGTTACAGGACCAGAGTTAAATAGCTGTGACAAAGACCATAAAACATACAAAACCTAACTTACTCTTTGTCCTTGTAGTGTAAACCCTGACAGTTGTTTGGGGTTTTTTCCCCCCTTTTTTAATGCAAGTGTTTGACTTGTTTTGATTGCCAACCCACGCACTTCAAAGACCACTATCTCAAATAAACACATTGCCAGCCACACGGTAGATGAAAAGTCAAGCCACCTCCCCCAACTGGGGCTTGATTCTTTTAGAGATTTTGGTAGATTTCTATAACTGCCCACTTGGGCACTTGTTTTCTCTCTTCCCTGCTTTAAATTCCTGCTCTTAATGTTTTATATTTACTAATAAAGAGTGAGCCCATGTATTAATGGATTTGGTTTGCTAATATTTTGTTGAGGATTTTTGCATGTTGGCCTGCAGTTTTCTTTATTTGTAGTGTCTATCTAGTTTTGGTATTAGGGTAATGCTGGCTTCATGGAATGAATTTGGAAATTTCCTTCCCCTTCTATTTTTTTGGAAAAGTTTGAGAAGAATAAACATTAACTCTTCTTTCAATGTTTGGTAGAATACCTCTGTGAAGCCATCTGGTCCTGGACTTTTGTTTCTTGGGAGTTTTTTGATTACTGATTCAATTTCATTGCTGGTAATCAGTCTGTTCAAATTTTCTTTTGTTTTTTTGAGATTTTATTTATTTATTTATTTATTTAAGAGAGATAGAGAGTGGGGGTGGGTAGCAGGGGAAGAGGCCAAGCAGATTCCACACTGAGCATGGAGCCTGATGCAGGTCGACATCCCACAACCCTGAGATCATGACCTGAGCTGAAATCAAAGGTCAGATGCTTAACTGACTGAACCAACCAAGTGCCCCTCATTCAAATTTTCTATTTCTTCCTGCTTCAGTTTTGGGAGTTTATATGTTTCTAGGAATTTATCCGTTTCTTCCAGGTTGTCCAGTTTGTTGGTATATAATTTTCCATAATAGTCTCTTATAATCTTTTGTATTTCTGTGATGTCGTTTGTTATTTCTCTTCTTCCATTTCTAATTTTATTTATTTGAGTCCTCTGTATCTGTTTTTTGTTGTTGTTTTTTTTTTTAATGAGTCTGGCTAAAGGTTTATCAATTTTGCTGATCTTTTCAAAGAACTAGCTCCTGGGTTCATTGATCTGTTCTATTGTGGGTTGTTTTGTTTATGTTTTTGTTTTTTAATCTGCTGTGATCTTTATTATTTCCTTCCTTTGTACCGGTTTGGGGTTTTGATTGTTCTTTTCTTTTTTTTCTTTTTTTTTTTTAGCTCCTTTAAGTGTAATGTTAATTTTTTATTTGAGATCTATTTTGCTTCTTGAACTGGGCCTGTATTGTTATAAACTTCCCTCTTAGAACTACTTTTGCTGCATCCCAAAGATGTTGGACCATTGTGTTATCATTTTCATTTATTTCCATGTATTTTTTCTAATTTCCTCTTTGATTTCTTGGTTGATCCATTCATTGTTTAGTAACATGTTATTTCACCTCCATGTATTTGTGGTCTTACTAGTTTTTTGTTTGTTTGTTTGTTTTTTTCTTATGGTTGATTTCTGGTTTCATAGTGTTGTGGTCAGAAAAGATGCATGGTATGACTTTGATATTTTTGAATTTGTTGAGACTTGTTCTGTGACCTAATATGTAATCTATTCTGGAGAATGTTCCATGTGCACTTGAAAAGAATGTGTATTCTGCTGTTTTAGGATGGAAAGGTCTGAAATGACTCCCTTGTAGGCAGTATACAGATGGGTTTTGTTTTTTCATCCATTCTGTCACCATATGACTTTTGATTGCAGTGTTTAGTCCATTTACACTCAAAGTAATTATTGATAGGTATGTACTCATTGCCATTTTGTTACTTGTTTTGTGTTTATTTTTATAGTTCCTTATTTTTTTCTTCTCTTGCTCTTTTCTTTCATGGCTTGCTGGCTTTCTTTAATGATATACTTGGATTCTGTTCTCTTTGTTTTTGCATATCTGTTGCCAGTTTTTTATTTGTGGTTACCATCAAGCTTATATATAACATATTATGCATATTGCTGTCTATATTACACCGATGGTTGCTTATGCTTGAACCTATTCTTTACTCTTCTGCCCCCTCCCTCCCCAACCAACAGTTTAGGTGTATGGTATCATACTTTACATTCTTTTATTTTGTGAGTCCCTTGACAGATTTTTACAGATATATTTAATTTTACTGCTTTTGTGCTTCCTACTTTTCTTACTTACTCCTGCTTATGGTCTTTTCTTTTCACTCCAAGAGTCCCTTTTAACATTTCTTGTAAGGCTGGTTTAGTGGTCATGAATTCTTTCAACTTTTATTTGTCTGGGAAACTTACCTCTTCTTCACTCTGAATGATAGCCTTGCTGGATAGAGTATTCTTGGCTGCAGGTTTTTTTCCTTTCAGTACTTTGAATATATTATGCCACTCTCTTCTGACCTGTAAAATTTCTGCTGAAAAATCAGCTGATAGCCTTATGGGGTTTCCTTGGTATGTGATGGTTTCTTTTCTCTTGCTGCTTTAGAAATTATCTGTTCATCACTACTTTTTGCCATTTTAATTGTTCTGTGTCTTAGTGTGGCCCTTCTTAGGTTGATTTTGTTAGGGGTTCTCTGTGCCTCTTGGATTCAGATTTGTTTCCTTCTCCAGGTTCAAGAAGTTTTTGGCTATTATTTCATCTAATAAATTTTCTGCTCCCTTTTCTCTCTCTTCTCCTTCTGGGATTCCTATAATGTGAATGTTATTATACTTGATAGTGTCACTGAGTTCTCTAAGTCTATTTTCATTTATTATTACCTTTTTTCTCTCTCCTGTTCAGTTAGATTGCTTTCCATTATTCCTCCAAGTCACTGATCTATTCTTCTGCTTCCTCTAGTCTACTATTTATTTCATCTAGTATATTTTTAATTTTAGTTATTGAGTTCTTCATCACTGATTGATTCTTTTGTATGTTTTCTATCTCTTTGTTGAGAATCTCACTGGGGTACTCCACTCATTTCTCAATTCCAGTGAGTAACTTTATGACCATTACTTTCATTTCTCTATCAGGTACATTACTTATCTCTATTTCTCTTTTGTCTCTTGTTGTGGTTTTGTCCTGTTCTTTCTTTGGAAACATATTCCTCTGTCTCCCCATTTGCCTAATTCTTTGCATCTGTTTCTATGTGTTAAGAAAGTCAGCTACATCCCCTCTTCTTGAAAGTAGAGGCCTTATGAAGAAAAGGTCCTGCAGTGCCCTGCAGTGTAATGTACCCTGTTCACCACAACCTGACCCTTCAGGGGTGTCTCCTATGTGTGTTGTGTGCACACCACTGTTGTAGCTGAGCTCTTTTTGCCTTCATCCCAGTCCTCTACCATGGCTATCTTTGTTGGAAGCAGGATTTAGTCCCTTTGTCATTAGTGGGCCAGTCTGAGACAGCCTTGGGCTTGAGCTGAGTCAGACCTGGTGTTTGCCAGAGGTACAGTAGCATGGAACTCTAGGGCATTTTTCCCTATGTGGTCCCCTGAGAAGCTTTCATTGGTGGGCAGGTCCTACAGTCTGAGCAGATGTCCGCTCCCAGCCATTGCTGGGGCTGCAGTCAGACTGACATGTGTGGTTGCCTTCCCCTCTCCTTGGGGCAGGAGTCACTTTGGAGTGCTGCTGGCCTTTGTCAGGGCCGTTTCCACACTGCCAGGTCTGTGGCACCACTTTGGATGTGCTCCAGCCAAGGGCATATTGGATGGGGCAGGGCTGCAGAACACTGGGGCAGGGTGCGTGATGGAAGCAGTTTGCACAGGTCTTCTAGGGGAGGGACCTAGACCAACTTTCAAAAACTCTTGTCATGGGGCTGGAGGAAGAGTCTACAGGATAGTGTGGGGGCAGGGTGCATGGTGCCAACAAGATTTGGGTAGGTTTGTTGTGGGAGGAAACCTGGAACCAAGGCTTCGCTGGAGGGAGCATATCTGCAGGAGAACACAGGGTATGCCCTTAGCAAGTTAGGTGGAGAGTGTTGGCATTGTGGTAGTTCCTGCAGGTTTTTCTGTATCTAGGATCGGCAGGGGAGGAAATTGGCACCTGGGAGCTCTTTTATTTCTGGAGAAGTCTTCTAAAGATTCCTGCTCCTCCAGCACATGCTCTGAGATTAGTAAATAAATCTTCCCATATATCCCAGGCATTTTTCAACTGCTACTTCTGTGCCGTATCTCCATGGGGCTGTTTGTTGTTACCTCTTTGAAGGCAGGGACTCAGTTTCCTATGGCCCTTCAGGCTCTCTGAGAGCTGCACCCACCGTTTTTTAAAATTCCAGGTGTTAAGCCCTGCAGATTGCAAGAGCTCACAAAATTAGGTCCTTCTGATTTTCAAAGCCAGATATTATGGGGATTTGGCTTCCCCATGCCTGGGTTCCCGATACGAGGATCTTTTTCTCTTTCCTCTCTGTGCCCAGGCATTCCTCCTTTTTCCTAACAAGTCTCAGTCATTCCTACCCTCTTCAATGTGGTCTCTTCTCTATAATTAGCTGTGGAGAGTCTGTTCTGCCAGTCTTTGGGTCATTTTCTGGGTTACTTACACTGATGTGGGTGTTACCTAGTACTATCTGAGGGAGAAGGTGAGCTTAGGATCCTCCTACTTGCCATATTCCTGTTTTATGTTTTTAAAACTATACATGTGGACATGCACAACATGGGCACTTTTTTCAGGATAAATGAATAGACATCAAAATATATTAATACTTTCATACTTCTATCATGTTATTATAAATAATTATATAACATTCAGGGCCTGGATCTAACAAATTCCTATTTTCTATTGTAGGATATTTTTATTGCTTTAGCCTTTAAAACAAGTACTGTAAAAAGGAACACTGTTTTACTCAACATATGAATGCCTACACCTTAATGATTTGTCTATTATAAATTACAAAAGGTAAATTTATTGCATCGAAAATATGTAATATGCAACTGTTTATTTAATCTATTTATCTTTGTACCTGTTCTGTCTCATCTATCAATTATCTATTTACTAATTTAGATATATATGTCAAATTGTCATTCAGAGTAGTTGCATAATCATAAATACTTAAATACAATATACCTTAAATATTTAAAATTCAAAGATATTTTAAAAAGAGACAGTCAATTCAAAACTTTGGAAAAACTAAGAAATAAGTGAAGGGAAAGAGAAAGAAAGAATAATGACAAGAGCAGAAGTACATTAGTTTGAAATTGGGTATAATAACTAAAAAATAAATATAATTTATTCTTGTCTGTGGAAAAATAATATTTCAATAGAGAAAACACTAGCTGTCTTAGGAAAATAAAGAAGTATAATTTCATAGAATTACAACTGAAAATGAGTACATAGCCATAGATTTGAAGGAGATGTAAACAGAAATATTAAATATGTTGATCAATTTTCTTCAAATATATTTGAAAAGCTGTGTGAAAGGGGAAATTTTCTGGACAGATATAGCCTAACACAAATGACTGCTTTGTGTAATCTAAAGTGATCAATCACCATGTAAGAAATTTAGGTGTTAGAAACTGCAGGCCTATTCCATTTCACAAGTGGACTCTATCAAAACTTCAAGGAACATTTAACTACTAAGCTTCTTTTATGTAGCAAATATAACACTTCCATAAAGTCCTGAAAGAGATAACAGAAAGGGAAGCTGCAGACCATTACGGGCATAAATCACTAAGACTGCTTCCCTCCAGGACTTCAAGGATGATTCAGTTTATTTGAAAACCTAGTAGAAACTGGACTCTCTTAATGGGTCCAAAGACAGGGAGACATCTTATTATCTCTTCATAAAATAAAATAATTCTTTTTTTTTTTTTTAAGATTTTATTTATTTATTTGAGAGAGAGAATGAGATACAGAGAGCATGAGAGAGGGGAGGGCCAGAGGGAGAAGCAGACTCCCCGCTGAGCAGGGAGCCCGATGCGGGACTCGATCCCGGGACTCCAGGATCATGACCTGAGCCGAAGGCAGTCACTTAACCAACTGAGCCACCCAGGCGCCCCTAAAATAATTCTTAATAAAAAAATCTACTTTCTTTCTATGTTCTTCCAAACAGAATGTGAAACGCTGGAAAACATCATAGTCTGCTGAGAAACAATTTCAGTACATCCACTGACACTAGTTTGGTTCATCAGTTGTAAAAGATACAGTCGGTGATATTATACAAGCAAAAGTAATGTGGTGAATCATGAAAAGAGAAAATAAAATTTCACTGTTTACCTGATATATTTCTATGTATAACAGAAAAGCTGAATGGCATCAGTTACAAATTACTTGTAACAAGATAAATTATCAAACAGACTGATTAGAAATTAATATATAAAAATCAATAACTACATACAACAATTTAAATTATACTTAAGAAAACTGATTTGCAGTAAAGACAAATAAAATTAGAAATAAAAAATAATCTAGTAAGGGGCATGAAATAAAATTTGAATAAGTGTAAAAGCATCGTTTTGTTTAAACGAGAAGTCTGCATTTTGTAGAAAATAATAACAATAATCCATCCTAATTTTTTTAAAATCCATTGCTATGTTTTTGTACTGCCACTTTTTCTGGAATTGGCAGGCTGACTGTAAAGTGTTGTAACATAATAGGCATGATTTAATTGTTAGGAAAATTCTGGAACCTAAGAAGAGCAGGCAAAAACATAATCTACAAGATGTGTTAGATATTAATCCACAGTATTTTCAAAAGATAATGCTAGTTTGTGGAAATATGTCATTAGATTAACAAAACAAACTAGATGTTCTGCAAACAGATCTGCACTCATATAGAAATAGTAGCATATGATAAAGAAGTGAGCATTTCAATGCGTAGGCAAGGATGCCTTATGAGGTAATCAATATGAAGAAAACCTAATAGCAAATCTAGTAGTGAAATAGGCAATGGATATGAACAAACTGTCTCCTAATTAAGTAACCCGAGTGCTTAAAAACATTTGAAAAAATGCTCAATCTTCCTCTTAATTGAATCTATACAATGAAATAAAAATGGGGATCTTTGGAAGCCAGTAGGTTCTCAGGAATCAAGAAGTTAGACACAGTTCATTGTCTTCATTAGATGTAAAGAACTTTGTACAGTTTAGGGAGAAATAGGGGTTATTGAAACCTCTCTGACTGTGGTTATAAAAAATGTAAAATGCACATACTATTAACCATAGTTACCAAAACTTAAAATGTACATACTATTTGACTGCAGTCTCACATCCAAGTGGCTAGCTAACAGAAACTTGCAGGTATAGAGAAAGAAGCATCAGGGTGTTTACGGTCATTGCAAAGTACTGGAAGCTATTTAAAAAGCTATTGGTGAAGCATACCTTAAATGAACTGCAGGATGCATGCAATAAAATACTCTGCAAATGCTCAAAAGGGTGAAATAAATCTACATTTGCTACTCAAGAGACCTCCCAGAAATATTCTTGAGTAGAAAGGCAAGTTGTTGAAAAGAATTGCCAGGCATTGAGTGAGAGCAAATTAGACCATCCAGTCCTAGGTGAACCACTGAAGTCTGCAGCCCCAGGACTTGCCTCAGTGGAGACCAGAAGAAGAATCACCCAACTGATCCCAACACAAATGTCTGACTCACAGATTTGTGAGGAAATAAATGGTTGATCTTTTAAGCCACTGTGATTTGTGATGGTTTGTTAAAGCAATAGATGATGATGCAAGGTCCTTAATATTCATCAGATTAGAAAATAAAGTTTGAACCCCAAAGTCCTTCAAATTGCTTCTGTATACTCAAGGAAAATTTGATGTGAGTGTGGTGTGTTCCCTTTTACTTTCTCTTTTCTCTGGAAGAACTTACATAGTCACATGTTTGCCTGCAAGAGCCCAGACACATGGTTCTCAGGTTTTAGGTAAGGAATGCCAACATGTTTAAGATGTGAGTGATGTGAGAACAGAATTCTACCTATATATATATTTTTATTTTCCCTTTTTCTTTGTAGAAACCTAAAATATAAGGGAAATTAACAAAAGCATTTTGTGTGAAAATTAATTGGTTTGGTTCTTGTGTATATTCCTGCTGACACCTGGTCAGGGTTTTGTCTCCCTGGAAGTGCCACAGAGAGTGAGTGGGTATAAAAATAAGAACACTGTGCAGGGAATTGATCCCAGTTTTATGACTGGACAGATTCAAACCATGTGAAATATTTTACTGGAGAGGAAGATAATTAATCAAGTTCAAATATTTCTGACTGTGCTAGACACACACACACAATCTTTCAATTAGATATTAAAGCACATTCCAAACTACCGTTCTTCTTTGAGAAGTTATATGATTAGCAACTTACGTGACGTAGTAAGTTCATACAGCTCCATCACCATATGGTCTTTCAATGCCTGGTAAAGATGTTACAATTTATAAAGATTATAATTTGTGGGATTCAATGCATCTCAGTCCTTTTATTTGCCATGGAGCTGAAATTAGAGCCAAAATATAGTTTCCCTGCATCTACACCCAATAGAAGATTAACTCTTCTCCCTTTCCAAGGAGAAGCTGATGATAACACGCCCCTCCTGAAGAACAGATATCAGCAGACCTAAACGAAGTCACTGCTGGATGGTGACTGCCATGACTGAGGTCTTCATTCTGCTGCTCACATGGCCTCCTTGTATCTCTTAGGGCAAACACTCTCACCGGCATAGAGATTATATCCTATTGATCAAAGAGATGTAGATAAGTTAATCACCTAGAATGTGCATACTTACAGAGTGAGCCTGTAAGGTGCATCGAATTTAGTCCAGGCTAACTTCATGGTAGAGAAAAACACATGTGTCCACTCTCTTGGTTATGTCGGAAGAGCTTCACGTCTACCCATAATTGTGCCATTTGTGTTACTTTGGGCACGTAGCTGTCTCTAGGAAACTCTGAGGAATATATAGTTAAATTAATGGAATAAGGGCGCCTGGGTGGCTCAGTTGGTTAAGCGACTGCCTTCGGCTCAGGTCATGATCCTGGAGTCCCAGGATCGAGTCTCGCATTGGGCTCCCTGCTCGGCAGGGAGTCTGCTTCTCCCTCTGACCCTCCTCCCTCTCATGCTCTCTGTCTCTCATTCTCTCTCTCAAATAAATAAAATCTTTAAAAAAAAATTAATGGAATAAAGTGGCACTGAATAAAAGCCTTTTTTAAAAAAGGATTTCATTTATTTATTTGACAGAGACATAGCAAGAGAGGGAATACAAGCAGGGGGAGTGAGAGAGGGAGAAGCCCGCTTCCCGCGGAACAGGGAGCCCAACGCGGGGCTCCATCCCAAGACCGCGGGGTCATGACCTGAGCTGGAGGCAGACGCTTAATGACTGAGCCACCCAGACGCCCCATGAATAAAAGCCTTTTATTGTATCCTTAATGTTGCATTTCAATTTCAAAGTTTCAAAGTTAGAAGCCACCTTCAGAGCAATTTGCTCGATAAATGGTAATGAAGATTAAAAACAAAAATTTTCATCAACCATGTATAATTTTATTTTCTTTTACTGTGTCTTGTTAATATGTTTTTGTATAATGTAGATTTAACTTGTCTGTTATCTTAATTTTTGCATTATCAATTTATTTCACATTGATTTTTCTGTTTTTTTCTTACAGTCTAACTAAAAAAATATTTTATCATTTTTGCACTCCTACTTAATCCTGATTCCACCTTACTTTAATATTTTGTAATTTGAAGAGTGAATTATTATAAAATAAAAATATGAATAAAATGTGTAATTTACTCTTTTGCTCAAAAACATAATGAGAAATAGAAATAAATTAATAAGAAGACAGTTTCTGAGTCCTATTAAGAGTAATATTCACAAAGGAGCAACAAAACCTGTGCATTGCAGAGAGCTAACTGAGAGTAGTGCTAATGCCTTAAAAGTCAGTCACATCCCAGTTAAATTGACAGTCTGATCAAAAGGAGAAATTGTTTTTAAAAAAAAAAAAAAAGGGAAAGAAAACCACAGGCTCCAAATGGTGTCACTTAGACTGAGTTCCCAAACCAGGGCTTAATACCCAATCTAATTGTACTTTCACGTCCCCCAGAAATCTGGCCTTAGCAGCCAGCCAGGAAACTCTTATTTCTGGTAAATTACTGATAATATTCTAATTTTATTATTTTATTATTCTTCAACCATTTAGAGCATTCCTAAACATTTTTTCCCTGTTCTGTTGCAATCATTTATTTCATAATAATAAATGGAAATCATATTCAGGAAGAATAACATTTATCAGAAAATTATTTATTCAAAATTAAAAATAACATGGGTAATAATTTAAATGAATGAAAGTTCATGATTTTGTGAATTACATTTGAGTGAAAATAAAAATCTAGTCTGGGACTAAGAGAAAAAATAAATCAAATGGAATATATTTAACTGGATACAAATATGCTTGTACATATATGCATATCAAATGATTATTATAATATTTAAATAATAGCAATTTTGCATTTATTAAATACCTTCTAAGTAACATGCATTGGGATGAGGCAATTTATATATAACATCTTAGTTAATGTTAAATCCCCATAAATTCTATAGCATTTTGTTTTTGTTGTTATTGGCTATATCATGTGTATGTCCTTATTTTGGGGAGCTTTAATAGACATTTAGGAAAGTAATTTTGTGTAGTTTTGTTTACCCTTTTCCCACTAATATCTATTTGAGAGCTTTATTGAGTGATACTTTACATAGTATAAAATTCACCCATTTTAAGTATATAATTAAATGACTTTAGTAAAATCACAGTGTGCAAATATTACAATATAGTTTTAGAACACTTCAAACATTACCTCAAAACTGTAGTTATTATCTACTACCAATTCAGGCCCAAGGCAGCTATTGATCCACTTTCTGTCTATAGATTTGCATTTTCTATATGTTTCCTGTAAATTGACTCATAATCCATTCACATAATCTTTGCTTCCTGGTTTCTATTACTTTCACTTATTGTAATGGTTCTGAGGTTGATCCACATTGTGGCATGTATTGAAAGTTCTGTCCTTATAGTTGCTGAATTGAATGTCCTTTTGTGAATATCCTATGTTTTTTTATTCATTCACTAGTTAATGGGCACTTAGGTGGTTCCAATTTGGGGTTGTTATGAATAATGCAGGTGCATTTCTGTGTCGATTCTAAGGAGTGGAATTGCTTGCTCTTATAGTAATTTATGTTTAACTTCTTTAAAAACGGCCACAATGTTTCCAAGGCATCTGTAACATTTTACATTTCCACTTGGAATACACAGAGTTTCCAGTTTCCCCTCATGCTCACCGGCAATAGGTATTTTCCATCCTTTTGATTATAGCCATCCTAGTTTTCTCCCTGTCCATGACTTGTCTTTTCATTCCCTCCAGAGTGTTTCTTGAGGTGCAAAGGTTTTAAATCTTGACAAAGCCCAATTTTTCTTTGTTTTTCTTTTATGGATCATGCTTTTGGTATTATGTCTAGTTTTTGATCAACACACAATCACAAAGATTGTCTCATAGTAATGTCTGCTCTAACATTTGCTTCTCTTATAGATAGTATTACTATTTTCATTTACCGATGAGGCTTAAAGTTGTAATATGACAGCCCAGAATCACACAGTGAGTAACGGAGGGAGTCAGGATTTGAACCTGGGATGATGGTTTAAGCTGTTAGACACCATGCAATACTGACTGCTTCATGCATATTATACATCTGCTCTGTATAGACACATGACATCTCTGAAACTCAAAAATGATGGTGATCGTGCAGATGTGCAGTTTAGGGGTCAACAGAATAAACAACCATGTGTCTTCTTCACATACTCTTCATGAGTATGGAAATAGAGTTAGTTTAAAATGTTTAAATTAAATAATCCTGAACCTTCACTGAAGATTTCCTGCTACTTTTATGCACATGTCTCAACTGTGGAGTTCTCTGCTGCTCCCCTGATCTGCTTCTCTCACGTGGACAACCTATTCATTGATGTTCTGTGATGTGAAGTGCAGGTTACAGAGATAGCTGGGATGCCCAAGTTTAATATCCAGTAGCTATAATCTAGCAGGGGAGACAGATGTTCTAAAAAGGTCCCTGTCTCCCTAACAAGCTTTGTGTCATTAGTTGTCACTTAATTGTGAGAGCCTTCAGTCTAACATTCTGTGACTGCAATGTGTGACCTGGAATTGAGGCGCAATATGTGGGAAAGAGAAATTGATTATAAGTTGGAAAATCCTGGAAACCTTTACAGAGGTGGTATTTGAGCTGCAACAGATACTATAACTTCCTTATTGCTTTTAAGGCCCATTTTCATATAAGGACCTTGAAAAATGTTTAAAGTTCATTGCTGAGCAGATCCTCTGAAGCTTCATGATGGCCTGATTTACAAGTCTCTAATGAGATTAATGGTTGATGGATCACTGCTTTAATGATAAATAATAATAAAGTCCAGGGATGTGACAGTTCCTGTATTATACTTCATTCATGTAGGAACCTTTATTTTATTCTTCCTTTTTCCTCCCATTCAAGCTAAAAGCCAAATCAGTAAAAGGTCAAGCTGACTGACATGGATTATTATATTTTCCTCAACCTGTCCAGAGATCAATAGTGAATGTCATCATCCATTTCCCTGAAACATGGACACTAACTTCATTATCTTAATACATTAAAGAAAGCAGAGCCTAAAGCTATACCAATTTCATACTTCTACTCTTACAACTCCACCTCTTACAACTTCTACTCAACAACTACAACATTAGAATTTTTAAAATCTGGGCATTAAATTTTTTACAATAATTTCTTAGTAGAGTTGCTTTAGGATAGAATCTGAATCAAGCCCTCCCAATTTACTTTGACAGATATGTGAGTTCCAGATTTATGTTTCAGATTTATGTCTTTAAGAAAAGTCCAAATGATTATGCCCTGGTTGGAAACTCCAAAGAAAGAGAAATGCCCATACCATATGCCCTGACCCAGTTCCTCAGTTCCAAATACAGATGTTGACCATCACAACCATAGAGATTGAAAAGCACCCGTAAACCATCCCTTCTCTGGTCACATATCTTCCAACCCCCAAGTAATTCTGGCAAGATAAGCCATTTTGGTAAGCATGAAATTAAAATGCTATATGAAAATTATAAACCTTTATCACATGTTGATTTGAAGTCACACCAGAATGGAATCTGAAATTTATTAGTTATGGGGTGCCTGGGTGGCTCAGTCGTTAAGCGTCTGCCTTCAGCTCGGGTCATGATCCCAGGATCCTGGGATCGAGCCCCGCATCAGGCTCCCTGCTCTGTGGGAAGCCTGCTTCTCCCTCTCCCACTCCCCCTGCTTGTGTTCCCTCTCTCGTGCTCTCTCTCTGTCAAATAAATAAATAAAATCTTTAAAAAAAAAGAAATTTATTAGTTATAAGACAAAATTAATGATTTAACACATCTAAAGTTGACTATTTTCTCTGTAATAATATCTACTCTGCATGCTTTTTGAGAAGAATCATGTCAATCTACCTATCCAATGCCTGGATAACATGTAGTATCTGCTTTGTATAATTTGGTTTTGTTTGCTTGGATTGTAGAAAATACATAATTTTCAAAGATTTGTTAGGGACAGTCTAAATATCAGCATTGATAACATCTTAATAATTACAAAGCAAAAGTATTATACAAAATATAATTTAACATTTCATTTACTAAATGTTCTATATTTAGATTTATATGTATTTTGATCTTATGATAATGAAATAATGCCACACACAACATACTACAAATACATTTTAGAAGGTGTTTCCCCTCTACAACACATTTTCCAGCTTTAGGAATTTACTACCAAAGCAGAGAGCTTACTGTTTAAAAAAAAAAAGAAAATGGTTTAAAAATTAAAGTATTTAGAAATCTTAATGCAAGGAAATAAAGTTGACCCCCACCTAAAAATAATCTCCCCATATCTGAATCATCATGACGCTCAACCATTGACACCAACATACATCCCATGCAACACCACACATCTTCCTTCTATAATACACTTTATGTTTCTTAATGACTGTGATCTGTTGGCACCAGGATTGATGAATGATTCCTCTTTATATATTTTGCAAATGTAGCATATAGATTTGTACAGTTCTAGTGAATGAAAGAATTAATGAATGGATAAACTTAAAGGAGTGAGTGAATCACGATATTACATACATCAAAGGAATGCAATGTCTTATTCTGTAAAATACAATCCTTATCCAGGTTCTTTCTAAAGAGCAGTCCATCTTAGGAGATGAAGCTCCAGTCATTGGCTCATTGAAGATTTAAAATGGTAACTGTGAATATTTTCCTAGAAATTCTGGCATCCCCAATGATTGCTATTACGGAACACACTTGAAGAGGGAGATGGAAAAACTGGGAAGTATTTTTTTATTTTATTTAAATATTTTATTTATTTATTTGAGAGAGAGATATCAAGAGAGAGCACAAGCAGGGGGAACAGCAGAGGGAGAGGGAGAAGAAGACTTTCTGCTGAGCAGGGAGCCCGACTTGGGGCTCGATCCCAAGACCCCGGGATCATGACCTGAGCCAAAGACAGATGCTTACCCACTGAGCCACCCAGGCACCTAGAGTGTATTTTCAATACCAACGCCAAATGATGAAGCAATGCAAAATTGTCCTATCAGAAGCTGTTGAAATAAGTTTCATTTGTAGAAAAGATAACTTTGGGAAAATACAAAATATGCAAGAGTGTTGCATATATAAAGGAACTGGCTTTTTGTATACTTCCAAGAGGAAGGTCTGCCACCCAGGTTAGGTTTTGTAAGGAAATGCAGGTTAGAATTTTGGGGAGGTGCACTTTGACTGAATCTAAGAACCTTCTCATTGACATAGTTACCAAGTTAGGAAATACGTTGCTCTCAATACTCCTGGTATCCAACATAGATGAGACACCATGATGGAAGAAATTCAAGATTCACATGGGAAGTTCCAGGACTATTTCCAACCTTATAATTCTGAGAATCTATGGTGCGAAAAGAGAAGATCATTTTTTATACTCTAGCACTAACTCCATGAAATTTTTAAGCATTCGTGAAATATATTTATTAAAGGAAAATTTGGTAAAGAGGCAAGAATACCCCTCACTGCAGCTAAGTTTTCTAGGCCATGTGCTTGCACCAGGCCCTGAGAAATAGGCACTTCTGTGTGTGTGTGTGTGTGTGTGTGTGTGTGTGTGTGTGATGTTTTCTCTTTGTTTTGTCTTTGATGGGAGGGATATTACAGGAGAGTTTTCTCATACTTTTCTAAGTGGTTAAAAATATGCAACTCTTGGGGCGCCTGGGTGGCTCAGTCAGTTAAGCGGCTGCCTTCAGCTCAGGTCATGATCCTGGGGTCCTGGGATCAAGCCCCGCGCCCGACTCCCTGCTCAGCGGGGAGCCTGCTTCTCCCTCTCCCTCTGCCTGCCACTCTGCCTACTTGTGCTCTCTCTCTCTGTCAAATAAATAAATAAAATCTTTAAAAAAAAATATGCAACTCTGAAACATTCACTCAATTTGCACAAGAACTGAAGAAATGAGGTAGCTTTTATTATTCCCCCTGGGGGCTTTTATGTTCTGTATCCTTCAAATGGTGTCCATTAAAAAGGTCCCAGAGGAAATAGTGTCATCCACCAAGCCATCAACATTCATTCTTGTTGATTTTCTTTAGAGGCTCTAATCTAGTATTGACCAACACCTCCTGTCACTGATGAGACTTGACACCAGCTAAGACTGGAATGCTTGGCTTCCTGTTGAGTAGCAAGACCTCTGCTTTAATTAAATCAGACATTTTATAATACTCTATCTCAGTTGTGCATCTTGAACAGATATCATATTCTTTTTTTTAGTAGACTTCTTTAGTAACCAGTCAAGATGTTATCTGAGAGCCAAAGATGATTTAAGATGGAGTTTTACATTTTTGTAGAATTGTCGGCAACTCATGTGGAGAAAACAAAAACACAAACTCAATAAAAATTCAGTTAGTAAATATACTTCAGGCAGAAAGCAAAGTCAATACCCTTCCATTCCTCTCCTACAATAGGCAGTATAGTTGCTCATTTACTGATGAACAGAATTAAGTGCCAATCCTATTTTCCCCAATAAAATATTCTATGAAATACCCACTAGGGCATTTCAGTATTCGAATCAATTGAGCAAATTACAGTTATAAAGATACAATTTAAGGATAATAATTTTTTTCCCATTTAACAATATAAAGCACTGACTGATTTTGATAGATTTTTGTGTTAAAAAAGTTTATTAATGAAGCTCTGTCCTGAATGGCTAAGTCTGGCATAGTTCCCCCAGCTGGTGAAGGTCATCAGTGTTGACACGCATTCCCTCCATACATGATATTGAATGTTAGACCCTAGTTTTATATATTATATCTTATGAAGATGATCTGAGAATAAAATTGGATACTGGGAAAAAATAACAAATTCTGAGATAAGATTGAAGAACAAAATAGTTAGAGATACTAAGGTTGCTTTTATTGTGTGGTAAGTATAAATGCCATCAAGATATAAAGGAACTATTTTGGTGGCATTTTTGTTTTTATAGATTCCTCACTTCCATCTTTACCATTAATAAAAGAACATATAAAGTGTATTTAAAAACAAATCTTATTCATAAAATATTGCAAACTAGAAAATAAATATGTAGGACATATATAACTGTCCCACGAAGAAGAAAATATCTTTCTCTTCTTCATGCAAGCACTTTGACTATATTATTATTAGCATTTCAAAAATCAGGTAAAATTAACATTCTGGCATAAATTATGCTAAGTCATTGACATCCTGTTGTCTAGTATATTAATTTGCAAAGGTATTATTTTATAATCAACTAAATCAAGGAAAATTAAAAATGGAATATGACTCCACCTTGTAAAATTTTCCTGCATTAATGGATAATAAAAAACATCTTCCAGGGTGCCTGGGTGGCTCAGTCATTAAGTGTCTGCCTTCGGCTCAGGTCATGATCCCAGGGTCCTGGGATCGAGCCCCTCATCAGGCTCCCTGCTCGGTGGGAAGCCTGCTTCTCCCTCTCCTACTTCCTCTGCTTGTGTTCCCTCTCTTGCTGTGTCTCTCTCTGTTGAATAAATAAATAAATAAAATCTTTTTAAAAAGAAAGAAAGAAAGAAAGAAAGAAAGAAAGAAAGAAAGAAAGAAAGAAAGAAAGAATAAAAAACATCTTTCTTACCTATTTTCTATGGCCTGATTTAAAAGGAAGCACTAATCAAAATTGTCCTTGGAGTATTAATATAGAGCAAGGGCTGACTGCAATCTACTGACTGCTTAGTGACATATTATGCCAATTTCAAGTTCAATTCTTATTAAAAATATTTATAGCCTCCAAAAGTTCAGGCATAAAAAATATAAATTTTGTGTTCATTATATCTTGTAGTGAAACTGGATTTGAGCACAAAATCTCACAAGAATTTTATGAATGAAATCTTGGAAATTTAGATCCTGCTGATGTCAAGAAGATCTACATAAATCAAGATCAACTGACTTGAATTCCATAGGTCTCTGTCTGGCTGAACCCAAGAAGTCTGTATTTCATTGGATGGTTTAAGCTAAATAGGGCTTCTGGGGAAGAATTTCATCTTTCAGAAATTCCAAGATCTTTTCCAAATTATCAGCTATAATTTATGCCAATTATATTTAATAATATAATTTATGCTAATTATATTTTTAATTTAACAATTCAATTAAATTGATATTTATATTTTAATGTATATTTACAATTAAAATATACTTAAATTAAATTAAAATTAAAATATCTCTGCAGATGATTATCTAATCTGATTTGTACCAGGCCTAATCTCTTGGTACTCAGAGAGTGATCCATGGGCTAGCATCACAGACATCATCTGGGAATTTGTTAGAATGCTGAATTTCAGGACACCCCCTGCCCCAGACCTACTGTTTCATAATCTGCATTTTTAGTAAGATGCCTTGAGGATTTGTATGTACATTTGAGAAACACTGACCTAGTCATTTATATAGTATATAAGTATATATGTAAAAATAGCTCCATTTATATTTTTATTGAGGTATAATTTACATATAACATTGTATTATTTTCAGGTGTACAACATAATGATTCTATATTTGCATATATTGCAAAATGATCGCCACAATAAGCCTTGTTAACTTCCATCATCACACATAGTTACAATTTTTTTCTTGTGATGAGAACTTTTAAGATCTACTCTCATAGCAGCTTTCAAACATTCAATACAATATTGCTAACTGCAGTCACCATGATGTACATAACATCTCCAGGACTTATTTATTTTATAACTGGAAGTTCGAGCCTTTCAACCACCTTCCCCCAAGGGTGAAATGGCTTAAAGGTGGTATAAACATATATGTATGCACACATACATACACATCAAATATACTGAAGTACATTTACCATACAATGAAATTTACTCTTTTTAGGCTTACAGTTCATAAGACTTGACAAAGATGACACAGTCAACTAACCCCCAACAGGTGAAAGACACAGGGCATTTCCTTCAGCACATGGACACTTCTGCTCCCTTGTATGCAGTCACCTCTTTCTGTCCCTTACACTGGCAACCACGTGCCTGGTTTTGGTTCCTTTGCCTCTGCAAAATCATTGAGTATGGAGCTTTGTGTGTGGAGCTTTTCCACTTAGCATAATGCCTTTCAGATTCATTTATGTAGTTGTCTGCATCGGTAATTTTTTTTTTTAAGATTTTATTTATTTGACAGAGAGAGAGATAGCGAGAGCAGGACCACAAGCAGTGGGAGTGGGAGAGGGAGAAGCAGGCTTCCCGCCGAGCAGGGAGCCCGATGCAGGGCTCGATCCCAGGACCCCGGGATCGTGACCTGAGCCGAAGGCAGACGCTTAACGACTGAGCCACCCAGGTGCCTCTGCATCGGTAATTTTTTCCATTTTGTTGCTGAGTGGTGTTCCATTGTATAAATATATCCCAAATTTGTTTACCTATTCATTCATTCATTCACCATGAAAATGTGGCTCGTTTACTCTTTTTGGCAAGCATGAATAAGGATTTTGTAAAGATTTGCACACAGGTTTTTGTGTGGATATATGCTTAGATTTGTCTTGGGTGAACACCCAGAAATGACTCATTTGTTAAGTTCATTTCTAACTTTTTAAGAAACTTCATTTTTTTTCCCCAAAGTCATCGTATCATTATGCTTCTCACACAAATGTAACAAGTTTTATTATTCCACTTCCTCTCTTGTGACTGGTATTGTCAGATGGTTTCTAGATATTTCTATTTTTTTTTTTTTTTTAAAGATTTTATTTATTTATTCATGAGAGACAGAGAGAGGGACAGAGGCAGAGGGAGAAGCAGGCTCCCCGCGGAGCAGGGAGCCCGATGCGGGACTCGATCCCAGGACCCTGGGATCATGACCTGAGCCGAAGGCAGACGCTTAACCGACTGAGCCACCCAGGCGTCCCGGTTTCTAGATATTTCTAAGAGTCATTTTAAATTTGCATTTCCCTAATGACTAATGATATATACCAATTTTTCATGTAGTAATTTGCCATTTGTTTCTTCTCATTCATGAAGTATGTGTTCAAATTCTTTGACAATTTTTAATGTGCTTATTTTTCCCATTTTTCCTTACTATTGAGATGTGAAAGTTCTTTGTACATAATTGTTTTATGGGCATGCTTTTACTCACATAATTATGAAGATAAAAGAAGCTAAGATCTGCATCTTGATGTTCCAAGCTCAGAATACAAAGCTATTCTGTCATATTGTTGCAGTAAAATGAGCTCAGTGAGTGAGCCCTTCAACGTGCAGACCTGCACCCTTCTCACACCTACACAGAGTATTAATCTTTCTTCCTGACTGACTTGTGTTTTAAATGCAATCAGTGGATAGACACAGCATGCCTAGATACCACAGAATGTATTTCTTCCCTTCAAACCCACTTTGTGTGAACTTGCTTGGATGTGCTGACTCCACAGAATCACCGCAGCAACTTGTAAATGATGCATGAAAATGAAATGAAAGACCCCTGTTCAGTGCACAGGGTGATCAAAACTGTGCTTTGCTGTGCTATTTGATTGTACCACTAAACAGAGGGCCAGGATGGCCTCCCAGTGTTTCTCATTGAGTTAAGAAAATCCCCAACTATAAATGAAAAAGATGTCCCTCAGGTTTAATTTCCTTATCACCAGTACTTTAGAACCAAATGAAATCCTAAAACATCAACAATTACACCACCACACCTGAAACACGTCATCCAATACATCGAGTATTTTTCTACATTTTAAATGACATTCTCTAACCTAGAAGGAAGGATTGGCAAAAGCATCTAAGTTTTTTGATCATCTGATACAAAAGGTTTCCTAACAAAACAAGTCCTGAATCTAGTTCATGGCTAAGGTGGTTTTCTAGAAACTGCTTCCTCAAGGATGTAGGCTATATGGGCCTATTTACAATAAAGCATCATAATCCGGTTCAGATAAGGAGCAAAGTTCTTGTGTTTCTTGAAAATATGGAAATTAAAGAGCAGACTCCATACTGCAGTTTCACAGTAAAAGACTCTTAAGACGAATTTCTGATTTTAATATTTTAAAAAGCTATTGTGTTTTGTAATATGTCAAAGCGTAGAACTGATTTTTTAAAAATTTTTATTTATTTATTTGACAGAGAGAGAGACAGCGAGAGAGGGAACACAAGCAGAGGGAGTAAGAGGGAGAAGCAGGCTTCTCGCCGAGCAGGGAGCCCGATGTGGGGCTCGATCCCAGGACCCTGGGATCATGACTGGAGCCGAAAGCAGACGCTTAACGACTGAGCCCCTCAAAGCATAGAATTCAGAACTAGAAACTTAAATTATCAAAATTATTCAAGAAATGTAAGCCTTTAAATATATTATGTTTAAATTTTCTCTAGGTCAATTGTGAAATTGAGAAGCAAACTTTTAAAGATGGAAGTGCTTAAACTTTTCATGCTAGTCAATCTCTGTCCCTTATGGAAGAAATAATTATGATTACTTTCAACTGAAAAATTGAACAACCTCCAACTGGACAGAGATAGACTGTTTCCTTGGACTATGCCGTTTTTCCTGGAATATACATATCTTCACGTCAAACACATTTTCCTTCTTGACTAGGTTGTCAGGAGGTTTAATTGAGTACAAGTCTGAGAATGTCAGGCTGGTGCCACTCTATACACCACACCCAACATGCATTTTGCCTTATTTTTCACACTATTAGCTATTTATCTACATAATCAGCTACAAATACAAAGAACATTTTTGTGTTTTCTATATCTGTGATGTTGAGGCTAACCCCTGAGCATAGGACTAAACCAAGACTAATCAAGAAATTACTTTTATATTTCACATTTAAATATACTGAAGACATGGAGAAAAGCAATCATGGTGTATTTACTATTGTGGAGAGAAAAAAGAAGAGAACTATTTTCATTAATCTACTTTACCTAGAGACTCAGAGCCTAAGACATAACGAGTGCTTTAATCTATTGAAGTCTTGCTCTGTGTCGTTACTAGGTTTTCATAGCTCTTTACCAGCAGAGATTATTATGGACACTGGAGTCAGAAAATCATGATGTAGTGGATCAGATGAGTATTGAAATAATAGGGACATTATCCCTCCAAAGTGCTGCAGGAATGTTTCGGACCTTAATGATTAGGTGTTCATTTTCGATTATCTTAGACAATCTTTTATAACCTAAAAAAAAAAAAACTTAGGAATTTTTTAAAGATTTTATTTATTTATTCATGAGAGAGAGAGAAAGAGGGAGGCAGAGGGAGAAGCAGGATCCCCCCCTCAGAGCAAGGAGTCTGATGCGGGACTCGATCCCAGGACCCTGGGATCAGGATCTGAGCTGAAGGCAAACACTTAACCAACTGAGCCACCCAGGTGCCCAAATTTAGGAATTTTTTAAATGTTTGATTCTTCTGTATCCTTTCTTGAAATTATTTTGAGAAAAATCTGTTTTATTTTGAAAGGTCGTTCCAAGCTCAACTCATCACACATTGTGGTTACTGATAGGAAGCCCTCATATAAAGTTAGCTTTCTTGTAAATCTACTTTTCACAATCATGTTTACCTTCTGACAACCTTTGTTTTTATTACATGGTCCGTAACGTAGTCACATCCTGAAAATGGTTTGGTTTAGAATTACGGCAGACAGAGAGCCTATTTCTCCTCAAGTCTGCGTGTCATCCTGTGGATAATGATATGCCATGCACCCACACCCCTCTGTAATCTCTGCCTCAGGTAGCTCAACCAGAAGAGCATCAGCTTAACTCTATGGCTTATTGTAGTAGACATTCTTAGTTTGTTGTATAGTTTTCCAGCATCTTTGTTTTCTTTTAGTTATAGAAGTTTTGATAGAAACTTGCTTGGCTGTGTCAGGAACACAGATTCAAAATCCAATGTTACTTCCTTAAGGGATAACTTTTCCACAGAAACATTTTGCATAATTAGAAAGCTTCTCTCCAGTGAGGTATGAAGGCTTTCTCTCTTGTTCTCCCATCTCCACCTCCTGGATTTAATGCATTTCCAGGTCAATTCCCATTTAATTCTAATTATTTCTACTCCACTTGTTTAGGAAATTTAGCAAACACAACTCTCATAGCCAACACTCTCTGGATTATAGCTCAGTATTTCATCCTCAACTGAGTGGTATATCTCATGATTAATATATCAGACACGTGTCGATCTTCTAAAAATATCCCAATCATGCCCCAAGATTATTTTTTAGCAGATTCCTGAAAGCAAAAGTAGAATTTGTTATAAATTTCAATGCTACTTCCAGGTTCTCTTTAAAAAAATATTTGGTTCTGATTTTCCAAATAAGATAAAGTATTGCTATCTTTAATAACAATAAAAAATGACTTAAAGCAATTTTTATAAAGAAAAAAGAAACACTGTAGAAAATATAAAGATAAAAAGAAAGTTTTTAAAAGATCATTTGGATCTTCTTAGAGATGTGAGCTTACAGTGCTGAGAGGACACATGACATGGTATCACAATTCTTACCTCGCCTGTTCCTTACTCTGCACAGTGTGTTCTTACAGGATGTGGTTGATAATCATTGCTCAACATGTCTATTTAACAGTTGAATGAAAGATGAATGAATGAATGATGCTAATAGGCATTTTATTTTTAAAATGCATTTTTATTATATAAGAAATTTTAAGATAAATAGCAAAGAATATACTCAAAGAATGTAAGAAATATTTGAGGCTAAATTTTGCACATAATTCCTTCCTTCTTTGACCAGATTTGACCTGTATTTCCATCCTGACTCTAAGGGATGTTGGGAGCCACGGAAGTTGGATCACACCTAAGGCAGATTTGGGATGGGATGTGCAAAACCAATGACTCTGGAGAGAGCTCGTGCAACAGAAATAGCAAACCTCTGTGCAGAGTCTACTTTGCCACCACCTGAATCTGACGGAACAATTTTGCCCCTGGCTGGCAAAGCAGTTCCTGATAAAGTGGGCTGGAAGCTGTATGACCTAGAGAGAAAGGAAGAGGGAAATGAGTGAGACTTTCTCCAGATGCCTTCACAGTGTTTGTCAGTCTGCCCTCTTCACCCTTTCAACTGGAAGGGCACTTACTCTTTTCCTTTCACAACTTGTGAGACTTCCCTATTAGGGTCAGTCAGTTAGTCCAGCAGACAGATGTCAGCCCCAGTGAGCCATCAAGGAAAAACTAGAACACATCTAAGAGGATCCAATAGCAACAAGAGAGAAAAAGATCAGAACAAACAGCCGTCAGTAAAAACGGCTGCTGGAGGAAGGGTATTAGAGTTCTTTAGAGAAACAGAACCAATAGGATCACCATCTATCTAGTCCATCTATCTACTTATCTATCTACTTATCTATCTATCTACTCTATCTATCTATCTATCATCTATCATCCATCATCATCATCTATTCCAACTATCTATCTATCATCTATCTATCTATCATCTATCTATTCCAACTATCTATCTATCCATCTATCTACTCTATCATCTATCTATCTATATCTATCTATCATCATCATCTATTCCAACTATCTATCTACTCTATCTACTCCATCTATCTATCTATCATCTATCATCTATCTTTCTATCATCTATCTATTCCAACTATCTATCTACTCTATCGTCTATCTATCTATCTATCATCTATCATCTATCTATTTATCATCATCATCATCTATTCCAACTATCTATCTACTCCAACTATCTATCTATTTCTCATCTATCTATCTATTCCAACTATCTGTCTATCTAACTATCTATCTATCTATCGACTCTATAAATGATTGATAGATAGACAGATATAGATAACTGATACAGGTAAATAGATATAGCCAGACACATATCTGGGCAATGTGATGCAGCCAATTTGACACATAAAATTAACTATCACAGAAACAATGCATTCAACAGAAAAAAAAAAAAAAGAAAAAGGAAATTTAGAGAATCATAAGAGATATGAAGGATATAAAACAAACTAGCATGATTTACCAACAAAGAATTCAGTAAAAGAAGTAAAGGCAGGGATAGTCATTGCTTATACATGTATTAGTGTCTAAGAATCACATGAAATTAATATTTCATAGCACAAAAATATAAAGTGATGGAAATCATGAGATCATTAGGAGATGCAGAGGATTGCAAGTAGTTGAAGTTCCAGGAAGACAAAAAGACGCACGTGGAAGATAAACAGGAATTCCACAGAGAACAGAGGAAAGTGCCCATGAGGTGAGGAAATATCTACATCTATAAATGTAAAGGATTCCGCTGAACCTAACTCTGAAGTGATGAGGAAAAGCCCAAACTTAGGCTCATCCTAGTTTAAAAGGTTCCAATTTCCAGGTCAGAAGATCATGTTTTCTCTAAAGGAAAAAATGTCAGACTGGCGCCAGAATTCTTGTACACACCCCTGCAGGTGGGCAGGCAGTGGGATCACCTCCAACCCACAGAAGGAGCAGGACTGCCACAGAGATAGTCATCGCATCCAGAAGATTTCCAGATATAAAAAAATTTACGACACACAGTATCTGTATCTTTATCTAGATTGAAGACAACAGACTATCTAGGGATATAGAAGCGCTAAGTTAGAACTCTTAAAGCAATGGATTCATACCACAAAGGAAGTTGTAATAATAAATATTGAAATGTATTAAAATATGTCAGCAAAACCAAAATCAAAGCTTCTCATAAAAACACTTGGGATGGGGAATAGTTATTTCAAAAATTTAATCTGAGAAGGCATGATAGGAAGATAGGAAAGAAAGACATGAAGAAATTAAGATATTATATATATATATATGCATATATATACACACCCCTGTGTGTATAATGTATCTGCACTTTTCAGAGTGAGAAATATGTTGTGAGGGGGATAAATTTTAGATAAATAGATAAACAAATATTGGAAGAAGAAATAATATAATTGAATCTTCAATAGTTGATAATTCCAAGGGACAAACTGTTGGTAGCTTGACAGGAGAAATAGCGTGCTTTGAGAGGAAAATTAATAGAGAAACACATTTGTATTTAGGAGTATAGGGAAATGAAATTAATAGGAAATATATTAAACGGGAAAAGTCTAGAATGATTTGCAACTTAATAAATCAAGGAAATGTGAGCAAAATGTATAAAGGAACAAACTATGGAAATTAATATTAGATAAAAATAAAACAATCAGGTATAAAAGGATTTGGGGAAGAGGATGGTAGAGGTAATAGAAATTTTTATATCTTTCCAAATACCCACATAATAACAGAGCAATTAAAATAATATAGCAAGACTTTTTAAGTCCGTGAGTGACACTTACAGCATAGTAGAATAACAAAGTATAATTTTAGTCTTCAAAATACAAATGAAAGTAGGGAAAAAAATCATCAGCTGCCCTAAAGATTGTAAATTACTGGTATCTGCATGGGAAACAGCAGAGGGAAGGCAGGGTGGGTTTGGGTTTGGTGTAAAACAGGAGATCCTCTAAGTACCTATAAGAATGATGGGCTGGAATGAGGAGTGTTCTGTCTAATTCAGTAGCCGTTGAACTCAAGGAGCCCCACTATGAGGACCGGAGCGAATGGAGAAGTCTGGCGGCCACAAACTACTAGAGCCATCGTGCTTGGGCTCCCTTTCCAAACAGGACTTTCCACTGAGGGGAAAATGATGGAGGCGTGGACCTAAAATTGGTCAAAAACAAAAGTAAGAGAAGTAACCCCTTTATCAACAAAGTGTATTATAAAAATAAATTTTAAAAAATGATTTCAAGAAAAAATGTATTATTTAAAACACACACATAAACACATCCTTAACTTTCCCTGCACTCTCCAAAAAAATGTTTGTCATTATTTCGCTAGAGGTAGTTTAATGTCTGCTGAGACATTAGTGTTATGCAAATTTAAATGCACTTGTCTGTTTGAGTTTGTGTGTGTGTTCACACATGAACTTTTGCAAAAGGAAAGTCTTACATTAAGCTTCAGAAATACCTGCTGTAATCAAACTTCTTCAGACCATGTGGAACCACTCAAAGGACTCCTTTAGGGTGGCATTGGGGGTTGAGTACCAGGTAATGTAGTGTTTGTGTGCGCTTATCCTAGAGGATCTCAGAAGCAAGTTTTTCAATCACTTTTTCCCATCTGTGTCAGAATGATGTTATAATTTCCAACTTAGTGTATGTAGACTTTTGTTTAAGGCTAAGACAGGACAAAGAAAAATCATGACTATTATCAGGACATCTTGAAATGTGCTGTTAAACCCAAACATCCTTGTATATCTGGCTCTGACTAGCCTCCCTGATTCCTCATCATCCTCTCCTGTCCTTACTCATCAAGTGACCCACTAGCAAAGTGCTTCTTTAAAGTTTTGCCTGTAGTCCCCACCTTTCCCTTGACTTTCATATTTGCTGTTTCTGACACCTGAAATGCTCTGGCCTCAACAATATATAATCAGTGTAATGTAAAAATTGCAGGAATGGAGAACACATTAGATAAACCAATCACTATCAGAGATATAGAATTATCCAAATAAATACAGATAAGTAGTAATTCTTGACTTTGCAAGCTTTTTTAAAAAAGACATAAAAATTAAGAAAAAAATTTTAAATTTGTAAACCTTACAAATAGCGTAATTCACGTCTTAATGGTAACTTAATTTTGACCAACACACACACATTAGCATCACCCAGTCAAGATACATAACATGTCAGTTTCCTCACGGAATTTCCACGTGCACCTCTGCCAAAGCTCTCTATGCGTTGTTCAGATTTTTATTACTATAGATTAATCTTGTTTGTGCTACAATCTATAAAATCTTCAACATTTTTTTACCTCACATCTTTTCTTTTTTGAGATTTATCCAAAAAAGACAGTAGTACATTTCTTAAAAACACTATGTAGTATTCCATTATATGCTTGAGTACCTGATTTCCAAACTTATTTTAAAGCTATAAGAATCAATATAACATTACCATTGACATATGAATACACAAGCAGTCCAATGGAACAAATTTTTGAGTCCAGAAATAAACCTAAATGTAAGGGGTCAATTAATTTAGGGAAAACTTGTCCAGAATTTTATCAAAATATAGATGGTCAAGTTTTTATTTCATCGAAGTAAATTTAATGGGGAAATTAGCCAATGAGGAAATTTAATGAGGAAAAATAGAATTTTCAATATATAATCCTGGAAAATTGTGCATTAATATATTTAAAAACCTTAACCTTATCATGTACCATCCAATAAAATAACTCAAAATTGGTCATAGCTATGTAAAACTACAAAATATTTACAATGAAGCAAGTATTTTCATCATTGGTGTAGTCTAAAATTCCTTAGCTATGTTACAAGTACAACACATAAAGTAATCCAATTGTTATATTGGACTTAAAATTAAAATCTTTTACTTTTTGAAAGACATTATTAAGGAAATGAAAATGTAATACAGAAACTAGAAGAAAATATTTGCTTTGCATATATATGGAAAAAGTATGTGTATCCACAATGTGTACAGAACTAGCATCCGATACTAATATGACATGAGCACATGAAAAGATGCTCAATTTTATGTCACCAGGAAAATGCAAATTAAAAGCACAGTGAGATGAGACCATTCTAGAACTTCTATTACTGAGACTGACCATAGCAAATTGAGGTGGAGTAACCAGAAATTTCATACATTGCTGGTCAGAATGTAAAATTTTGCAAACACTTTGGCATTGTGTTTTAAAGCTAATTGTACACTTACAATATGGCCAAGATATCTGACTTTAAAACATTTACCCAAGATACAGAAAATCATGTGCCCACACAGAGATTTACACATTAATGTTCATAGCTGCTTTAATTTCTAATAACCCCAAACTGGAAATAAACCAAATATAAATCAACAGATGAGTGAATAATTCAACTTCAGAATATCTATGGGGTAAAATTCTATTCAGCAACATCAATATACAACGTATAGATAAAATTGATACATGAAAACTCATATGTCTGAAACCATTGCAGTGATTTAAAAAAAAAAAAAAGTCAGTCAAAAACAGTTTATACTATGGGGCGCCTGGGTGGCTCAGTTGGTTAGGCGACTGCCTTCAGCTCAGGTCATGATCCTGGAGTCCCTGGATCGAGTCCCACATCGGGCTCCCTGCTCAGCGGGGAGTCTGCTTCTCCCTCTGACCCTCCCCCCTCTCATACTCCCTCTCTCTATCTCATTCTCTCTCTCAAATAAATAAATAATCTAAAAAAAGAAAAAAAAGAAAACAGTTTATACTATATAATTACACATATATGAAAATTTGTATAAAATTTAACAGTTATAATTTAAAATATATTATTTTCATTCATACATAACTCTAGAAAAATTAAATTTTATCAATAGTCACATAAAAGAGACAGTATGGATGGAGATTGACTAGTGAAATAAACTTTTTAGGAAAATGAAAATGTTTCTATCTCGGTTATGGTTGGCAGTTACATGGGTACCCATATTTACACATTTGCCAAAATTCAATGAACAATTCAATTTTATGTACGTATATAAGATTGATTTAAAAATAAGGTTGAGGAGGGGGGAAAGATGGCAGAGGAGTAGGGGACCCTATTTCAACTGGTCCCCGGAATTGAGCTGGATATCCACCAGACCACTCTGAGCACCCACGAAACCAGCCTGAGATGTAAGAAGATCTGGATCTCTACAGAGTATCGCAGGCGGTTGGTTTTGAGGTACGAAGCAAAGAGCCGTGATTCTGCGGGCAGATATGGGAGGATAAATGGCAGAGGGAGGGTGCCTGGCCGTGGGGATCCTACACCGCCGGTGAGCGACAGCCTCGCATGCTGTGGACGGGCACAGACTCGCAGACCAGTAGCGGCGGGAAAGGACTTCAGGGCAGCCCCCGGGGTGGAGGACCAGACCGGCGGGGTCCCGCGCACGAGAACCGCAGCTCCCCAGACAGAAACCGGAGCGACGGTCGTGTGCAGGCGAACTGCAGCCTCCGAGATGGAAACCCCGTGCGCCGGGGTCCCGCCGGTGAACTGCAACCCCCGGGGGTGGAAACCCCAAGCGGCGGAGTAGCACGCACGCGAACTGGGAGCGGCTGGCGGTTTTAGAAGCACAAAGGGCAGAGCCGGGCCCGACCTGGAGGCAGGACTGGGGGCGCTGCAGAGGGGCGCACAACCCAGGACGCTGCAGTTTATAGCAGCACCGACAGAAACGGAGACGGTGTGGCCTGGAGAGCTCACTGAAGAACAGACTGAGGTCTCTCTGCTCTGAGGCAGAGGGTTGGAAACAGTCTCTTCTGCTCTGACTCGGGGAAGAGACACGGAAAGCCGCCCGGGAAAGGTGCCAGAGAACAAAAGCCCCAAAGACTGATCCCCACTGAGCCCATCCCCCGCCAAGGGGTGCAGGGCAACTCGGCCCAAACAGGGTTGCCTGAGTAACCGCGCAGCAGGCCCCTCCCGCAGAAGACAGGCTGGGAAAACAAGAGGCCAGCAACCCTAAGGTCCCAAGAAAACAGGTGCATCTTGCTTGGGTTCTGGTCAATAATTTGGACTCTATACATTCCCTCAACCACCCATCAACAGAATGACTAGGAGGAGGAGCCCCCAAAATAGAAAAGACTCAGAGATTATGACTTATGCTGCAGATTTACAAATGGATGCAGATATAACCAAGATGTCGGAGATGGAATTCAGGCTAGCAATTGTGAAGACAATGGCTAGAATGGAGAAATCAATTAACGGCAACATAGAGTCTCTAAGGGCAGACATAAAAGGGGAATTGGCAGAACTCAAAAATGCTATCAATGAGATCCAATCAAATCTAGATAATCTAACAGCTAGGGTAACTGAGACAGAAGAGAGAATAAGCGATCTGGAAGATAGTATAATAGATAAAAATGGAAAAGAGGAGGCCAGGGAAAAACAACTCAGAATCCATGAAAATAGAATCAGAGAAATAAGTGACACCATGAGGCGTTCCAATGTCAGAATCATTGGAATCCCGGAGGGAGTGGAGACAGAGAGAGGGCTAGAAGATGTATTTGAGCAAACCGTAGCTGAGAACTTCCCTAATCTGGGGAATGAAACAAACATTCGAGTCCTAGAGGCAGAGAGGACCCCTCCTGAGATCAAGGAAAACAGGCCAACACCCCGGCATGTAATAGTAAAACTTGCAAATCTTAGAACCAAGGAAACCATCTTAAGGGCAGTTAGGGGGAAGAGATTCCTTACACACAGAGGAAGGAACATCAGAATAACGTCAGACCTATTCACAGAGACCTGGCAAGCCAGAAAGGCCTGGCAAGACATATTCAGGGTACTAAATGAGAAGAACATGCAGCCAAGAATACTTTATCCAGCAAGGCTTTCATTTAGAATGGATGGAGAGATGCAGAGCTTCCACGGCCAGCAGAAGTTGAAAGAATATGTGACCACTAAGCCGGCCCTGCGAGAAATATTAAGGGGGGTTCTATAAAAGGAGAAAGACCCCAAGAGTGATCTACAACAGAAATTTACAGGGACAATCTATCAAACAACGTCTTCACAGGCAACATGATGACAATTAATTCATATCTTTCAATAATCACTCTCAACGTGAATGGCCTAAATGCTCCCATAAAACGGCACAGAGTTGCAGATTGGATAAAAAGGCAGGACCCATCCATATGCTGTCTACAAGAGACTCATTTTGAACCTAAAGATACATCCAGACTGAAAGTGATGGGATGGAGATCCATCTTCCATGCCAGCGGACCTCAAAAGAAAGCTGGGGTAGCAATTCTTATATCAGACAAATTAGATTTTAAACTAAAGTCTGTAATAAGAGACACAGAAGGACACTATATCATTCTTAAAGGGTCTATCCAACAAGGAGATCGAACAATTGTAAATATCTATGCCCCCAACATGAGAGCAGCTATATACATAAGCCAACTGTTAACTAAAATAAAGAGTCATATTGATAACAATACGTTAATTGTAGGAGACCTCAATACTCCACTCTCAGCAATGGACAGGTCATCTAAGCAGAAAACCAACAAGGAAACAAGAGCTTTGAATGATACATTGGACCAGATGGACCTCATAGGTATTTACAGAACATTCCACCCTAAAACAACAGAATACTCATTCTTCTCGAGCGCACATGGAACTTTCTCCAGAATAGACCATATACTGGGTCACAAATCAGGTCTCAACTGATACCAAAAGATTGAGATTATTCCCTGCACATTCTCAGACCACAATGCTCTAAAACTGGAACTCAATCACAAGAAAAAATTTGGCAGAAATTCAAACACTTGGAAGCTAAAGACCACTCTGCTCAAGAATGTTTGGGTCAACCAAGAAATCAAAGAAGAACTTAAACAATTCATGGAAATCAATGAGAACGAAAACACATCAGTCCAAAACCTATGGGATACTGCAAAGGCGGTCCTAAGGGGGAAATACATAGTCATCCAAGCCTCAGTCGAAAAAATAGAAAAATCCCGAATTCACCAACTAACTCTACACCTTAAAGAACTAGAGAAAAAGCAACAAATGACGCCTAAGCCATGCATTAGAAGAGAAATAATTAAAATTAGAGCAGAAATCAATGAATTAGAAACCAGAAACACAGTAGATCAGATCAATGAAGCTAGAAGTTGGTTCTTTGAAAGAATTAATAAGATTGATAAACCCCTGGCCAGACTTATCCAAAAGAAGAGAGGAAGGACCCAAATTAATAAAATTATTAATGAAAGGGGAGAGATCATGACCAACACCAAGGAAATAGAAACAATTATTAGAAATTATTATCAACAACTATATGCCAATAAACTGAGCAATCTGGATGAAATGGAGGCCTTCCTGGAAACCTATAAGCTGCCAAGACTGAAACAGGAAGACATTGACAACCTGAATAGGCCAATAACCAGTAACGAGATTGAAGCAGTGATCAAAAACCTCCCCAAAAACAAGAATCCAGGGCCTGATGGATTTCCTGGGGAATTCTACCAAACATTCAAAGAAGAAATAATACCTATTCTACTGAAGCTGTTTCAAAAAATAGAAACAGAAGGAAAACTTCCAAACTCATTCTATGAGGCCAGCATTACCTTAATCCCCAAACCAGGCAAAGACCCCATCAAAAAGGAGAATTTCAGACCGATACCCCTGATGAATATGGATTCCAAAATCCTCAACAAAATCCTAGCTAATAGGATCCAACGGATCATCCACCACGACCAAGTGGGATTTATCCCCGGGATGCAAGGGTGGTTCAACATTCGCAAATCAATCAATGTGATAGAACACATTAATAAAAGGAGGGAGAAGAACCATATGGTCCTCTCAATTGATGCAGAAAAAGCATTTGACAAAATACAGCATCCTTTCCTGATTAAAACTCTCCAGAGTATAGGGATAGAGGGAACATTCCTCAAGCTCATAAAATCCATCTATGAAAAACCCACAGTGAATATCATCCTCAATGGGGAAAAGCTGAGAGCCTTTCCCTTAAGATCAGGAACACGTCAAGGGTGCCCACTCTCACCACTGTTGTTCAACATAGTACTAGAAGTCCTAGCAACAGCAATCAGACAACAAAAAGAAATAAAAGGTATTCAGATTGGCAAAGAAGAAGTCAAACTCTCTCTCTTCGCAGACGACATGATACTTTATGTGAAAAACCCAAAAGACTCCGCCCCCAAATTACTAGAACTCATCCAGCAATTCAGTAATGTGGCAGGATACAAAATCAATGCACAGAAATTAGTTGCTTTCTTATACACTAACAACGCAACTGTTGAAAGAGAAATTAAAGAAATGATTCCATTTACAATAGCACCAAAAACCATAAGATACCTCGGAATAAACCTAACCAAAGAGGTAAAGGATCTATACTCTAGGAACTACAAAACACTCATGAAAGATTGAAGAAGACACAAAAAGATGGAAAAATATTCCATGCTCATGGATCGGAAGAATAAACATTGTTAAAATGTCTATGCTACCCAGAGCAATCTATACCTTCAATGCCATCCTGATCAAAATTCCAATGACATTTTTCAAAGTGCTGGAACAAACAATCCTAAAATTTGTATGGAATCAGAAAAGACCCTGAATTGCCAAGGAGATGTTGAAAAAGAAAAACAAAGCTGGGGCATCACGTTGCCCGATTTCAAGCTGTATTACAAAGCAGTGATCACCAAGACAGCATGGTCCTGGCACAAAAACAGACATACAGAGGAATGGAACAGAATAGAGAACCCAGATATGGACCCTCAACTCTATGGTCAAATAATCTTTGGCAAAGCAGGAAAAAACATGCAATGGAAAAAAGACAGTCTCTTCAATAAATGGTGCTGGGAAAATTGGACAGCCACATGCAGAAGAATGAAACTCGACCATTCTCTAACACCATTCACAAAGATAAACTCAAAGTGGATGAAAGACCTCAATGAGAGACAGGAATCCATCCAAATCCTAGAGGAGAACATAGGCAGTAACCTCTTTGACATCGGCCACAGCAACTTCTTTCAAGATACATCTCCAAAAGCTAGTGAAACAAAAGCAAAAATGAACTTTTGGGACTTCACCAAGATAAAAAGCTTCTGCACAGCAAAGAAACAGTCAACAAAACAAAGGGCAACCCACAGAATGGGAGAAGATATTTGCAAATGACACTGCAGATAAATGGCTGCTATCCAAAATCTACAAAGAACTTCTCAAACTCCACACCCAAAAAACAAATAATCAAGTCAAAAAGTGGGCAGAAGAGATGAACAGACACTTCTCCGAAGAGGACATATAAATGGCTAACAGGCACATGAAAAAATGTTCATCATCATTAGCAATGAGGGAAATCCAAATCAAAACGACACTGAGATACCACCTTACACCAGTTAGAATGGCAAAACTGGACAGGGAAAGAAACAACAAATGTTGGAGAGGTTGTGGAGAAAGGGGAACCCTCTTACACTGTTGGTGGGAATGCAAGTTGGTACAGCCACTTTGGAAAACAGTGTGGCGGTTCCTCAAAAATTTAAAAATAGAGCTACCCTATGACCCAGCAATTGCACTACTGGGTATTTACCCCAAAGACACAGATGGAGTGAAAAGAAGAGCCATATGCACCCCAATGTTCATGGTAGCAATGTCCGCAATAGCCAAACTGTGGAAAGAGCCGAGATGCCCTTCAACAGATGAATGGATTAAGAAGATGTGGTCCATATATACAATGGGATATTACTCAGCCATCAGAAAGGATGAATACCCAACTTTTACATCAACATGGATGGGACTGGAGGAGATTATGCTAAGTGAAATAAGTCAAGCAGAGAAAGTCAATTATCATATGGTTTCACTTATTTGTGGAACATAAGGAATAACATGGAGGACATTAAGAGAAGGAAAGGAAAAATGGGCGGGGGGAATTGGAGGGAGAGATGAACCATGAGAGACTATGGACTTGAGAAACAAATAGGATTTTAGAGGGGAGAGGGGAGGGGGGATTGGTTAGCCCAGTGATGGGTATTAAGGAGGGCACGTACTGCATGGAGCACTGGGTGTTATAGGAAACAATGGCTCGTGGATCACTACATCAAAAACTATTGATGTATGGTGACTAACATAACATAATAAAATTTAAAAAAAATTAAAAAAATAAAAATAAAAATAAAGTTGATTAAAAACAAAAATGGAAAAATGGAAAATAATTTTGCTACTGAATAGTTATCATACTTCTTCCTCATCATAAAAATTGGGAAGCCTAGGGCTCTCCTTTTATTATAAACTGTTTCTGGCCCCTTTAGTCCAAGCTACTTGTGGAATTTTTTTTTTTTTTATACAACCTTTGGAAAACCTCTGTGGGTTTCCTATGAATATAACTGTGGTTCCCACCATGCTCCAAAAACCCCATGCATAAATCTTTTTGCTGTAGGTCCTTTTATACTTTGGTTCTGGTGTGAGAGTTTTAGCACATGCACTGATGATTCTTTGAAGTCCTTCTGTCAACTTAACTGAGTCTACTATTCATTGTCTTAAATCTTTCTGAGTCCTTAAAAGTGAACTTTATAGCCACATACCAATTTCATCTATACTCTGATGGGGTTTTTTTTCTTGTTTACAGACTTCTTCTAAGGGTGAAAATTTTATTTTTATTCTCCAACCATAACATCCTGAGTCTTATATGTTGCCAATAAATTCTGCTTACAAACTGAATACAACTGAAGAAAGGAATTGAGAAACAAATGCAGTTGAGAATTTCAAAGAGGTCAAGAGAATCAGAGTGTGAGTCCCCAAGGAGAAAAGTAACAGAAACATCTGTGTATCAGCCCTGCTCCTACCCACCCAATATTGCCTTTGCTGTAACTCTTTAAATAAGACAGATAGCTCTTAAGCTCCTAAATGGAGGGCACTTTTCTTCTCTGTAAAAATTCTGCTTTCATAAAGAAGTATGGCTCAGGCCATTTCAGACAAAAGATTAAGAAAATAAAAACATTTAGAGAGAAATACATTCCAGACTACAAATCCATGAACCTTTTTGGGACATTTTTGGTTTCTTAGTTCTGTTCCCTTTTTTGACATTACTCACTCTTTACCTCCCTCTCTTCTGTAAACTCCCACCCACCAAAATGTTTTCATGCAGGAACAGGAGATTTTTTCACTAAATCAGGGGTCTCCTGACAAAACTGAAAATAACATACATAACACAGGAGTTTCTTATTGGAAGGGTACTGACAATATTTCATATATCTTCTGCCCATATAGGTTAGGATTTATATCATACCATAAAATCTCTGTTATCTCTATTCTTGAAATAGCAAATTCTAAAGAACATGACATAAATACCAATCAAGCAATACCAAAGCAAGTCACACAGTAAGGACAGAGGAGAAGTGAAGACTGGTTATTTATGTGGTTATAATATGAACAAAGTGTGTGGCCAGGGCCAAGGGAATGGTTTGGTGAAGAATGACATAACGATAGGAGTACTTGCCAGTAGGAGGGAAAAGTAATGAAAAAAAGACCTTAATTCTCTTTTTTCCTCTCTGCCTTTCTTCTGCTCTTCTGTTCTTTCTCCCTCCTTTCCTTCCTCCCAGGGAGAAAGTCGCTGATGGATGGATGAGCCACAATCATTGGCAGCAGGCTGCTTGGTGATATGAATCAATCCATCAGACGGACCGGTGGCAATCACTCAGCCTCCGCAGCCACCATCCCCCACTCCGGCAAATGTCACATTTGGAATTCATTTGCATAGCTGGGTCGCGCTCCCTGTGGAGTTACACTGAACAACTTTGCAGCTGTCACAGCTTGAAATAGAAAAGCTAATGCAACTACCTATTGGCTTCCTCAGTGCCTTCTCTTCCTGAACCCTAACTGGGAATTCGTGACATAGAAAGGGTGAGAATCACTTAAAATAGAAGGAAAATGTGTGTAAAACTCTCAGCTATTTTATGGAAAATATTATCAAGTATCCTGCATTTCTAACTTAGCATGCCTTGACTCTGGTTTCCACTTTCACCTCTCACTATATTTACCTGCTTTGCTTCATTGATTAGAAAGAGTAGTGCTGTTAGGTTCATTAATAGGTATATTTCCTTTGGGCTGTGGGAAAACAAAGACTTCCATAACTTTCCTGAAGTCTGACAATATGGCAAAAGCATTTTTTCACTTCTATTTCTAAAATGTCTCCTTCTACTTGTATCTATCTTTAATTCCATGTCCCTGTTTCCATCTCTCTCCCTCTCAATCTCTACCCATACCTCTATCCTTATGTCTCCCTCTCTCTCACACACACACACAAATGTATACACACACATACACATGCATATGGTGCACTACAAGATGAAATAGAGACCTTAGCTTGATTCTCCTGAATTAACTGAATTTTGCTTAGAGGAAGAGTAAACAGGAAGAGAGTTAAGTCCATATTTATTTAGTTTTTAATTCTACTGTTGAAATACAGCTTACATTCAGTTCAATGGAAAAGTTTTAGGGGTACTGTCCAGTGGATTTTCACAAATGGATATGCCTGTATTACCTACAGCCTTGTTAGGATATGGATAATTGTGATCACCCTAGAAGGTTCCTGTGTGAACCTTCCTGATCAGTCAGTCCCCCATCTCCATGGCCAGTGCTCTGGTTTCCACCACCACAGATTGGTGTTTTCTCTTCCCAGGTTTCATGAAAATGGAATCCATACAGTACAGACTCTTGTATCTGCCTATCTTCTCACTCTCAGCAGGTGACTTTTAATTCTCTAACTTGTACTCGCTGAGTCTCCAGCAATATGTCAACTACAGTTTAGGTTCTCCTATACCATACTTGTCCCATAGAGGTCCTGGGCTTCTGCACCATGACGTCCACTGCGATGCTCTTTATCCACCTGTCTCTTCAATTTTGGGGTCAGTGGTTTGCCCTGTGAGCTCAGTTCTCTGATGGATCTAGGAGGAGTTGCTGATTTTTGGTTTGCTCAGCCCTTCTTGTTGTGAGGATGGTGATAACAGCATTCAAGCTATTTACATGCCAGACCAGAAACAAAAGTCTCTCAGTGTCATTTCAATTATTTAGAATCTATTGAGGCTTTTTTTTTTTTTATTTTTACTGATGATGTGGTCTGCCTTGGTGAGTGTTCCATGCAGACTGAGAAGAATATACATTCTGAAATTGTTGGGGGAAATTTTCTCTAAATATTGATTAGATTTAGCTTACTGATATGCTGTTAAAATCTTCTATATCCTTACTGATTTTTTGTCTAAATTTGTCTCCATTATTGAGAAACGTGAAGTCTACAACTATGACCATATATTTATCTATGTATCCCTTTAGTTTTTTTAATATAATTATTGATTACCTTACCTACCTTCTTTAGGTGAATTTTTATTTGAGTATTATTTCTTATCTCCTCTATTATCTTTATTGTTTTGCCTCTTTGTGTTATATTTCTAATAGTTGTCCTAGAGGTAACAATATGCATATTTAACTTACTACAATCCACTCTTCAAATGCATTTCTACAGTTAAACTTTATTTCACTAGGTAGTGTATGTATAATTTTACTTCTACATACATCATAAACCACATAATGCATTACTATTTTTGTTTGTTTTAACAGGCAATTGTAAGGTATATATATTTCCTGACTAGTGTTCTTTATTTTTTCCTGAAGATTTGCGTTTCTATCTGGTATCCTTCCCCTTCTCCCTAAAGAACTTCTTTTAGCATTTCTTGTAATAGAGTTCATTGGGGATAAATCCTCTCAGTGTTCATCTGTCTGAAATGACATATTTTTTACCTTAACTTTTCAAGAGCATAGATTTCCAGATTGCTTTTCTTTCCTTCCCTGAGCACTTTAAGATATGTTTTTTACATTTTCTTCTGGATGTCATAGTTTCTTTTTTTTTTTTTTTAAGATTTTATTTATTTGACAGAGAGACACCTAGCGAGAGACGGAACACAAGCAGGGGAGGAGTGGGAGAGGAAGAAGCAGGCTTCCCGCAGAGTGGGAAGCCCGATGAAGGGCTGGATCCCAGGACCCTGGATCATAACCTGAGCCGAAGGCAGATGCTAAATGACTGAGCCACCCAGGCGTCGCTGGATGTCATAGTTTCTTATGTGAAATCAGCTATCATCCAAATAATTAATCCCCTATATTTTGTGTATTTTTCTCCCAACTGGACGGTTTTATGATTTTCTCTTTATTTTTATTGCAGCAGTTTAATTATTATATACCTACCTGTGGGTTTCTTTGAATTCCTGGTAGGGATTCATTCTACTTAGGTCTGTAATTGTTGGTTTTCTTGAAATTTAGAATCTTGGATATTATTTCTTCATAATACAGTATTCTTTTTTGCCCCATTCTCTTTCTTATTTTTTTTTTTAAAGATTTTATTTATTTGTCAGAGAGAGAGAGAGAGCACAAGCAGAGGGAGTGGGAGAGGGAGAAACAGGCTTCCCGTGGAACAGGGAGCCTGATGCGGGGCTCGATCCCAGGACCCTGGGATCATGACCTGAGCCGAAGGCAGACGCTTAAGGACTGAGCCACCCAGGCATCCCGCCCCATTCTCTTTCTTCTCTTTGTCCAAAACTTTAATTATAAGTATACTACAAAATTTGATTCTGTTCCAAAGATCCAAAAAGCTGTTCTTTTTTAAAATTGTTTTCTCTGTTTCATATAGGATTATTTCTATAAAATGACTTTATCTTTATTGATTCTTTCTTCTACTGTATCCATCTCTAATATTATGTTTTTCATGAACATCATCTCCGTTTGATTCTTTCTAGCTTCCATCTCTTTTGTGAAATTACACATTTCTTCATGCATTTTGTCCCTTTTCTCTAGGTACTTTAATATATGTATCATGGATGTTTTAAAGGTTATTTTAAAGATAAGTTACTTTAAATAATTTAACAATTCTAAAATGTAGTCTATTTCTATGTCTGCCACTGTTGACAATCTCCTTTTCTTATTTATTTACTTATTTATTTTTTCATTAACATATAATGTATTATTTGTTTCAGGGGTACAGGTCTGTGATTCATCAGTCTTACACAATTCACAGCACTCACGATAGCACATAACCTCCCCAGTGTCCATCACCCAGCCACCCCGTCCCTCCCACCCACCTCCACCCCAGCAACCCTGTTTGTTTCCTGACATTAAGAGTCTCTTATGGTTTGTCTCCCTGTCTGGTTTTGTCTTGTTTCATTTTTCCCTCCCTTCCCTTATGATCCTCTGTCTTGTTTCTCAAATTCCTCATATCAGTGAGATCATATGATACTGTCTTTCTCTGATCAACTTATTTCACTTAGCCTAATAACCCTCTAGTTCCATCCATGTTTTTGCAAATGGCAAGATTTCAATTTTTTGAAGGCTGCATAATATTCCATTGTGTGTGTGTATATATATACACACACACCACATCTTCTTTATCCATTCATCTGTGATGGACATCTGGGCTCTTTCTATAGTGTGGCTATGGTGGACATTCCTGCTATAAATATTGGGGTGCATATGCCCCTTTGGATCACTACATTTGTAACTTTGGGGTAAATACCCAGTAGTGCAACTGCTGGGTTGTAGGGTAGCTCCATATTCAACTTTTTGAGGACCCTCCATACTGTTTTCCAGAGTGGCTGCACCAGCTTGCATTCCCACCAACAGTGTGTGAGGGTTCCCCTTGCTCTGCATCCTCACCAACACCTATCGTTTCCTGGCTTTTTAATTTTAGCCAATCTGACTGGTGTGAGATGGTATCTCATTGAGGTTTTGATTTGTATTTCCCTGATGCCGAGCGATGTTGAGGACTTTTTCATGTGTCTGTTGGCCATTTGGATGTCTTCTTTGCAGAAATGTCTGTTCATGTCTTTTGCCCATTTCTTGATTAGATTATTTGTTCTTTGGGTGTTGAATTTGATAAGTTCTTTATAGATTTTGGATACTAGCCCTTTATCTGATATGTCATTTGCAAATATATTCTCCCATTCTTTCGGTTGTCTTTTGGTTTTGTTGACTGTTTCTTTTGCTGTGCAAAAGCTTTTTATCTTGATGAAGTCCCAATAGTTCATTTTTGTCCTTGCTTCCCTTGCCTTTGGCCATGTTTCTAGGAAGAAGTTGCTGCAGCTGAGGTTGAAGAGGTTGCTGCCTGTGTTCTTTAGGATTTTGATGGATTCCTGTCTCACATTTAGGTCTTTCATCCATTTTGAGTCTACTTTTGTGTGTGGTGTAAGGAAATGCTCCAGTTTCATTCTTCTGCATGTGGCTGTCCAATCTTCCCAACATCATTTGTTGAAGAGACTGTCTTTTTTTCCATTGGACATTCTTTCCTGCTTTGTCAAAAATTAGTTGACCACAGAGTTGAGGGTCCATTTCTGGGCTCTCTATTCTGTTCCATTGATCTATGTGTCTGTTTTTGTGCCAGTACCATACCGTCTTGATGATGACAGCTTTGTAATAGAGCTGGAAGTCCAGAATTGTGATGCTGCCAGCTTTGCTTTTCTTTTTCAACATTCCTCTGGCTATTCGGGGTCTTTTCTGGTTTCATACAAATTTTAGGATTATTTGTTCCATTTCTTTGAAAAAAGTGGATGGTATTTTGATAGGGATTACATCAAATAGACGGCTCTAGGTAGCGTAGACATTTTCACAATATTTGTTCTTCCAATCCATGAGCATGGAACGTTTTTCCATTTCTTTGTGTCTTCCTCTATTTCTTTCATGAGTATTTTATAGTTTTCTGAGTACAGATTCTTTGCCTCTTTGGTTAGATTTATTCCTAGGTATCTTATGGTTTTGGGTGCAATTGTAAATGGGATCAACTCCTTAATTTCTCTTTCTTCTGTCTTGTTGTTGGTGTATAGAAATGCCACTGATTTCTGTGCATTGATTTTAATTCCTGCCACTTACTGAATTCCTGTATGAGTTCTAGCAGTTTTAGGGTGGAGTCTTTTGGGTTTGCCACATAAAGTAGCATATGATCTCCAAAGAGGAGAGTTTGACTTCTTTGCTGATTCGGATGCCTTTTATTTATTTTTGTTGTCTGATTGCTGAGGCTAGGATTTCCAATACTATGTTGAATAGCAGTGCTGATAGTGGATATCCCTGCCATGTTCCTCACCTTAGGGGAAAAGCTCTCAGTTTTTCCCCATTGAGAATGATATTTGCTGTAGGTTTTTCATAGATGGCTTTTATGATATTGAGGTATGTACCCTTTGTCCCTCCACTGAAGAGTTTTAATCAAGAAAGGATGCTGCACTTTGTCAAATGCTTTTTCTGCATCTATTGAGAGGATCATATGGTTCTTATTCTTTCTTTTATTAATGTATTGCATCACATTGATTGATTTGCAGATGTTGAACCAACCTTGTAGCCCAGGGATAAATCCCACTTGGTCATGGTGAATAATCCTTTTCATGTACTGTTGGATACTATTGGCTAGTATTTTGGTGAGAATTTTTGCATCCATGTTCATCAGGGATATTGGTCTGTAGTTCTCCTTTTTAATTGGGTCTTTCTTTGTCTGGTTTTGGGATCAAGGTAATACTGGCCTCATAAAAGGAGTTTGGAAGTTTTCCTTCCATTTCTACTTTTTGGAACAGTTTCAGAAGAATAGGTATTAATTCTTCTTTAAGTGTTTGGTAGAATTCCCCTGGGGAGCCATCTGGCCCTGGGCTCTTGTTTGTTGGGAGATTTTTGATGACTGCTTCAATTTCCTTAGTGGTTATGGGTCTGTTCAGGTTTTCTATTTCTTCCTGGTTCAGTTTTGGTAGTTTATATGTTTCTAGGAATGCATCCATTTCTTCCAGATTGTCTAATTTCCTGGCATATAGTTGCTCATGATATGTTCTTATAATTGTTTGTATTTCTTTGGTGTTGGTTGTGATCTCTCCTCTTTTATTCATGTTTTTATTTATTTGGGTCCTTTCTCTTCTCTTTATAATAAGTCTGGCCAGGGGTTTATCAATCTTATTAATTCTTTCAAAGAACCAGCTCCTAGTTTCATTGATCTGTTCTACTGTTCTTTTGGTTTCTATTTCATTGATTTCTGCTCTGATCTTTATTATTTCTCTTCTCCTGCTGGGTTTAGACTTTATTGGCTATTCTTTCTCTAGCTCCTTTAGGTGTAGGGTTAGGTTATGTATTTGAGACCTTTCTTGTTTCTTGAGAAAGTTTTGTATTGCTATATACTTTCCTCTTAGGACCACCTTTGCTCCATCCCAAAGATTTTGAACAGTTGTTTTTTCATTTTCATATGTTTCCATGAATTTTTTAAAATTCTTCTTTAATTTCCTGGTTGACACATTCATTCTTTAATAGGATGCTCTTAAGCCTCCATGTATTTGAGTTTTTTCCAACTTTCCTCTTGTGATTGAGTTCTAGTTTAAAAGCATTGTGGTCCAAAAATATGCAAGGAATGATCCCAATCTTTTGGTACCGGTTGAGACCTGATTTGTGACCCAGGATGTGATCTATTCTGGAGAATGTTCCATGTGCCCTAGGGAAGAATGTGTATTCTGTTGCTTTTGGGATGGAATGTTCTGAATATATCTGTGAAGTCCTTCTAGTCCAGTATATAACTTGAAGCCTTTATTTCCTTGTTGAACTTTTGCTTAGATGATCTGTCCATTTCAGTGAGGAGGGTGTTAAAGTCCCCTATTATTGTATTATTGTAAATATGTTTCTTTGCTTTTGTTATTAGTTGGCTTATATAATTGGTTGCTCCCAAGTTAGGGGCATAAATATTTACAATTGTTAGATCTCTTTGTTGGATAGACCCTTTAAGTATGATGTAGTGTCCTTCCTCATTTCTTATTATTGTCTTTGGTTTAAAATCTAATTTGTCTGATATAAGGATTGCCACTCCAGCTTTCTTTTGATGTCCATTAGCATGGTAAATGGTTTTCCACCCCCTCACTTTCAATCTGGAGGTGTTTTGGGTCTAAAATGAGTCTCTTGCAAACAGCATATCGATGGGTCTTGTTTTTTTATCCAATCTGATACCCTGTGATTTGATTGGGACATTCAGGCCATTTACATTCAGGGTAACTATTGAAAGATAAGAATTCAGTGCCACTGTATTGCTTGTAAGGTGATTGTTACTGTATATAGTCTCTCTTCCTTTCTTGTCTATGTTAGTTTTAGCCTCTTTCTTTGCTTAGAGGACCCCTTTCAATATTTCTTGTAGGGCTGGTTTGGTGTTTGCAAATTCCTTTAGTTTTTGTTTGTCCTAGAAGCTTTTTAATCTCTCCTTCTATTTTCAATGACAGCTTAGCAGGATATAGTATTCTTGGCTATATATTTTTCTCATTTAGTGCTCTGAATATATCATGCCAGTCCTTTCTGGCTTGCCAGGTCTCTGTGGATAGGTCTGTTGCCAAGCTAATGTTTCTCTTATTGTAGGTTACAGACCTCTTGTCCTGAGCTATTTTCAGGATTTTCTCTTTGTCTCCGAGACTTGTGAGTTTTACTATTAGATGTCAGGGTGTTGACCTATATGTATTGATTTTGAAGGGGGTTCTCTGAGCCTCCTGGATTTTGATGCCTGTTTCCCTCCCCAAATTAGGAAAGTTCTCTGCTATAATTTGCTCCAATATACCTTCTGCCCCTCTCTCTCTTCTTCTTCTGGGATCCCAGTTATTCTAATATTGTTTCATCTTAAGGTATCACTTAGGTCTCAAATTCTCCCATTTTGATCCAGTAGTTGTTTTTTTCTCTTTTTCTCAGCTTCTTTATTCTCCATTATTTGGTCTTATTCTCTCTTCTGCCTCATTTATCCTAGCAGTTAGAGCCTCCATTTTTTATTGCACCTCATTAATAGCCTTTTTTATTTCAACTTGAGATTTTAGTTCTTTTATTTCTCCAGAAAGGGTTTCTCTAGTATCTTCTATGCTTTTTTCAAGCCCAGCTAGTATCTTTATAATCATCATTCTGAACCCTTGTTCCGAAATCTTACCAATGTCTATATTGATTAGGTCCCTGGCAGTCGGTACTGCCTCTTGTTCTTTTTTTTAGGTGATTTTTGTCCAGAGGAAAATAGATGAATGATAGAACAAAATTCTAACTGGGTAACAACAAACCCAGAAAAATGTACACTAAACAAATCAGAAGAGACCTGAGAGTGGGGGGTGGGGTGAGGGGACAAGAAAGGAAAAAAAAAGAATATGATTAAGCTGGTGAATAGAACAGAGCCACACACTAGATTTTGGGTGTATTTTGGTCTGTTAGAAGAAATTGCCTCCCAAATTTTTAAAGAAAGAAAAACTTATATATATACGAAAATAAGGGTAAATATGATGAAGGGATGGAATATTAAAGATGAAAATTAACAAAAATTTTAAGAAAGGATAAGAAGTTGGTTGAAAAAAGAACAAAAAAAAATTTTTAAAAGGCAAATGTGATCAGGTGGGAGACTAAGACAAAGTCATATATTAGATTTAGGGTATATTTTGGTCTGTTAGAAGAAACTGTATCCCAAAATTTTAAAGAAAGAAAAACTTATATATATACAAAAAATAAGGTAAAATACAATGAAGGGATAGAATATGACAATAAAAATGAAAATTAAAAAAGATTTTTAAAAAGGAATTGATAAAATCTTGGTTGAAAACGGAAAGAAGAAAAATTCAACTAAAAAAATAGAAAAAGAGAAAAATAAAGAAAATTTTAAAAATTAACTTTGAAAGACCAAAGAATCATGGGGGAAAAGCCATGAATTCTACATGCTGTATTCTCCTAGGGCTAGGGTTTTGCATTTCTCATTGACTGGTAAACTTGGTCTTGGCTGGATGTTCTTGCTGATCTTCTGGGGGAGGGGCCTGTTGCAGTGATTCTCAAATGTCTTAGCCTGAGGCGGAATTGCACTGCCCTTGCCAGGGGCCAGGCTAAGTAATCTGCTTGTGTTTGCTTGGTAGTTCTGGTTCCCTGAAAGCTTTCCATATAGCTTTGGAGGACGAGAGTGAAAATGACGGTCTCCCACTCTCTGGTCCCAGAGGAGCTTGGGCCCCCACTCCTCAGTGAGCCCTCAGAGAAAAGCAATCAGTCTCTCCTGTCTCCTGGTCTCTGGCTGCACTCTGTGCTCACCTGGCCTGTGACTGAGCATTTCTATCTCAGGCACACGACCCCGTATGGAGTCTCCAAACCCAGCAGATAACTGCGGTGTGCTCCCATGCCACTCCTCCTGGGAGAAGAAGGGGAGTCTGCCTGGATCTTCTGTTTGTTGGGTCCCGCTGGAAGAGCAGTGGCCCAACTATGCCTCGGATCATGGTTTATGGCAACCCCAAGCTGAGAGCTCACTCCTTGGCTCCGTCTCTGCAGCTAGCTTCCCCACTCTGATACCTGGGAGCTCTGCCACACTCAGTCACTCCTAGTCTTTCTGTGACCCCGAGGGTCCTGAGACCACCCTGTCCCAGTGAGGGTTCCACCCCATGCTTAACCACTGGAATCACATCCCTCAGTGGAGCAGACTTCTGAAAGTTCTGATTTAGTGATCCACTGCTCTATCACTTGCTGGTAGCCTGCTGTCAGAGTCTCCCTTCCCCCCGTGGTCTATCTTCCCAAAAATTGCCTGGGATTCACTTCTCCACCCGTCCTACCTTCCAGAAAGTGGTTGCTTTTCTGTTCATAGAATTGCTGCTATTCTTTTCTTTGATCTCCTGTTGAGTTTGTAGGTATTCTGAATGGTTTGATAACTATCTAGCTGAGTTCCTGGGACCAGATGAAATTTAGGTCTCCTACTCCTCTGCCATCTTGCTCCTCCCCCGGACAATCTCCTTTTCTCGACAATGGGTTATATTTTATTGCTTCTTTATGTGTCTTCTAATTGTTTATTGTAAGCTGGACAGTGTGTGTAAAAGAAAAGTAAAGGTTGAAATAAACAATATTAATTATTGATATTAACTAATGATATTAGCCTGATGGCACAAGTCAACATAAACTGAGGCTGAATTTTGTTCTTGCTTTAGCAATATTCACTTCACCCTTGGCTTTAGACAATTTGACAATAAGATCAGGACCTTCTGGTAGCAGATCTTGCAGGGAAAAAATGTGAAGAATTATTTTTACTTACCATCCATCTATTTACTTTCTTACCTATGGGAGATCTCATTCTGCTTTAACCTGGCTATCAGCTTTTTGGGTCTTTTAGGAGACTCCTCTTTGCTCCCCAATCCTCTCTGAGATTTCTAGGTCTCAATAGATATCTACTGATATGTATAGTAACTTGTTAAAACAAGAAGACCAAAGTTTTATGCCTTGGTCCCTCTTTTGATAGTAGGCTATATAATACCCTATATACTTGAGAGTCCTTATACCTCTTTAAAGCCTTAAGTATATATAATAATATATATAATATATATGTAATATACATGCATGGATAATATGATGTATATAAAAATGATAGGGAATGCATAAATATAACCTTATTTGAGGAATATTTTAAAGTTTCTGTTTATGTAGTATAGAAGAAAAAATATAGTTAAGCCATCATATAATTATATACTTATACCTTGATGGTCACTTGAGTTTTTAAGACATAAAGTTTTAATTTGAACTTTGTAGAAATAATAGAATACTTTTCATTCTTTTATAGTTTTCCTTTTATGTGTTTCTTAAGAATATAAAAAAAAAAGTAACTTTTTAACAGAGTACTGTAGATTTGTCTATTAAATTTAACATTAAGCTTCAATTTTAAGTGATTATTCTCAAAAATACAAATAATCATTTGTTGAATTATCTCTCAATGGAACTTCTCTTCACATAAAATAATGAATTATATGTTAGACATATTTCTTGTAAAATAAGGAAGCCATGGCCCTATGCCCTTACTATTTTAGAACATGTTCTTATGATATAGCAACATTAAGGAAGGGGAGAGTCAACTTTCCTCATTAAATTTATTGATACAACTAAATAAGTTTCATATCGCATGTACTAACCATTCCAAAAGTTAATATTATACTTTCTCAAATTAACAATGCAAAATTCAGTAACTTTATTTTACTTTATGCCAAGTGTCAGTTAAACATCATTATCTGAAAGGTTCTCCTGAGTCTAATTTTACTAAACTTTCTAGATTATTCTGAAGGTTACACTGCTTCATGATGGATTTGTACTTTCACTGATGCTGTTGGGGGGTGTGGTGAGTACAGCAGCAGAAGTGATAATTGAATAAAGCTGCTGGAAAACATCAGTGGGTTTCATATTGCTACATATGCATGTAGGGAGGGTAGCATAACTGGATAAGAGAGACTATTCAGGACTCATTTCAGGAGAATATTTCATTCTTCTGATGACTCCTACTAAACTTCAAAATCCCACCACGACTCCTGTTTCATCATAATCCAGATAACTTTCAAATTACAAGCACGTAGAGTTTCTTCTCCAATTACATCTCCAGGCCAACTTCTTTGCAAGATGCCATCTGCTTATGCTGGCCAAGAGAAAAGCAGAACATCTGAGAACTGGCACCAATAGAAATCTCTCTGACACATATTATTGGAAATTATATGATAAATCTTTGGAAGGTTTCCAAATGGGGTTTGTATATTATCAGGTTTTGCTAAAACTAAAACAAGAATGAATTTCTAGAGCAATTAATGTTGAAAATTTTGTATGAAAAAATAAGTATGAGGATGGTCCTAGCAGAAAATTCCAAATAGTTATGAATTCTACTTACGTTTCTCCCAAATGGAAGTTTTTATCTTCAATTTCTGTGTCTATGTATTGACTGTCATTTATGCCACTTATTTATTTCTTATTGTTTCATTTTCATATTTTACTTGATGTATTTCATTATATCAGTCCTGAGAATTAAGCAATAATATCAGTCTTCTTATATAAATGAGCAATCTAAGATTCCAGGAGAAATGAAGGCAATAGTGAAAGGAAGAAGAAAGGTAAATCTCTTTGCTCCATGTATCAGGCAATGTGGAACATCTTTTTCTCTAATCTCTGATTCCTTTCAATTCTCATATTCAATGAAGTATTATCTCCATCCTACAGCCCAAAATCACAAGACTTGCCAAATATTACAGAAGTAATTGGTGGAAGAACTTACTGTCTTAAGAGACAAAGGAGAGGAACTAGTGGTTCAGAGGACTGAACTATTGCCCTTCTCTGTCCACATCTCTGTGCCCAGGCCAGGAGTCCTGGACAGCAAAGAAATATGCCCACTAGAGCTATTACTCCCTCCATAGACCATGTTCAAGGCCCCTGAAACTCCAGAATTTCCCACCTAAATGGCCACAGTTCACTTCCTTAGCCAGCTAGGTCTTTTCTCCTCAGAAGGGTAAATGATACCACTCAGGATCTATTCAGATTTTCTATTTCTTCTGAGTCAGTTTTGTAGTTTATATCTTTTTAGGGGTGTGTCCATTTCATTTATGTTACATAATTTGTTGATATACAGTTGTGCAGAGTATTCCCTTATGATTTTAATTTCTGTGAATTTAGCTCTAATTTCTCCTTTTTCACTGCTGATTTTAATAATTTGAGTGTTCTCTCTCTCTCTCTCTTTTTTTTTTTCTCTTGGTCTCTCTTGCTAAAGACTTGTCAATTCAGTTGTTATTTTAAAATTTTTGTTCTTGATTTCCTCTATTGTTTTTCTATTTTGTAGGTGTGGTTTATGTAAATTGGCCTTAAGTAAAGGAGATGACCCTCGATAAGGTAGGTGGGCCTCATCCATTTGGGGCCTTGAGAGTGAAAACTTGAGTTTTATCAGAAAAGAAATTCTGCCTCGAGACTGTGGCAACAGCTTCTGCCTGAATTTTCAACCTGTGGGCTTACCCTGCAGATTTCAGACTTGCCAGCCTGCAAAATCATGTGTGTCAGTTACTTAAAACACACACGCACACACACACACACACATACACGTGTATCTATATCTATCTATATCTATATCTATATCTATCTCTATATCTATCTATAACTTATTTTCATTCATTTTGGCTGGGACTTACTAGGCTTCCTAAATACGTAAATTGGTATATTTAAACTGAAAAACTGTGAGTCACATCTTCCAATTCCTTTATGTTGTCCTCCCCGTTCTGTTTCTTTCTGATGTTTTGATATTATATGTGCTGGACCTTCTCACATTATATGATGTATCTTTTTAACTATCTCTAAAATGTGCCCTCTCTCTTCTACAGAGCATTTCCTGTGTAATTTCTTCAAACTATTTGTATATTTTTTTCAGTTTTTTTCAATTATCTCTTCAGTTATATAGTTCTTTAATTTCTATTATAATTTTTACTCGAGTTTCTCTTTATTTCAATTTATTGTTACAAATTATATTCTCTTTTATTTCATTATATTTTCAGTCAATTTTATTTCTTTAAGTATATCAAATATATTTGTTTTATATATTATATATGCTAGTCATTAGATGTCTATGTCTGTGATAATTTTTCTGATGAATCAAAATAACTGTGGCCTCTTTCATGTCATATTTAGAGATTTCATTTGAGATCAGTAATAAATCTTTGAGGCTTAGATATTAGGTGTTTTTCTTCTGAATGGGTCTCTTCTCTCTGTCTCTGTCTCTCTGTCTTTATCTCTTACTGTCTCTCTGTCTCTGTATTGTATGTGTACACACTCTCTTTCACACTCCCCCCCCCTTTTTTTGGCTACTTCTAGGAGCTAAGAGGCACCACCAACCCAAAACTGACATATACTAAATGTTCAGCACTGATATGAATTCCTGATGTTTCCTGTTTTATCCACTGAATCTGCTACCCATCAGAGGCCTTTACACTAAACAGGGTTTTTTCAGTGTAATTTCTCACCTCAGGGATTTTGATTTGTCTCTTGTCTCCTATAATAGCTCCTTGAATTTGTATTTTAAGCCATCAGAAATTGCCATATTCTCTTCAAGAATTACTGGCTCTACCGCTTTCTTGCCCTGTAGATTCATGACTTATTTTTGTTTCTGGCCGGGATATTGTACAAGAATTTTTAAATCTCTGCTTTAAATTTTAACTCACTAGAAGTGAATTTAATCTGTCATTCATTGACCATCTGATATGTTCTTGATATTTATGAGATTGAAAGAATTTTTCTTCTCATATAAGAATATATTTAATATATTTAACAAAATATTTTTTACATCTTACATATATATTAGCACAGAACTACGGCAAGAGAAAGATATATTAACATTACTAGTTACCATATATTTCATAATGACTTTAAATGTTTTAAACATTGTAATGTGGAGTGTGTATTTTAAATTATATTACTGTACCCCTGGGCTTACTGACATAGGGTATAACTAATAAACCATACAAATATGAATATTTATATACACACATAATCATACATATTTAAATATGGTGCCTTTTCTGATTATTCTAACTCTAGTGAATTAAAATACCTTACCACAATAAAAAACTTGCCTTTTTATGGAGACTATAGTGAGAATTCATTATATTACTTGTGAAACACTCTTGAGAAATCCTTTTTGTCAAAAATTTCACATCTATTCTAGTTACACATTCACCATGTTCAACCCAGAAACATTATTTCTTTGGAACAACATTGAAGAAGATTCTCCTGGGAAATACAAAAGGCAAGTGATAAAGTTTAAAGTATTGCTTTAAAAAGTTGTAGCAGTGGAGGCTTTGTTCAAATTGCCTCGTGTGTTTGTAGAAGCTCCATGCATTTTCTTTAGTAGGTGTAGGTAGGATTTGGTTGTGTTCTGAGTGAAATCTAGGGATAATTTAAATATAGAACAAAGAAGAGAATACAATAACCATAATCCAAACATCGAATTGCCTTAAGAAATCCCTGTGAGAATTGGAGACCACGTCTGAGTTGAAGTGCACGTCTGTGCTGCTCACCTGACACAGATAGCCCAGCAATCGCCGCACTTCTGTCTCTGCCATCATTCACGATGCTGCATCCAGAGTCCAATTCAAGAGCAGGAAAAAGCGAGATTGTAAACACTTGTAACAGAGTTGCGAAGGGGATAAAACCATTTTGGTTTGGGGGAAGGTGAGGGCTGGTCTACAGGCAAAAAAAAAAAAAAGTCTTTAAAGGAAATCTGATATGTGATTAAACTCAAGATAGTGTATTTTTAAACTTAATTTTTCTTTCCTTGAAATCCCATGAATTCTACATATCAGCACATGTTAAGACATAGAGGACTTTTTACATTTTCTTTTGCTATTCGGTCTTAAAATTACCTTTCTAGTAGGTGTAGGTAGGATTTGGTTGTGGAATTACATTGTAGGAACAGCTTCATCTCCCCCATGGAAACCAAAAATACCTAAGTTTCATTTTCTCAGGCTCTCTTGCAGACAGGAGAGGATACATGCCTGGGATTCTCCAACTAGACATGCTGACCTCTTAATTTGAATCATAAACAAGGTGGACCGAGCAGAACCTCTTCTTGCAATGGGTGGCACTGTGGCAGCTGGCACCTCCAGGTTCTAAAGGAAACAGTAAGAACAGACCGACTGCATCGTCCACTATTGGTGGAGTGCGTTTGAGAGACAAGTTATGTCCCCAGCAGCACTGTTTACACTGGCTTGATTTTGAGCATTGTTCCTCCCCATGCAGCCTCCAAATTTTGTTTGATAGATTTCCTAGAGGCTTTGTGAATCAGTTAATATCCTATTAATACATTCCTCTTCAAGTTAAATTATTCATAGTTTATTTGTTGCTTTCAACTAAGTATCTAATATAAAAAGAGATAGGCAACATAGCTTGCTTTGTTCTTTAGTATCTCATTTGAGAAAATAAACATATAATAATATCAATATTTGCTATCTATGGGGTTATGATTCTGCAGGATGGTTATAATTTTGCTGAACTTTTTTGAAGATAAACTATGTTAGGCACTGTGTTAAGAGTTTTATATGCAATGCCTTATGTAATATTGAAAATAACAAGACAAAATAGGTACTGTTATTATCTTCATCTTTCAGATGTGAAAACAGCCAGAGAGGGACTTACTAACTTCACCCGAGTTTACACAGATTAGAAAAGTGACAGCTTTTCCCTTGTTTCCATTGCCATAACTTTAGGGATTCTATTCATACCAAGCTCAAGCTCAATTGTACAAATCATAGTGAAGTCTCACAGAAATCATTGTCCTATATTCAGGTTGATGTTCTATGAAGTGTCTATTATATATCAGGTACTGTGACTAGAGCTAGATATACAAAAACTAATTATGCAATACTCTTACCATTAATTCATTTTATCAGTAAAAAATAATGTAAATTAATAACTTATACATTATAAAATTTCTATAACAGTGGTAGGTACAGTATGTGGAAACTCAAATGAGGTAGGTACAGTATTAGTGTCAGGAAAGGCTACAGACCAGAGAAAACCAGGACTGCTCCTTTTTATATATATGTTATTTGCTGTTAGGAGGAGTTTCATCAATGTTACCTGTAAGCCAAAAGGATAAAACATGGTGGCTCACCAAACACTAAATCCCGGAGATCACCCATGATGCCTGATATGCCACCGAATCTTATCAAGTGTCACTCCTGGGAATTTTCTCATAATTCTGTATTGTCAGGAATTTCTCAAGATTTTGTTTTGGTAATTAATTTGGAGAGGTAAAGAAAAGAAAAGAAATAAATATAACTTTGTTTGTGATATTTAAATGCTATATTAGAGACATGAAAAGGTATGAGCTTATATTGGCTATTGTTGGTCTGACTATGAAATACTTTAATTACTTAGATAATTAAATGTTGTCTTTAAATGTTAGAAAAAGCAATTTTGCCAATAAGAATCAAGTCCACACTTTTAATGAGATGTTTTTATGAATAAATAAGTCAATAAATCAGTAAAAATTCTCTCTTGCCACCATAAACACATTTCAGATGTGAAATCTTTAACGGAGATTGACTAGATAAAAGCTATGGGGCGCCTGGGTGGCTCAGATGGTTAAGCGTCTGCCTTCGGCTCAGGTCATGATCTCAGGGTCCTGGGATCGAGTCCCGCATCGGGCTCCCTGCTCCTTGGGAGCCTGCTTCTCCCTCTGCCTCTCTTTCTCTCTCTCTGTCTCTCATGAATAAATAAATAAAATCTTAAAAAAAAAAAAAAAAAAAAAAGCTATGTTAGCTTCCTATTGCTGCTGAAATAAATTACACAGATTCAGTGGCTTAAAACAGCATGAATTTATTGACTTATGATTTGGGATGAGCAGAAATCCAAAATGGGTCTCAGGAGGCTACTGCCAATGTTTCGTCAGGACTACGTTCTTTTTGGAGGCTCTAGGGGACAATCCATTTCTTTGCTTATCCCACCTCCTACAGGCACCTGCCATCCCAAGGCTCTTGGCCTCTTTCATCTTCAAAGCTAGCAATCACTTCAACTTCTGCTTCTGCCTTCATATCTTCTCCTCTGACTCTGTCACTCCTGCCTCTTTTTTTCAGTTTTAAGGACCTCTGTGATCTTGGATCTACATTGGATCTTTGATCAACATTGGATCTACCTGAATAATCCAGGATAATCTCCCCATCCCGAAGATCCTTTACTTGATTACATCAGCACAGTCATTTGAGAAACAGATTCATAGGTTCTAGATTAGAATGTGGATATTGCAGGGAGCCATTATTCTGCCTACATTATTCTGTCTACCACAGAACCATATCTCTTCAACTTCGGCACTCAGTTTCTATCTGATCTAATGAACCTCTTTTTCTCTCCTGATTTCTTTCCCTTAAATGAGCCACTGTTTTCTGGAACGTCTCATTAAAGCAAATAAACCCCTTTGACTTTACATCTCCCTCCAACTCCTGTCCTACCAGTCCATGTTATATTCTTTTACAACCAGGTTTTCAAAAGTTTCGCTGACACTTTCCACCCCTCCTCTCTGAATCTCCCTCCAATTTACTACAATTTTATTCCCTAGGATGTTATTTATCCAATAACTCCAGTGATCTCTCTGTGCTTAAGTTCAATGAACACCGTATTCCCTCATAGTCTAGAACCTCTCAGACTATTCTCCTTGAAAAACTCATTAATCTTGGATTATGATACCATATATTTCACATGTTCTCAGTGTTCCTATTCCCCTTGTGGGTCGATTTTTGCCCAATTCTCTTTCTGGTTTCTTATTCTTTATCTGGCATGGTGCTGAGCATTTCTCCACTTCTACAACATTATTTCTCAATAGATAATCTCACTTACTTGCTTTACATACTCCTATATGTCTTTCTTCCTTGTATTTCTTTCTGGAAAAAAAATGAAAACAGAACATGTATTCGTGTTCACATAGGAAAAAGGGATGATAGCTATTCACCTCTGTTTTTCACTGAAATCATGGCATGTAAATTTTCCATAACAGCACATGCATATCTAGCTCATTTTTATGGCTATATCATACTTAATATAACTAGCTATAGAGTAACTCCGATTGCGTATATTTTCTAACAAATTATTTTTATACAAATTTTTATACCAACTTATTATAACATATGTAATATGTTGTAATAAATATTTTAGTAGTGAAGAATATCATAGAATATTTAGTTCATTCCAGAAGAAAAAGAATAGATATAATTATAATAGGTAATATTAAAATTATTTTGATCCTATGGACATCCCATAAGCATAGCCCAGTAGTTTGGTAACTATGACTTCCCTATAGATTAAAGGACCAGAAGGTAAGTCTTCATATAAGCAATAAGTAGTCACTGAATCATACATGTAAAGTAATCAATTTTTATCTATTTTTTTCTTTTTTTGGAGTGGAGATAGTTTCTCTTTCTTTAAAGCTTTTCCACTGGAATTCCCCTTCCAAAAAAAGAAGAAGAAGAAGAAGAAGAAGAAGAAGAAGAAGAAGAAGAAGAA
>NW_023270812.1:8086860-8222319 GCF_011800145.1 Mirounga leonina
AGAAGAAGAAGAAGAAGAAGAAGAAGAAGAAGAAGAAGAAGAAGAAGGAATATCCCAATAATATGCATGTGTATAATGAAAAATTTGTTCTATATGTTTTGTTAAACTAGTATAGGAGAAATGGCAATTTCTTTTGACTAACAGTTTGGGTTAGAATTTTCTAGACACATCTCTAATGATATCTACATATCTATGGAAGGTGGTTGATACACAGTGTAGCAGCAGCTTTGCTAGAGGTAACATCCTCTGCCATATGAGTCAGGGAAGTCTTAGGGAGACTACCCTGCTTACCTCTGGCAAGGTTAGAAACAGAAAACTCCAAATTCCCATTCTTTAACTTACAAATGATTAGCTGAACTGTTTGTCCTCACTAATCGATGGAAACAAATGCTTTTGAACCAAACTTTGGTTAAGATTTTCTTGGGCTTTGGCCTATTCATCCTAGGCTAGTATAGCAGCCCTCCTCAGGTGTCATCCTAAAAATTAGGCTGACCTCAGGGGAAACATTTAACTTCAAAGGTTGAGGGGATTTCTTAACCTTTGCTGTTTCCAGGATCACAAGACTCAGGTAAAAGTCAACGTTCTTAAGAGTTAGGAACAGAATGGCAGAAGCAAATCAGTGGGGAAGTAAGGTATTTAAAATAATCATGATGGAACAAATGGACATCCATAGGCAAAAACTAACAAACAAAAAAACCCATTAAACTTCACATGTTATTTTAAAAGGTGACTCATAGATCAAAATGTAAAATGCATACTATAACTTTGCAAATCAGTGGGACCAAAGATTAGGCAGAGTTCCTAGACATCTGCACCAAGAACACAGTCCATTGAAAACATAATCATTAAATTGGGCTTCATCAAAATGAAAATTTTCTGCCCCGTGGAAGACCTTGTTAGGAGGACGAAAAGGCTGGGGAAAGAATATTAACAAATCACAGTCTGACAAAGGACTTATTTCCATAATACATGAAAAATTTTCTAAATGTTACAATAAGAACACAACACAGAATGTGAGCAAAAGACTTGAAAGACACAATAGGGAAGAGAATATACAATAGAAAATTGCACCTGAAAGATGCTGAAGTCATTATCCATTAGGGACATGCAAATTAAACCCACAAATAGGTAGCACTCACTCTTCTAAGAATGGCTAAAATGTAAAAATATTTATACACTGACAATACAAAGTTCTCACAAGGATATTGGGCCATAGGATCTCTATGCTTTGCTTGCGATAATGTGAAATCATTATAACCATTCTGGAAACAGTCTGACAATTTCTTACAGAGTTAAATGTATACTATATGACCCAGCAATTACATTCTTGGGTATTTATAAAAAAAGAATAAAAACATCTCTATTCAAAACCCACTGAGCGATATGTGGTCTGCCCATATGAAAATATAGACTTACCATATGATTCAACAGATAGGCAACATTCATCCACACACAAATGTGAAAACAATTGTTCATAGCAGTACTATTCGTAATAGTCAAAGATTGTAAATGAATATTTGCATATCCATAAAATGGAATATTATTTAGAAGGAAAAGAGGAATAAAATTGTGCAGCATGTTAAAATATGGGTGGATTTTGATGCCAGTATGTTAAGTGAGAGGTCAGTAACAAAAGACCACATATTGTATGATTCCATCAATATGAAATATCTAGAGTAGAAATATCTGTAGGGACAGAAAGCAGAAAGTAGATTCTTGATTGTCTAATGCTGCGAGCCTTTGGGGGTGGAGGAATGGAGAGTAATTGCTAATGGATATGGAGTTTCTTTTTGAGATGAAAATATTTTAAAGTTATGGCTATACAACCCTGTGAATATACTAAAAGGCTCTGAATTATGTACTCTAAATGGGTAGACTTTATGATATGTGAATTCTATCTCTGTAAACCTGTTAAAATGGTTTATATACTTTATCATTTATTTCTTATAACATTCTTGAAATTAAGTCATATTGATGGAGATAATTCCATAGCTGCCAAGGGGTAGGACTGGAAGAAGTGGGTGACTATATGTTAGCATTGAGCCAATACCAGATTTCTGCTTTTGAAAATGTATTGTTTTGTACAATGTTATTCCTGGGGGAAGCTGGGTGAGAGGTATATGTGAATGCTTCCATTTTTGCGACTTCTTTTGGATGTAAACTCTTGCAAATTAAAAAGTTTCTAAAAATCTAACTCTAGAGAGTGAATCTTATTTTTGAGAAAGATACTTTCTGACATATTCTGAGCCAAAATTGTTTCAAGTCACATCTTGTTGCACTGCTGTCTTACTGATATTTAAGTCTGTTGGATCCTTTTCTTTCACAGCGTAGGTCCTGTGGTTGGTTCAGCTATGTCCACAAATTGATATTTGAACTTTAAAGTTTTCATCTTTGGAGAACATTACCTTAGAGAGATGTTCAGTCAGAAATACTGCAGGTTTAAGGAACAAACACAATACATTTAGTCACAAAGTGTCTAGTTAAAAGGAAAAAGAAAAATATGTACCTAACCCCATGAAAAAGCAGAGATTAAACAGAGTCAGCAACAATTTGTTAGAAACAAACCAACTATTTCTTGTGTATACCTTGTCTCCCATCACATTTTTTTAAACACCAAAATAAGTTAGCTCATACATGTGTCTTCCTCATCAGTATCTTATGCTGATTTATTGATTGCAGTGTTTCACTACATCTGTGTGATCATGTGACTTTGAGAAAAAAAGGAAAGAAACCCAAAAATGATCCCTGCTGGGCCTACCAATACAAAAGTATCTTTGACAGTTACAAGACAAAACAACCATACTGTCAGAAAGGCTTTGACAGAATGAAGTGAACCATAATGACAGGATATCATGAAAGCATCTGGTGGGTTGTTTCAGATGAATGCTCTCATTTCATTGTCAATGGGCTTATGTGTGATGAATTTCCTGGACCGTCTTGGTTTCTCACAGCTACTTGAAAGCACAGAATGCTACCTTTAGCAAAGGGACTACTATGCTTTATATCTACTGCCCTCCATAAGAAGTGTAGATATCATCAGAGATGTGCCACTGGAAAATTCCAAGTCTTACCCCACCTTATAAGTCAAAAGAAATTGCATTACTCCTAGACCACTTTAAAGCAAAAGAAAACAAAACATAGGACAGGAAATTTTTGCTATATATATATATATGTATATTTTTGGAAGGCTGACTCTTTTTTTTAAAGAGGCATTCTTATGGAAAAGCTTTTATTTGTGCTCTAAAGAAGGAGAAAATAGTTAAAAACTGATGACTTTCCAAGTGCAATTCAGTAACTACTCATTTCTTATCTTATAACTGACTTCTGGTCCTTTAATACATAGGGAAGTTGTAGTTAATGAATTACTGGCCTCTTATGGAATGGCCAGAATAATATTTAATATTATAGTATCTATCATTTTTCTTCTAGAATGAACTAAGTCTCATTCTATGACACTCCCCACTGACAAAATATTTATTACAACGTATTACATATTTTCCAAAATAATTTTATAATGAAAGATAGAGACAATTAGAATTTCTCAATAGGAGGTTAGTTATGTTAATTACGGTTTAGCCACAATGTTGTATTGCCAAAAAATTGAGGTAGATATTCATATGCTAATGTGGAAAATTTACATGACATGATTTCAGTGGAAAACAGAGGTGAATAACTATCATTCCTTTCCTCTGAGGATTTGTATACATTTTTTTTTTAAATTTATTTCCAGAAAGTCAAAAGAAATGAAAACAATGGTCACCTTTAGGGAGCTAAACAGAGTTGCAGAGAGGATTGATGCTCTCATTTTTCATTTCATTCCTTTCTAAATGGTTTAACTCTTGTAACTAAACAGTACTCTCTTATATTAACTGGAATTATCTGGGAAGGAAGACTATGGACTGCTATTTGTTTCATTCATTGTATTCTTTTTCGTAAAACAAACAAACAACAAAAAGACCCATAAGCCACTATGTTTCAGAGATTTGGGAAATTTTGTCGATATTATTTATTACTGTGTCCCTTGTGCCTGGCACATATCAGGAACTCAATAAGTGTTCATTTCATAAAGAAGCAACAAAAATTAATAAAAATATTTAATATAGCATTGAAATGAAAATAACAGGTCTGTTTAAATGCAAAATAAGCTGATTCAATTCTATGTACTTTTAGCATATACTTTCTCTCAAATGTTTGTTCTGCCTGATACATGATGACATAGCCACTAATAACATGTTCTAATGTTGAAGTCATTATGAAGCAACTCATTCAGTCAGTCATTCAGACAATAAATATTTACTAATACCTATGATGAATTAGATGGCAGAGGTGAGAAGTAAACATAGACAAATGTGTATATAAGCTTCAAATTACTGTGTGAGTACAATCATAAATATGAATTCAAATGAAGAGCTGTAACAGTGAGAATTCACTTAAATTGGCCTTTCCAGGAAAGTCTCCCTGATTAAATTATACACAAATAAATCTAGAGAAGGGAAGAAGCAAAAAGGTGGAGAGGAACTTTCAAAGCAAAAACAACTTTGAGAATAACCTGAGGTACAAAAGAGCTTAGTATATTCCGCGTACCCGAGGAAAGCCATCATGGCTGGTATGACAGGTGGGGAAGAGTACTGCCAGAGAGACTATAGGAAGATAATTCAGACACAGACTTGCAGGACACTTGACAGGATGTACTCTTGATTCTAAGAGCAATCAGAAGCCACTGAGAGGCTTTAAGAATGGGGATAATTTGGGCGCCTGGGTGGCTCAGTCGGTTAAGTGACTGCCTTCGGCTCAGGTCATGATCCTGGAGTCCCTGGATCGAGTCCCGCATCGGGCTCCCTGCTCGGCGGGGAGTCTGCTTCTCCCTCTGACCCTCCTCCCTCTCGTGCCCTCTGTCTCTCATTCTCTCTGTCTCAAATAAATAAATAAAAAATAAAATCTTTAAAAAATAAAAAAGAATGGGGATAATTTGCTTTTTGTCGTTGTTTTTTGTTTTTTTTTTAAGATTTTATTTATCTGACAGAGAGAGAGACAGGAGAGAGGGAACACAAGCAGGGGGAGTGGGAGAGGGAGGAGCAGGCTTCCCGTGGAGCAGGGAGCCTGATGCGAGGCTCGATCCCAGGACCCTGGGATCATGACCCGAGCTGAAGGCAGCCGCCCAACTGACTGAGCCACCCAGGCGCCCCTGCTTTTTTTTTATTTACTGATATAATCATGTGGGATTTTTTTTCTTTAGACTGTTAATATAATGGATTATATTAATTAATTTTTGAATGTTGAACAAGGTTAGCATTTTAGAAAGAAGGCTGACTTGTTAGTGACATATTATTCTTTAAAAGGATAGATGATAGATAGATGATAGATGATAGGTGATAGATGATAGATAGATAGATAGATAGATAGATAGATAGATAGATAGATCGATCCAGATTAATACATATTTCTTTTCCATGAAAAAATGTCCAACTTTGATCACCTCTCCAAGGTTTGCTCTTTATATGTCCTTAATAATCATGCACCAAAGTACAGTGACTATGACAGAGAACCAAGATGCATGTTGGTGTCAGCAGAGGTCAAAATGACATGCAGCATGAAGAGGAAAGTGGACAAAATAGATGCATTTCTTCTTTTTAAAGGGGACCAAAAGAGGGACCAAATAGATCTAAGTGGCATTCTGAAAAGCACACAGAGACACAGACATAGTTTCCATCGACGGTGATGCAATCGCTCTCCCTAATGTCCCTCCACATTGTTCCGCACTTGTCTGGTGCTCTTCTGTGCATGCTACAGTGTTGCATAAACAAACTGAAAAGTGTACAAATCAAATGTTGCATCTGCCACCTTACTGTCTTCTTTAAATGGCATTTAAAAATGTCTTTATGATCTGAATTTAGTGTTGAAAATGTCCTGAGGAAAAACTGTGTCAAAACAAACAGCTATTCTTTCAACTTTTTAAACCCCCACAGCAGAAATATAGCTATATATATGAAATTAAAATATATTGTTGGAATAAAGTAAGACTAAAGGAAAATAGATTCCATCTTAATTGTTTTTAACAAAAAGAAAGAAAAATAGATTTTTCATGCATGGAAAAGAATATTGGTAGACTTTAGCAAATGATAGAAACACATTCTAGGGAGTGATGCTATCAAGATGGGGACATAGGTTGTTCCCAAATACAATCCCTTCAATCTAATATAGGCTATATATGACAAGCCCACAGCTAACATTATACTCAATGGCAAAAGTTAAAAACTTTTCCTATAAGATCAGAAATAAGACAAAGGTGCTCACTCCCACTACCCTATTCAGTGTAGCACTGGAAGTCCTAGCCAGAGCAATCAGGCAAGAAAAATAAATAAAAGGCATCTAAATTAGAAAGGAATTAGTACAAATTGTCTTTGCAGATGACATGATCATATATAGAAAATCCAAGGATTCCACCAAAAAAAAAAAACCTGTTAGAATCAATAAACACATTCAGAAAGTTGTAGAATATAGTACCAACATATGAAAGTCAGTTGTATTTCCATACATTAAAAATGAATTTTCTGAACAAGAAATAAAGAAAACAGTCTCATTTACAATAGTGTGAAAAATACCTGGAAATAAATTTAACCAAGGAGGGGAAAGATCTGTACAATTAAAACTAGAAGACATTGATGAAAGAAGTTGAAGAAAACACAAATAAATGGAAAGATATTCTGTGTTCATGGTTTGGAAGAACTAATGTTAAAATGTTCATACCACCCAATGTAATCTATAGATTTAATTTTCTCTATCAAGATTTCAGTGGCTTTCTTTTTACAAAAATAGAAAAAATAATTCCAAAATTTGTAGAGAACCACAAAAGACCCAGATAGTAAAAGCAATTCTGAGAGAGAAGAACAAAGATGAAGGCATTGCGCTTCCTGATTTTAAATTATATTGCAAAGCTATAGTCATGAAAACAGTATGATATTGGCATAATAATAGACACATAGGGGAGCCTGGGTGGCTCAGCTGATTAAAAGTTTGCCTTTGGCTCATGTCATGATCCCGGAATCCTGGGATTCAGCCCTGCATCCAGCCCCCTGCTCAGCAGGGAATCTGCTTCTTCCTCTCCCTCTCCCCACCCCCCACTCATGCTCTTTCTTGCTCTCTCTCTCTCTCAGATAAATAAATAAAATCTTTTTTAAAAATAAACATAGATAAATGGAACAGAATCTAGAGTCCAAAAATAAACCATTCTGAAACAATCAAATAATATTTGACAAGAGAGGCAAGAACACTTAATGGGGAAAAGACAGTCTCTTTAATAAATGGTCCTGGGAAAACTGGGTATTCACATGCAAAGGAATGAACCTGGACACTTATCTTATGCCACTCAAAAAAACTTAACTCCAAAAGGATTAAATACCTAAGTATAAGAAATGAAACCATTTACTCTTAGAAAAAAGCATAGGGAAAATTTCCTTGGCATTACTTCTTAGCAATAATTTTATGAAAATTGTACCCCAAGCACAAGCAACAAAAACAAAAATAAACAAGTGGGACTACAAAAACTAAAAATCTTCTGCACAGCAAAAGAAATGATCAACAAAATAAAACGGTAACTGATGGAAAGGAGGGTAATATTTACAAACCACATATCTGATAATGGGTTAATATCTAAATTTGTAAGAAACTCATACAACCCAAGAGAAAACAAATCCAATTAAAAAAAATTAGTATAAGAGTGCCTGTGTGGCTCAGTCAGTTAAGCATCTGCCTTCAGCTCAGGTAATGATCTCAGGGTCCTGGGATTGAACCCCACATCAGGCTCCCTGCTCGGTGTGGAGCCTGCTTCTCTCTCTCTCTCCCTCTTCCTCTCCCCAAAGCTGTGCACTCTTTCTCTCTCTCTCTTTCACAAATAAATAAATAAAATCTTTTTTAAAAATGAGCATAGGACCTGAATAGACAGACATTTATTCAAAGAAGATATTCAAACGGCCAACAGGTACATGAAAAGGTGCTCGATATCACTAATTATCAAGGAAATGCAAATCAAAACCACAATGAAGTATCATCTTACACCTGTTAGAATGTCTGTCTATAATGAAGAAGACAAGAAATAGCAAGTATTGGCGAGAATGTGGAGAAAAGGGAACCTTTGTACTCTGTTGGTGGAAATAGGTAGAGCCGTTATGGAAAACAGTAAGGAGTTCCCTAATAAATTTTAAAAAATTAAAAAATTAAAAATAGAACTACCATATAATCCAGCAATTTCATTTGTGGATATATATTCAAATGAAATGAAATCATTATCTTAAAGAAATAGCCACACCCTCATGTGCACTGCAACATTATTTCCATTTGCCAGGACATGGAAACAACTCAAATGCTAAATGTCCATCAAACAGATGAGTGGATAAAGAAAATGTGATTCTGTATATATATTTATATATGTATATATATGTGTGTGTATGTGTGTATATACACACACAATATAATATTATTCACCCATAAAATGAAGGAAATCCTGTGATTTACAACAACATGGTTAAATCTTGAGGGCGTTATGCTAAGAGAAATAACTCAGAGAAAAACAAATACTGAATGAACTCACTTATACGTGGAATCCAAATTCATAGAAATAGAAAGTAGATCGGTGGTTTCCACCCATGGGGAAAACTGGTGACAGTGGTCAAAGGGTACAAATTTCCAGTTATAAGACAAATAAGGTCTTGGAATGTAATGTACAGCATGGTGACTATAGGTAATAATAATGTATTGCCTACTTGAAAGTTGCTAAGAGAGTAGCTTATAATAGTTTACAAAAAAAAAAAAAAAATTGTAACTATGTGAGATGATGTGTGTGTTAACTAACCTTAATCTGGCAATCATTTTATAATATATACGTATGTGAAATCATTACTGGGGTGTCTGGGTGGCCCAGTCAGTTGAGCGTCTGACTCTTGGTTTTGGCTCAGGTCATGATCTCAGGGTTTGGAGATCAAGCCCCGCGTCAGGCACAGCACTGAGTCTGCTTGAGTTTCTCTCTCTCTTTCTCTCTCTCTTTCTCTCTGCTTCTCCCCTCCACTCTCTCTCTCTAAAATAAATAAATAAATCTTTAAAAGAATAAATAAAATCATTACTATGTGCACCTCAAACTTACACAATATTACAGGTCAACTATATCAGTAATGCTTAAAAACATTCTGATGACAAAATTAACAAATATTGGTGTTTTGACTCCATGCACATGTGCTATGGAGAATATTTATTTAGAAAATACTGCAAATAAGTGGGTGTTTGGTCATTATTTAGTTTGCTTTGCTTTGTAAAAAGAGGACTAGCAGGGTGTAATGATAAGAAAATCAAACCTCTGATACTGTAGTAGGTCTTTGATGATTTTAAAACAGATGGATGATATAAAGCTTGTATGAGAATTATACTTAAGGTGAACTGAAAGAATTGAAGAGAGTTGTAGAGGCAGGAATGACCAGGTGTTCTTCTTGCAGCCCAATCATGAGGTGGGGAAGACTTAAATTAATTTAATTAGGAGGTGGAATGCCAGAGAATATATACTTTAAGAGAAAATGTAAAAGGCGTAATAATCTTACCCTTGTGTTATTCTTTTAAAGAAGTGCAAAATTTGCATTAGAAGCAAGTCATAATCAACTTATTTATCCATCTGCCTATGTATTTATTTATTTGTTCAACATTATCTGAACATCTACTTGTGTAAGAGAATGTGTACTTATTTTCATATACATTATTGTTAATTCTCATGAAAACTCTTCAGAATATATTATACTTCATTTATGGGTGGGGATCTGAAGTTCAGGGAAATTAAGCAACTTACTTTAGGTCACATAACTCAAAGTAGCAAGGAAAAATTAAATGTAATTATATTAGCCACCAACTTCCATTTCTTTCTAGTAAGTATATTGAGGAGAGTCAAGTTCAAAGCAGTGAACTCAACATTTAGTACAGTTCAATACTTGAAGTATTCCTACAACACTGCTTTATCTTTTCTATACCCATTGATCATGACCCATGTTCACTCTTGAATTAAAGTTAAGAGCTGAGATGCCCTTCAACAGATGAATGGATTAAGAAGATGTGGTCCATATATACAATGGAATATTACTCAGCCATCAGAAAGGATGAATACCCAACGTTTACACCAACATGGATGGGACTGGAGGAGATTATGCTAAGTGAAATAAGTCAAGCAGAGAAAGTCAATTATCATATGGTTTCACTTATTTGTGGAACATAAGGAATAGCATGGAGGACATTATGAGAAGGAAGGGAAAAATGAGGGGGGGGATTGGGGGGAGAGATGAACCATGAGAGACTATGGAATCTGAGAAACAAACAGAGTTTTAGAGGGGAAGGAGGAGGGGGGAGGGGGGATTGGTTAGCCCGGTGATGGGTATTAAGGAGGGCACGTACTGCATGGAGCACTGGGTGTTATATGAAAACAATGGATCGTGGATCACCACATTAAAACTAATGATGTATTGTATGGTGACTAACATAACATAATAAAATTAAAAATATTTATATATTAAAAAATAAAATTAAGTATGTGCACTTCTTTTTTCCTATACCTGAATGGTAAGTTTTTTAAAGCAATTCATCATTGTTTTCTTTATCTTATACATCACTTGATAAAAACTGATAGCAAATATTCTTGACTGAATGGATGGAGAAAGATGTTGAGTTAAGAACCCAATGGAGTCACAAGGTAGTGCAGGTAAGGAGAGTGTTCCAGAAGCATGGATCATTACAGCAAAAGTACAATTACTAGAGAGAAGAATATTGACTTTAGGATACATTAGGACTCAGCCACCTAGATGAATAAAAACTGGGCTGTCACTCCGAACAAAACTAGATCACAAATACACCTAGATGCAAAAACAAATGTGATGATCGTGGGAGACTGGAAAAAAAATAATTTCAAATCAGACTGAAGGAATTTTTGAGCCTCTCAGAAATGCATCTCTGGGAGCTTTGGATAATGGCACATTGTGAGTTTTAAGAGGATTCCAAAGTTCAAGCATTGATCTGCTTTATCCTTTAATATACCTGATTCAAAAAGCTATTGACTTTGTATTTATTTCAATGAAGTTCATTTAAATGCAAGCATATATAGCTTCAAATCAATGTGCATGCTTCCCCATTTAAGAATGAAGAAAATACCTGGGCGCCTGGGTGGCTCAGTTGGTTAAGCGACTGCCTTCGGCTCAGGTCATGATCCTGGAGTCCCAGGATCGAGTCCCACATCGGGCTCCCTGCTCCGCAGGGAGTCTGCTTCTCCCTCTGACCTTCCCCCTTCTCATGTGCTCTCTCTCATTCTCTCTCTCTCAAATAATTAAGTAAAATCTTTAAAAAAAAAAAAAAAGAATGAAGAAAATACCTAGTCAAGGGAATATGTACCTTGATTTTTTTTCCTAATGGTAATGATGAATTACACTGTGTCATCTACATTCCCGTGACATACCACTTTTATAACCCTTAATGTGGGACTACAAGACTGCGAGGTTAGAGGTGCAGGTCGTCGTTGTGCACAGGTTTTTTTTTTTTTTTTAACTGAGAAGCTAACTGGCCCATACAGGGATTTTAACCACAACCCTGGCCTCATAATCACCATCCTACCCTCCAGAGCTAACTGACCCAGACAATAAAGACTGCAGAAGATACCCACTGAGCTATTAGGTTGATGAATGGGAAGTATTTCAGAACATGGCATCTTGTGAAAAATAATACAATAATTTGAGTAGTTGTCCATCCCAATGGTACCAATTTATAGCCAAGGCTAATGCAATAGTTTTTTCTTACCCAGAGGCAAAGCACTGCTGATCTACATCATTGCCAGAGAGACACAAATAAACACATATACTATATAACAATGATATAATAAAGCTAAAACAAAAGCAGAATTATACACAGAATTTTCAAATTAACCTTTTACCTCTACCATCAAAAGCCAAAAAGAAAGAAAAAATGCATTTGAATACTCTCCTAAATTGTCGTTTTCATTAATTATTTAAATAATCAATATAAATAAATGTCTTTAAGGAGATGAAATGTTATGTTGTCATAAGGAAAACATTATTTTTTTTATTTTCTAGCACATATTAATAATAAAGTATAACACTTTACATGGCTTAGCAACCATCAGTTCACCTAAAATATATCCAGAGTGTTCTGGATTTGAGTTATTAAGGAATAAAGAAAAGATCTTGAGTAATGCACATATTAGTAGTTATATTTGAGCTACAGTGAAGACCTTCAGTATGGGATATTTGTTGTTAAAAAGCATGTAAACTTAGGGAAAAAAACATGTAAACTTATTCACTTGAGGGAAAAATTAATAAAGAATATCTTTTGTTATCATTGGTTGGAATTCGTTTTGATCTGTTGGTCTTACATAGGTAGATCATTTCTTAATAGAGAGAGCCTGGAATTGAGAAAGCTATCACCTATCAGTTGGAATCCCTGATCACATGACTAGCCAGCTATATTTTCCAAAATGATTATATAACTGACAAATTTAAAAAATATTTTAATAATTCTGTCCTGAACATTACCTAAATTACATATAATAACTATGTATGTGTGTGTTTTACATATATTGTTTTATATATCTTCTGTATATGTGTTGACTCATAAATAGACATGTATATGTATATATATGTATTTAAGGAGATACAAAATATGTAACAAGATGTAAGTAAATATAATTACATAGTCATAGATTATAAATGTACTCCAGTGAAAAGTTCATCTTTTCCCTCAGAAATTATTAGTAAACTAGACAAAATAAACAGTAAAGGCACATATAATTTAAACAATATTATCAACATATTGACCTAATTGTTATTTCTAGAACACTGCACCTAACAACTGCATAATATACATTTTTTTCAAGTGCACATGGCATATTTACCAAGGTAGAACATATCCTTGGTCATAAAGTATGTATTAATAAATTTAATAGATTTCTGTCATATACAGTATGTTCTTTCACTGATGTAAGTTAGTGAGAAATGAATAAAAATAGGAAATATTTGTAAATTAAATGACATACTTCTAAATAATGCATGAATCAAAAAAGAAATTATGAAAATTCTAGAAATTATGTCAATAAAAATTAAAATGAAAATATAATATATCACAACAGTGGAATGTAATTAAAGTCCTTATCAAGAAATGTAGACCATTAAATACATATATTTGAGAAAAATAGATGTCTAACTTCTATGATCTAAATTTCTACGTTAAGAAGTTAGAAATAGAACACAGAAAACTTGATGTAACCAGAAAGAAGAAATTTATCTAAGTAGAAAGAAGAAAATAGTGAAGATGAGAACAGAATCCAAAGACATAGGAAACAGAAAAAGAGAGAAAAATTATCATAGCCAAAAGTTGGTTCTTTGGACAGATCAACAAAATTGATAAACTCCAAACTGGTCAGAACACGATAAAAAAAGAGATAACTAAAATGTAAATACTAGAAATAAAAAATTCACTACAGACATTAAAAGAATAACAAGATATTGGGGCACCTGGGTGGCTCAGTTGGTTAAGTATCTGCTTTTGGCATAGGTCATAATCCCAGGGACCTGGGATCTAGCCCTGCATTGGGCTCCCAGCTCATCAGAGAGCTTGCTTCTTCTCCCTCTACTGCTCCCCCTACTTGTATTCTCTCTCTGTCTCTGTCAAATAAGTAAATAAAATCTTAAAAAAAAAAAGAATAACAAGATATTTATGAGTAACTTCATTCCAACATATTTAATAGCATATATAAAATAGGCAAATTATAGGAAAGCTCAACTTACCAAAACAGACACAAAATGAAACAAAATTTGAATAGCCCTAAAACATTAAGCATTTAAATTTTTTATTAAAAATCCTAATTGTAAGCTCCTGTGAAGGGAAACTATATTGTTTTAACTTTGTACAGTACCTAACAGTGGAAGAAGCAAGCACTAATAAATAATAAATATTTTTGTTAAAATCAACCAACCAATAAACAAAACAAAGCCAAAAAATCCAAAAACTTTACCACACAGAAAACTCAAGACCAGATGGCTTCACTGAATTCCATCAAATACTTAAAAGATGAAATAACCCTATCTTCTACAATCTCTTTCAGAAAATATAAAACACTTTCTTATTTGAGTGTACCAATATAACCTTGTTGGTTATTATATTTAAGGAAACCCACTCCTTTACTTAACATGATATTGAAAATCTTAGCTACTGTAATAAAACAAGAAAAACAGATAAATGGAATAAAATTCAGGAAGGAAGAAGCAAAGTATATTTGCAACTTTTATGTTTATATAATTTTTCATAAATACTCTTAAGAATCTACAAAATAGCCAGAAAAATCAGTAACTAAATTTAACTTGATCAAAAAGCAAAAGATCAAAACACAAAAATCAATTGCATTCTCTGTACTAACAGAAAACAATGGAAATAATATTTTTAAAATATATTCTTACAATAGTATCAAAAATATTAAATGCTAATGAATAAATTTAAGAAAAGTAGTTAAGTCCTAAAATTTAAAACTATTACTAAGGAAAATAAATGAACAGAAAAACCATGTTCATGGTTTTAAAAAGTCAATATTTTTACAATATAATTTTACTTCAGATTAATCTATAGATTCAATACAAATTAATTAATAATGCCACCAAGGCTTTTTAAAAATTAGTCAGATAATTCTAAAATTTATATTGAAATATGAGGGACCTAGATATGACATATTCTGGTAATCTCTCTATATGTAATTTTTTTAGTAGACTGTTGAAGTTTGTATCTCACAAAATTTGTCCACTTCAAGTATGTATCCAATTTATTTGTATAAGGTTCATAATTCCCCCATCTCATCATTTTAATTTCTGTAGCATCTGGCATGATATCTCTTCTTTCATTCCTAATATTTCTGATAGAATATGTTTTCATTTTCATTCTAAATATTTTTAAATATTTTTTAAATTTCTTATTTGCTATTTAGAATTGTGTTGTACAGTTTCCCAGTATTTATAGATTATCTAGATATCTTTTTATCATTGATTTTTCATGTGATTTTATTTTGGACAGAAAAAGATACTTTATATGATCTTAAAACCTTAAGTTGGTTGGTAACATCCCTGTAGGAAATTAGCACATTTGAGAGGTGTTTGTTCATTTGTTTGTTTGTTCTGGGTGGGGGCAGAGAATAATGCATCCTGTCTCCTTAGTGTGTTTTTCAGTCACTATATAGCAAGTGTTCCTTTGTATGACTATCACATTAAAATAATGGTCCTCAATGATGGGGTAGGAAAGATTGAAAGAGATATGAGTGACTACTGCAAATAATCTCTGGAGCTTGTTTTCAAACCCGTGAATCTGCCTATGACATGGTTCAGGGTGGGATGGGAGGACTTATCTTGAAAATATTCCCCAAATACTTTTTGACAGCACTACCCTGAGACCTCACAAACATCCATGTTGACAGCCTTGCTATATTAAATAACCTCTCTCCCTCCATTTCACTTTTCCTTATTTCCCTCCCTTCTTTCCATGCTTTCATCAAGAATGGTCCATTATGGGGGCACCTGGGTGGCTCAGTCAGTTAAGCGCCCTACTCTTGATTTTGGCTCAGCTAGTGATCTCAAGTCATGAGATCAAGCCCTGCCTTCATCTCCGGGTCCAGCTCAGTACGGAGTCTGCTTAAGATTCTCTCTCCCTCTCCCTTTGCCCCTTCCCCTGCTCTCTCTCAATAAACAGAATCTTTAAAAAAAAAAAAAAAAAGGATGGTCCATTATGTACCTCCTAGATGCTACAATTAAAAAAAAAATACTTGCTCTCAAAGAGTTTTCTGTTTGAAGAGAACATACACACACACACACACACACACACACACACACACTACATTCCCAAAACTTCACAACACAGAATATAATTGAATGACAAGATAACTGATTATCTTGTCATTCAGTTAATTGCTGACAAATCCATGTATTATAGGTTGGTTTGTAAGAAAAATTTTGGATTCAGTATAACCATAGTTAGCTCTTAAATATAATATTTTAACCTGCAAAATTTGGAATTAGGCGGAGAGTGTAGGAAAGGGCATGCCAAACAGTGTTGAGCAAATAATAGTCACAAATATAATAATGAGCATGGTAGGTTGAAGAAATGCTAAAAAGAACAAAAAGGGAAAAAAAATCTCTGCTTTATATCAAATAATATAAAATCTGCAAATAATAAGGACTATTGCTAAAATATTTATAATACCTTTTTTCAACAGTGGGGATATTTAGAATATGATTTTCTCCTTTCTTTTTCTATATTCGCTAAGTATTTTTCTAGTGATTTGTATTGATTTAGTTTTCACTCTTTAGTAAGTGTTCTTAATTACCTGAGTTATATGCAGAGACAATCTCATTAACAATTCATATGACAGAAAGTGAAATTAATACTTGAATCTAAATTTGTCAAGTCCCAGTTTACTCACTCAAGGAATAAGATCGTTTCTTTATGAATTTACCTTCTATTTGATGTTCAAATAAAAATATTTAATTTTATATGATTAAAAAAAAATGAGTTCCCGCTATACTTACTGCTCTAAAACTGGAAGTTTACATTTCTTAACATAATCTCTTAGGAATGTTCATATATATGTATATACAATTATGAAGTGATTAAAATAATACATATCATTATATTTATTAGCTGTCATTTTACACACACACACACACATATAATTATTTCAATTGCTCCATGACTTTGGCTCCTGCCCAGGGAGCCCTGCTGCTTCCCACAGATCCCACCTGACAGCCTATCACCTTCTCCTGCTCTGCACTGGCCCATCCTGCTGCACTTTTGGGGGAGATTTACCTTTCAGAAATTACTTATAATTTTGTGTCCACTAAAGGCACTTTAGGTTTCCTTGTAAAATTTTGCATTTATCTTTCTAAAAATGCCCCTCCACCCATTTCTAGATACTATATACAGGAGAGACTTGCAGATTCATGGGCTCAATCACCCATATGGATCAATCCATATATTGCTTTTTATGGGAAAAACTAACCACTTCCCACAATTTAAAAATGTTACAACCTAGGTGTTATTTTTATAATCTATTTTTCCTCAAGCAGTAAATCAAATCAAATACTGACACACAAGGGACAAATTTCAGCTTAAGAAAATAAGCTTAAAAAAAAAAAAGAACTAAGTCAAATCTCATGCTGGAGAAGAATAGACTAGGCACATGTGAGTGTCACAGAGGATTCTCTATTGCTATATCCTTCTGCTTTCCTATTGTTCAACTACTGTAATCTAGTCAACTGAATAAAAGACAAGGGAAACCAAAGGAGAAACAGATTAGGCACTCTCTCCCATTTTTTATTTTTTTTTAACCTCGGAAGACCATTGTCCCTGCCCTAGTTCTCTACCCAAGTATAGTTATTTAATCCATCATTTACCTTGAATTTGTTGTCTCTGCTTGAAATCAGTGTTCATCCTGAGGAAACGTTAGGTGATTCCCTCTCTTTTTTCTATTTAATTACAATATCTTGTTCCCTTTGGTCCCCCAAATAGTTTGAGCTGATAAGAAAAGCTAGATTTGAAGTGTATTAAAAAGAGAGGGAGGGTCTGGATTTATGTAGTAGTTTGCATTACTGTTCAGCAGATACTCACTGGCTTCTCCCCACACCCTTCAGCAAGAACAGAGGATGTTTCTTAATCAAGTAATGTGGTGATTGGCCACGTCACTTGCTTTGGCCAATGGAATGTTAGTAAATGTGATGTGAGCAGAGGTTCTCATATGCTGTGCATTATGGCTTTGCTCTTGGGCTACAGTGGTTTAAAATGGGGAAAACCTATTCCAGGGAGCTGATGCATTTCCAGCCCTGGCCTAGTAACACCTGGGGGAGAACCCCTGAGCCGGTTACAGCAGGGACCAAGTGTAGGAAACCAGCAACCTGAAGTAGGGCTAGCCGGCCAAGCACTTCTTCCATCAGCCAAATGACACTTGTCTCCATGTTCAGGAACATGAGAAGTGCTTACATTTATCTGCCACTGGGTTTGGAGATACTTTATTAAGAGGTTCTTCTGTGGCAATCTCTGGCTACCACACTGTAAAATGCATCAGATGCGTTCAAAATGCAGAAATCTTTCCACAGTCTAGGTCTCTGGGAGGCAACAGCCATTCTCATCAACCTCAGGGAATATCTTTATTCCTTTCCTCACCTCTCATTTCTCAGACCTGAGGCAGAAAAGGGGGTGAGGGTGCAGAGGGGAAGGAAAGAAGCGTATAACTTACTGTTTAGCTCTTGGCCTACGGCAAATAGGCAAAGGAAGGAAACCCTCTGGATGGAGGACAGGAGAAAGCCATCTAGAAGCCAGAGGCTGATAAGAGCTAGACATTCCTCACAGAACCTGGCCAGCTACATTGCTCCTAGAGGAGATCCAGCGTGAAGTAGCAATCACAGAAATTTCACATGCCACGCTCTTATCAAGGAACAGTGACAGACAGAAGTTCACTGTGCTCCCTACACAGCATGACATCCTCATCATCTGTGTGCCCTTCCAGATCCTCTCCCACCTCCGCTCAGAAAACATCAAGGAGACTGCCCACTGACGCCATTTCCAGGTACTCATTAGACTGGACATAAGGGAACACTTCTTCTAGAGTGAGGTAAATTCCTGACTTACGGCGACCACCACACAAGAAGACACACAGTCATTGGTGGACCTCTTCATATTCATGTTAACGTTACCATATTAATAGTTCTGAATAGTTACTGTAGTAAAGAAATGTGTTAGCATCGCCCAATTATTTTACCATTTTGTTCACAGCAATGGAATTCTTTAAACCATTCTTAAAATCCTTTGAAACAGTATTCTGAGGGAAACCAGTGTGGGAACCCACACTATAATTAAGACCATATCATATTTATATATAAGATGCAACATATCTGGCATTTTTAACAAAATTTAAATAGTGGTTATTATCTAAAGTGCTTTCCTAAGATATAAAGTATAACGGATGTTCGAAAGAGGAACTTTTCAATAGTCTGTAAATAACCATCAATCGACAGAATCTAATTGAGCTTTATTGGAACGTCCCACCCAACAACAGCAGAAAACACATTCTTTTAAAGCATGTGTGGAATACTCACCAAGATTGATCATATTCTGGTTTATTAAACAAACCTCAATACATTTAATAGAAATTAAGTCACGCAGAGTATGTTCTCTGACCATAATGGAATCAAACTAGAAATCAATAATAGAAAGACAACATGAAAACCCCCAAACACTTGGAAATTAAACATACATTTTTAAATAAGCCCTGGGTCAAAAAGAAAGCCTGAAAGAAAATAAAACAATATATAAAACTAAACAGAAATGAAAATACAAAACTCTGCGAATTGGTATTTTTCCTCTTTATCTACCTTAGGAAGTTTAGGATTATCTGCAGGAGTTCATAATTAAATTAATGTAGAAATAATAATGAGTTGCAGTCATTGCCCCAGGATTTTTACATGCCTTGTTTATTTATTGTCTCTCTCTTGGTTCTGTCTTGATTGTAGGCACCCTTCCTCCTATTTTATCAACACTGAAGTGAAATCAGAGACCATCCTTTCATCTTCCTTGTAAAAACAGCAAGGATAGTATCTGTTTTAAGAGCTAATAAATAAATTTAAAAATAAAGAAGCTTTGAACCATGGATTACATATTAAACTTTTAGGTAATTTTGTGTAATCATATAGCTGATGTCCGAGTCTGTCTTGAAACAAACCCAGCAAATGATGATATATTATGTTTGAACATTTCAATTCGTGAAAAGCATGTTGCTTGCTGAGGCAGTATATTACCTTTTTGGAACAGTTTTGATTGTTTCAGAGCTCTTTTAATTAACCTGAAATCTATTTCAGTTGAATTTCTATCACTTGGTACTTCCTTAGTTTGACTTCCCAGATTTGAGGGAAGTCCTAGTCAATCTACATGCATTTTTGCCACTAATTTCTTTTGTAGATTTTATAATTCACTCTTAATCTGATCCTGTTGCTTACAGTCTCAATGCTGGGCACATTGGCTAAGGGGCTCCTGCTCTCTCAGGACTAGGAAATTATTTCCATCTGTTGAGATCCTCATTCAAAGGAAATATCCACCTGCCTCCTCATCCTTCCGTTTGAACCAGTCTGAGCCGCTCACTCACTAGCATGTCTCTGGCTGTCTTTCTGCAAATGTCCATTCCTGCTTAGCTTCTCAACCCCTACCCACCAACAAAACAGGGGGTATGGGGTGGGACTGCCATTCACTGTCATTCAAAATTTTAGAACTCTTTATTTACTTTTGTCATTGTTCCATCAAGAACAATGTCGGTATTGCCCTCTTGTTTTTTCTGTCCCAAATCTGTCCTGTTCCCTATTTTACATATCATGACATATTGATTAATAATTTAACACTCTTGACTGGAAGTTTCTTTAGAAATGGTTTCAGATACAAAATCTATAGGTCAAGAAATCAAAATGTAACAGCATGAAAAGTGAACTGTGTTTTTTAAATGGATTCTTGGAATCAGTAGCTACTAAGAACCACATCGTCGTCTGAGTGGCCCAGATTGATAGTGGATAGAGGTGTTCTGGGTCTGAAAGACTCTCTGAGAACAGTGAAGAGATAAATTATGCCACTTACTAATTCTGTACACAGAACTTCAAAAAGTCCCTAAAGTAAACAAAGCAAGTAGCTAGGAGGGAAATACTGAATGTGGGAGAGATGATGAGCTAATTACATAATTATTAAAATATATTAAAGTAAACAGCCAGCAAATCTAAAGGGGATGAACTCATCGTCTGAATGCAACTTCTCTCAGGATGTTACCGAAACAATAAAAGAGAGTGAGCACGGCTGTATCAGGAAATGAAATATTTCATGCTTCATTGCTAGTCTCATTTAAATACATTCCTCTGAATAATGTTAAATCTCAGAGTGGAAATATGATATTTCATTGTTATTTGCAAAAATTCTCCCTTTTTTTCCAGTATAAAGACAGGAAGCATATTTTTCTCTGACCCATCTTCTTAGGTTCAAGGAAAAAAAAAGAGAGATAAAAAAATTGCAGATAATCTAGTTGGTGTGTGAATAAGAAGTGCTTTTAAAATTAAGTGCATTTGGTATGTCAGACTAACTGCATTTTCATTAATGTGAATGATATGAACAGGGTGGTTAACATTTTAGTTTGCTGGCTCACACATTAAAATCTTACTCACGATGTGGTCTGGCTTCCTTGTTTTCATTAAATTGCTGCCTCTCGGCAGGAACCCAGACAAACGGGGTGCCTTCATCACTCTGTGTGACTTTCTGTAGGAAGCTTCCATAAAGGGCTGCATAATTGTGAATAAGCCCTTTGGAAGAAATGTGAACACTTCCATTGTGTTAAAACAAGGAAAAAGGCCAATGTTGGAGAGTAGGTCGCTACAGTTTTGCCAAATTATGGAAGGGAAAAATGCATGGGGCCAATTTTAAAGCCCAGCTGCATCCTTCTAATCTAAATATATAGAGAGATAAGGGTTCAATTTTCTTAGCTTTGAGTAAAATTACAGCTCTATTAAGGTGACAATTAAAGAGATTTTTTTAAACTTTATAAAAATAATACATCATCATCTGTGTAAAACACCATAAACTCAACCACTCTTTTACCAAAGTTTTAAATGAAATAAGCCATTCAGTGAGCAAAATTAAAATGCTTCTGGCGATGTCAATTCCCTAATTAAATCCAGCGGTGGTTCCAGTATCTGCTCATCTCCACTCAACCCTATTTTCTTACCAGTTTGTCTCCACTAGACCCAAACCCCAGACCTCTGCTTCAGTTGGGTGGCGCCCTGGGCTGTCCATGGAATATGTCACACTGAGTCTTGAGTGAGAGCTCAGGCTCCCATTATTCTGCATTAGAATAGCTTCTCCACCCTCTCTGTTTCCCCTTTCTGTGTTCAGGTCCAAACTCATTTTACAAAGTCGCATTTCTTCCAGCCACACTGAATTATTGTTGCTCAGTTACACCGAGATCAACCCCGCAAGCAGGTCTTTGCACTGCTGTTTCAGCTCTGTGCTGACTGGGTCTCCCTACTGCCCAGACCCAGGGGTGGGAGATCATTCACATGAAATTCAAGCTCTTACCCTGCCATTTACTAGTAGGTGCTTCTCTGAAACTCAGTTTCTCAATGCCCTTAAAATAGAGATTATAAAAGTTGTATTAACCACTATTAGAATTTTATGAGCCTTTTACATGGTTGAAGTTCTTTGCAAACTATTAAAATCTATACAATGTGAGTTTTTATTCTTAAAACTGTTTTATGTGTATATGGTTTGTTTCTCTGACTAATTAAAAATTACTGATGGGGAAGAACCGTACTCTATACTCCACTGACTTCATAGAAGCTTAACAGACACACAAAGCATTGCAGATTGTAGGTGCTTAATAATACTATTTGAACAAATGCTAGCTCACATATTACCAATGGATGAAATAGTCATTCAGTTACCCAAATTTTCCTCAAACACATACTGCTGAAAGCACCAACTAATCCTACTGCCTGGGTACGTGGGACATAACTAGTATCTTCCAGAAAACTCTGAATCCTTCCATGGCTCCAGTTATAAATTCTATACTCAAGAAGCACAGCAACTTCCTGGACCAACAGGCCTATGATGATTTGTACAATAGCAGAGTTATGTACAGGGAGCTCTATACAAGGTTGATATTCAACAGGCCACATGACTGTACTGGGTGTTAACCTTTTGATCCTGACACATCACAGTGAGAGCACAGGAATCAAAGAAGCCTAGTGAGAGTAAAAACCACATGTCGTAAGCTTTCAAGATGGAAAGGGTTACCCAAGTAGGATTGAATGCTCCCAGATGCGATAGAGCTTGGGTGCAGTATGCAGTTGGAACAGCTCTTAAATATCTTTTAAAGTAAACAAAGCAGCCTTATGCATAATACATGATGGTTTGGCTGAATGCCTGGTGATTGCAGAACCCCTTTGGGGACAGTAGGTTGAGAGTCTGCATTTATTAAAACATACAATAACAATAATAACAATAATGAATCTTAACTCTTGTTTTTCTATCTTGTCTTTGCCTCAGAGATGCAGAATGCTCAGATGCTCAGATAAATAAATAACAAAAAATCTTCTAAAATTGCACTTGTGTTTAGGATTCAAACACAGTACACTAGTAGGACTCTCCAATTTGACCCCCTCAGTAAGCAACTCCATTCCCTTCTTCCCCACTAAAGACAGGCTTGTGGTTCCTTCCGAGACACAGATGTTTGAATCAGGTCTCCCTAGGTCTCCCAAGGCCAATTGCAAAGATTTGACCATTCTTCCCTCCCCTACTTACCTTGACTTTCCCCAACCCTCACTTCCTCCTTCACTAATCCCTATGTTTTTTTGTGCCTTTTTATTTTTATAACACTAAGTAGTCTTTAAAGACAATTTGTAGTTATTCTTTCTTAAGAACCTGCATCAACCCTGTAAGACAGTCTGAATAAATAAAACAGGTGAAAGAATTGCCTTACAGAAAAATTATGTAATTTGCTTAGCAATTCACCAGCTTTTTCTATTAAGTGCATTTTCCCACTTTTAAGGATCACTAGTGCTGAACCTTTCTCTTTCTGTGCAAGCTCCCTTGAACCCTCACTTTATCTGCTATCCAAATGGGCCTCCCGATATCGGTTGATGATGTCCCTTCCTTTATTGAGAATATAGTACTGGGTAGAACCACCTTGCTTTTCACCAACATGCAAGCATGCCTGCTTGCACAAGCATCTTCTCGTGTTTCTTCTGTACAGTGTTTTTTTTCTCAGTGGAGGAGGACTCCCCATCCGCCCCCCCAACACACACACACACTTTGTGTTCTCCAAGACTTTTCCCTCAATGCCATGGCCAAATCTGAAGATGCTCAAGGGTCAGAGGTTGAGAAACCAAAGAGGAACCTGCTGTTAAAAGGTTAAAAGCTTTTGGCTTCCTCATAGAACTAGAGAGGCAGAAACTGTAATTCAGAGCCCTTGAAAGAGGAGGGGCTTTGTAAACACCCTCAGCTTTCTGTCCAGACCTCTGTCTGGCTTTTCCTTGGTAGAAAGGGCCAACTAAAAATAGACCAGCCCTCACAAAGTCTGAAGCTCGGACTCAAAATATCTCAACTTCTGCTAGCTGAAAGAAAATTATATCCAATATTAAAGAAAATAACAATCTTAATTTATTACTTTATTTTATTTTTTATTTTATTAAAATAGAGAGGGAGGCAAACTGTAAGAGACTCAACTATAGGGAACAAACTGAGGGCTGCTGGAAGGGTGGTGGGTAGGGGGATGGGGTAAATGGGTGATGGGCATTAAGGAGGGCACTTAATGCAATGACCACTGGGTGTTATATACAACTGATGAATCACTAAATTCTACACCTCAAACTAATAAAAAAATAAGTTAAAAATTAAGTAAAAGGGAAACAGCAAAAACAAAGAGAAAATAACAAATAAGCTAAGATATAGGAAAGTAAAAAAAAGAACTGTCATTATTTACATATGAAATATTTGTGTACAGAGAAATGAATAGAGTCTGCAGGTAATAATTCATATGTGACTCTGCAGATGATAATTCATATGTGAATTTAACAATGTCACTGGATACAAGTATAATGTAAAAATCAACTATACAATAGCAATAAGCAAATAAATTTAAATAACTAAATACACAAATTTAAATAAATACATGCAAATGAAGTAAATTTAAAAATGAATTAATACCATTGATAGTATCATAAAAATCTACAATGTCACAATAAATCTACAATTGATGTGCATAACTTTTACTCTGAAATTTATAAAACATTACTGAGAATAACTGAAGACTCAAATATATGAAGTGATATAGCGTTCTTATGCATTGAAGGTTTAATATTGTAAAGAAGTTATTGTTCCCCAAATGATCTATAGTTACAAAGCAATCCTAAAGAAGTTTCCAGCTGATTTGGGGGGGCCAAATATGGAAATTGACAGGCAAATTCTAACATTTTTTATGGGAAGGCAAAGGTCCAAGATAAGAAAAGTGAAGTTAGAGGTCTTCCATTACAGAAATGAAGACTGGGGTGCCTGGGTGGCTCAGTTGCTTAAACATCTGACTTCAGCTCAGGTTGTGATCTCAGGGTCCTGGGATCGAGCCCCACGTTGGGTCAGGCCCCCTGCTCAGCAGGGAGTCTGCTTGTCCCTTTGCCCCTTCTCCCACTTGTGCTCTCTCTCTTTCTCTCTCAAATAGATAAATAAAATCTTTAAAAAAAAAACAAAAAACAAATGAAGACTGACACAGCCACAGTCATTAAAAGAGTAACATATACTAACACAAAGATAGATGAATAGAAGAGGTGGACCAAGGAAGTTCAGACATAGTCACACACTTGACATGGTCACCTGGTTTACAACAATAGTGGAAGACCTTAGCAGGTAGGTAGAAAGACCAGCCTACTCAGTATGATTTGAGAAGGCCCTTCTCAACAGAACTATCCAAATGAAAGGAACTTCAACTTCATAATTCATCAAGAAATACAATTCAAAACCATAAAGAAACCCATATATATCTATTGGAATGACTCAAATAAAAAAAAAGACAGATATTAACAAGTTTTAGCAAAAATGCAAATCAGTTGAAATCCTCACACACTGTGAGTAGAAATGTAAAGAGGTACAACTATTTTGGAAATAAAATTTGGCTATTAAAGCTGAACATGCGGGGCGCCTGGGTGGCTCAGTCGTTAAGCGTCTGCCTTCGGCTCAGGTCATGACCCCAGGGTCCTGGGATCGAGCCCCGCATCGGGCTCCCTGCTCTGCAGGAAGCCTGCTTAAAAAAAAAAAAAAAAAGCTGAACATGCAAACTTTTTTTTTTTAAGTTTTTATTTATTTATTTGACAGAGAGAGACACAGTGAGAGAGGGAACACAAGCAGGGGGAGTGGGAGAGGGAGAAGCAGGCTTCCTGCAGAGCAGGGAGCCCGATGCGGGGCTCGATCCCAGGACCCTGGGGTCATGACCTGAGCCGAAGGCAGACGCTTAACGACTGAGCCACCCAGGTGCCCCGAACATGCAAACTTTTAACCAAAGAATTCCACACCTTGATATTCAATCAAGAAAAATGAAAACAGTTTTCTACAAAAAAGACATTACAGAATATTAAAGCATCTTACTCAGAATTGAGCAAAACCAGAAATAACCTAATGCATATCAAAATAGAATGCACAAATAAATATGATACATTGAAAGAAATGCAGTATTATATAGCAATGAAAGTGTATAAACTGTTATATTGGATGACATGGAAAAGTTTCACAAATATAAGGAGTGAAAGAAGCCAGGCAAAAATAAGCCCTATGATTTCATTTATATAAAGTACAATAATATGCAAAGCTAAGTGATGGTAATAGAAATCTGGAAAGTTGCTTTCCTTCATAAAGGGTGATGACTAGGAAGAAACTGGAGAGAAGTTTCTGGGTTTTTGCAAAGACATATGGATAAGGAGGGCTGGTCACAAAAGTGTTTTAGCTCTGTTAGAGATTATCTAATGATGCATTTATTACTTGTGCATTTTCGTGTATGTGCATTATACTTCAATAAAAATCACCTAAAAACACAAGCTCTAGTATCTTTCATGAAAAAATAGAATTCTTCCATCGCCTCTCCTGACCTTTTAGTACTCTATCACTTCCAGGCATCTCTGTCCAGCCAGACTTCTGAAAAGTGCCACCAGAGACTTGGTTTTCATGTCCTCATCTCCCATTTTACTCCAATCTACTCATATATTTTTCTCCCAAAGCTCAGAAAGAATGCCCTTTATTAAAAGGATACAAAAGAACAGATCATGATTTCTTGTATTTTTTGAAGATTTTAATTTATTTATTTGAGTGAGAGAGAGAGAGAACACAAATTGGGGGGAGGCGCAGAGGGAGAAGCAGACTCCCCACTGAACAGGGAGCCCAAAGCAGGGCTCGATCCCAGGGCCCTGGGATTATGACCTGAGCTGAAGTCAGACACTTAACCAACTGAGCCACCCAGGCGCCCCCAGACTGTGATTTTAAACCCACTGAACCCTGTCCTGTCCTCAGCTTATCTGTCTCAGGAGAAGTCTGCTTTTCTGAAATCTTCCGGCGCTTTCTCATTTCATGGCAAGACACTATCTTACTTTCCTTCTAATATTCCAGATTACGCATTCCCACTCTCCTTGGTTGGCTTCTTTGGATAGTCTCAAAACGTGAGAGTTCATCAAACCTCTACTTTGAAGTTTGCTACCATTGTAGTTTCAGCTGGCCGTGGTACAGACTTGTACATGGTTTGATCAGGAAAACAGTGTTTTATCTTCCAAAGTGAAGTGCTTCATTCATTTCCTTTTAATATATTGCTGCCTTTAAGGTTTTCATCTATTTGTTTATATTTGTCTTATCTGTTCTTTGTGTCTTTATCCCTCCTTTCCTGTATTCTTTTGGGATAACCAACTATTTTTTCATTTAATTATATCTCTTCCATTATGTTATTTTCATAACATTTTGGTATTATTGTCTAATTAAAAATGCAAATAGTAAAATCTATACTTTAATGTATTAGATTATTTCCTAAATTATTTTTTTCCATATCTGGAACCATACAAGTGTCTTATAACAGTTTAAATAATTTTAGCTCCTTTGGATCTTTGTGTTGATGTTGCCATGTGCTTTATTCTACAGTTGTTATAAATGCAAATAGACATAGTTACTATTCTTTGTTTAAACAATTAACATTCTGTAATGTTCATCCACAAGTTTACTTTTCCTAGTGTTCATTTCTTCCCAAATTTTATTTTTTATGCTCAGCAATTTGACTTGATATATTTACATGTGGTTTTCTTCTCTTTATTCTGTGTGGCTTTAACATTGATACATTTCATCATGATTGGGAAATTCCCAATTATTAGGTATTCAGTTTTTGGTTTTGGTTGCACTGTCATGTTGCATGTATATGAAATCATCTAACCATGTCCTATCTAATTCTTATGCTTACTACTATTTTTATTTTTGCATTATTTTTTCTTTAATTTGTATCATTAAATGCAAATATTTAATTTGTAAATTTTCTATTGATCTGTCTTTTGGTTTACTAATTTTGTTTAAAATTCAGTCCAATCTGCTGTTGACACCATCTGATGAGCTTTAAATTTTATGTTTTATAATTTAGTTCTAGAGTGTTTTTTGATCCTTCTTTATAGATTCTAACTCCTTGTTAAATTTTATTTTTAATCTATTTTCTATATTTGTCTCTCTAGTCTAACAAATTTGCATTAGCTGTTTTAAAATCATTGCCTGCACAATCTGACTTTTGGGAACACAAGGTAGGCAATTTTCTGAAAATTTTCATTAATTTCAAAAAAAAATTACTTTCTTATTTTTTTCTTAAAACAGTATGAAAAAAATCAACTGTGCAATTTTTTTTAATTTAAATTCAATTAGCCAACATATAATACATCTTTAGTTTCAGATATAGTGTTGAATAATTCATCAGTTGCATATAACATATGAAGTTTTTTTTAAATTGTGATTCATTGTGTCCCACAGTTTGAGTGAGAAAGCAGAAGTTTACAATTGAATAACATGTAAAGAGGACCCAGAGAAATAATCCTTTTAAATACTGATTTGCTTTTATATCTCAACTTGATTTTGAAAATGGTTTCTTCCATTTACCCCTTGCTAAGTAATTAAAAAACTGTTGTTTGAATTCCACTTTGCTTATCTGAAAATATCACTTGGGGAAGTAAAGAAAGACTCTATCCAAATACTCTTTACTTCACAGAATCCCAAATTTTGATCTTTCCTTTCCCTACGAAGATCCAATAGCCTACCGTGAGAGTCACTGTTAGCATTGCCCTCTCTGTCATTGTTCTACCTGGACAGGTGAATAAATGAAGTCAGACAACTTTTATGGACACTAGAGACAGCCAGAGGGTTGATGAGACTGCTGATGACATGTCCTTGCTCAGTGATGGCACCTTACTGAATGACAATAATATTCCTAGGGCCAGCCTGGGACATTAAGCTGGCAGGACTGATGACCATATTGAAAAACTGGCAGCAACGACAGTAAGAGATGTCATTCCATCACTTGGGGGCCTGCCCTAGGCAGCACCATTGGTTTGTCTTTGGTGGCTTCTCCCTTCTGCTTATCTTTCATCTGTACCCATTTCCAAATTCTCCGGCCTTTATATTATCTATGAAGTAACTAGTTACCAAATCTCTCATTAGAAACAGTGATGTGTGTGTTCAAATTTAATGTACTCAAAAGGGCCACTGACCAAGGTTTTGAAATACTCTAATAAGAAATCAACTGCATCAGAATGGTATTTAGTATTTACAGTACACTGGGGATGGGAGGTTATATATCATATTTACTACTCTAAGTGATATCTGAAATAAATTACATATTACTACCATAAGTGATATCTAAAATAAATTATATTGAAAAAATGAGAATGTTAAAGATAGTAAAAGTGGGCAAGAATTTATTAATATTTTCTAGATCCAATATGTGTTTGTGTTAAGCCTCCAACAAAGGAGCCAAAAAGCTGTGGGTCAAGGCTCACAGCCCAGGGCCCTCTTGCTTATCCTTCTTACTTCACAGAGGTTTCTGTCCTCTGACAGAGAAGCCAGAATATTATTGCAGGCTTCCAAGATATTATTTCATGCATAGTAATAGTTGGAGGAGCCTAGGTGAGTGAGACTTTATATGACCCTCTTTAATTTGCTTGATGCTGTGTTTCTGTGTTTCACAGAATATGGTCTAAAACTTGCTTTCATTATAACATCTGAACATGAGGTTGTAAGAGAAGAGATTCATATGCTCATTCACCTGCAACTGCCAGAATCCAGAATTAAATATTAAAACAGTTGTCAGTTTTTGACCCATAAAATGGTTTTGGATGAGTCTGTAATTGTCATCAAGGTACCCATTAAAGTGCACCTAAATTGTGTCACATGGTACAGATGCTCAGCATTTCAATCTAAACTCAAAGGGAACTTTATCTTCCAATTTTTATTACTTTTGTCATAGAAATGGACATCATTGATCATTTGTGATTAGAATTTTTAGTTATTAATGTAACACAGATATGGATTTCAAAGTATTTAAAAATTATAAAATCATCACTCAATAAGATTATGGGGATATCTGTAAAAATGTTAACTCAAATTATACTCCCATCTTTTGCTTTTCCCAAACTTATGAAGAGTCTGATTTTACAGTAAAGATAATATGGAAAAATAATACTTAAGTGTGTTATAAAAAATTAAGAAAAACTGATTTGAATATATTGAAAAGTTGAATTATAATAAAAATTATTAAATTATTGTATTACCCCCTCTTTAAATAACCAAATGGTACATTAACAGAAAAGATCCTCCAATAACTGCTTAGAAAGATTAGAACCTTGGAAAGCTAAACCTGGAAAGGTAAACTTAACTCTTTGCTGAAGAGTATTCAGAAAGTATTTATACTTTGATTCAGCATCTAAGAAGCTTAGAAATTACCACTTTCACCCTCACAACAAAAAAAGCTGAACACACTGAAAATCAACAACTCTTCTTAGATCCATCAGAGAAATGAGATCACAGGAAAATGTGAATCACATTTGATCACTGAAGTGATCACAGATCACTGTGATCACAGATCACAAATGTGAATCACAGATCACTGAAGCAGAATCCCAGAAGCAGAAACTGTCACTGGAGCTAGTGCCTGGGGAATACAGGGGAGCAAGCTGCATGTCTCAGGCCTTACATAAGAAGTCTCCAAGGAAACCCTAAGATGACACAGGAGACAAAAACAAGGGAATTTTAGCTTACAACATTATAGCAAACAGTAAACACAGTCTAAGTAATAGCTAGATAAACATAAACCCTCACACTAAAGGCCTACTTACTTCAGTTCCTTTAATCCAGCCATCATGTCTGGCTGTCAACAAAACATGGCAAGACATATTGAAAGATAAAACTTGAAACTGGCTTAAAGAGACCAAGCAAGCATCACTAGCAGACTCAGATATGGTAGAGATTCTGGAATCATCAGACCAGCAATTTAAAACAATTATGATAGATATGCTGAAGGCTCTAAAGGAAAAGTGAACAACAAGCAAGAAGACATGGGGAGTGGAAGCAGAAAGATAGGGATTCTAAGAAAGAATCAAAAAGAAATAAAATGTATTGTGGCTGAAAATGAAGAATGCTTTTGATGGACTCAGTAACAGACTGGACACTGCTAAGGAAAGAATCAGTGAGCTTGAAGATATGTCAGGAGAAACAGCCAAAACTACAATGTAAATAGAAAGTAATTTAAAAGATGGAGCAGAATATCCAAGAACTGCAAGACAGTTACAAAAGATGTAACATGAACACAATGTGAATACCATAAAAAGAAAGAAAGGAAAAGAAGAAATACTTGGAGTAATAATGACTAAGAATTATCCAAAATTAGTGACAGACACCAAAGCACACATCCAGGAAACTTGGAGAACACCAATTAGAATAAATAAATTTAAAAATTTACACCAAGGTATATCATCTGTAAATTGCAGAAAATCAAAGAAAAAGAATAAGTGTTGAAAGAAACCAGAGGAACAAAGACCTTATGTAGAGAAGATCAATTACACAAATTACATCAGACATCTCTTCAGACTAGGCAAGAAAAAAAAGAGTGAAATAAAATATTTAGGGTTGAAAGATAAAACCACCAATATAGAATTATGTATCTAGTGAAATTATTCCTCAAAAGTGAAGGAGAAATAAAAATTTTCTCAGAAAAACAAAAGTTGAGGGTATTTGTTGTTAATAGACCTGCCTTGTTAGAAAGGTTTAAAAAGTTCTTCAGAGAGAAAGATTACATTATGAATCAGAAAATTAGGGCTACATAAACAATGAAAGAGCACTGGAGAAGAAATAAAGGTAAAAACAGAATATTTAATTTTTCTTATTCATAAATTTATCTGATAGCACTCTGTTCAAATAATAATAGCAAATCATTTTTTGGTTTTTGCATCTATTGAGATAATCATATTATTTTTCTTTATTAATGGGGAGAATTACATTGATTGATTTTCACATGTTCAAACTACCTCGCATTCAGAGTAATACCACCTAGTCCTGGTGTAAAATCCATTTTATACATTGCTGGATTCAAAACTGCTGTGGCAGTTTTTTGAAGATTTTTGTGATTCCTAAAGTATGTCTGTAATTTCTTGTGATGTCTGGTTTTGATATCACAGTAATACTGGCCTCATAAATAAGTTGAGTTCCTTCCTCATAATTTTTGGAAGTGTTTTTAAAGGATTAATGTTAATTTTTCTTTAATAACTTGGTAGAATTCACCAGTGAAGCCAACTGAATCTGGGCTGTGTGTGTGTGTGTGTGCGTGTGTGTGAGAGAGAGAGAGAAAGAGAGAGAGAAATTATAATTATTAATCAGTCTCGCTTCTTTTTATAAGTCTGTTGAAATTTTCTACTTCTTTTTGAATCCATTTCAGTAGTTTGTATCTTTCTAGGAATATGTCCATTTCTCTAAGTTACCTGATTTGTTGGTAAACAAGTAAAAGATAAATTCTTAATATTACTGTGTAGAAATTACCATATAATAATATTATTCATAGTGTTACCTTATAGATCCTTTTACTTCTGAAAGGTTGATGGTAATTACTACTCGTTTTTCCCATTTTAGTGATTTGAGCATTTTTATTCAATTTTCTGGTCTTTCTAGATCTAAAGTTTTAACAATTTTACGGATCCTTTTCAAAGAACCAACTCTTGAGTTCCTTGGTTTTTCTCAACTGTTTTCTATTTTCAGTTTAATGTATTTCCACTCTTATTATTTCCTTCCTTCTGTTTTTATTGGGGGGGTTACTTTTCTTGTTTTTTCAGATGCAAGGTTAGGTTATTGATTTAAGATATTTCTTATTTTTCAGTAGAGATATTTACAACTATATATTCCACCTAAACATTACTTTAGCTGAACTCTTAAATTTTGGTATTTTGTGTTTTCATATTTATTCACATAAAAGTATTTTCTAATTTCTCCTGTGATTTCCTCCTTGATCAACTCATTACTTAGCAATGTGTCCTTTAGGGTCTACTAAAAGGAGAGCTTTGTTGTCTCTAACAGTTCTCTGTCTCTTCAATTCTGTAGGAGATTTTTCCTGTATTTTGGGTCTATGTTGTTAGGTGCATACATGTTTTTAAATGTTACCCTTTTAACTTCATAAAATATCCTTCTTTGCTTCTAACAAAAATTTTTTTCTTAGAATCTATTTTGTCTGATATATGTACATATATGTGTGTGTGTGTCATTGAATTTAGACTACATCTCTTGAAGATAGCATATACTTTACTAAGACTTACTAATAAAACTCGCTTTATGAATTCTATTTTGCTATTTGTTTCTGTATGTTTATATTTTCCCTCCTTTATTCTTCCTTCTTTACTGCCCTCTTTTTTGTAATGTAGATATCTTATTTTCTATTGCATTATTTTTATTCTTTATCAATTCTTTTGTTACATTTTTGAGGATTAGTATTGTCCTGCAGATTATAAATAATATCTTCTTTAAAATAACGTATTTTTTGACAGCTCAAATCTACTCTTGTGCTCTTATATTTAAGTTTTCATTTCAGGGCCGCCTGGGTGGCTCAGTTTGTTGAGCATCCAACTCTTGATTTCAGCTCAGGTCATGATTTCAGAGTTGTGGGATAGACCCCCACATCAGGCTCTGCACTGGGCATGGAGTCTGCTTGTCCATCTCCCTCTTCTCCTCCCCACACTTGCTTGTGCTCTGTCTCATAAATAAATAAATAAATAAATAAAATCTTTAAGTTTTCATTTCCGTTTTTGTGTTTTTTCAACTACAGAATTACTACTTGATTTTTTAAAAGATTTTTTGTTGATTTATTTGAGAGAAAGTGAGCATGAGAGGGGAAGGGGCAGAGGGAGAGGGAGAAGCAGACTCCCTGATGAACAGGGAGCCTGACCCAGGCTTCAATCCCAGGACCTGGAGATCATGGCCTGAGCCGAAGGCAGATGCTTAACCATCTGAGCCACCAGGTACCCCTACTTAATTTTTTAAAATAATTTCTATCTTATTTCTCTATTTGATGAGACATCACACTTACACTTCTCTTTAATTCTTTGAAAACAATTTTTTGAAAATCTTTAAACTACATGATTTAAAAATTATGTATAATAAATCCTGTGCTTCGGCTTCTTCAGAAACAGTTTCTATTGATTTTTTTCTCTGTGTATGGACCATACTTCCTTGTTTTTTTGCATATCTTACACATTTTTTTCAAAAGCTGGACTTTTTACATTGTGTGGCAACTCTAGGAATCATATTCTTAAGCCCCAGGACTTGTTTTTGTTGATGTTTGTTATACTGCCTTTTTCTTAAACTGATTCTGTAATATGAATTCTTTGACATATATAGCCACTGGAGTCTCTACTTGGCTTAGTGGTCAGCTGATTAGACAGACGTTTCCTTCCATACCTGGAATCAGCTTTTCTTGAGGGGCTCTATGTACATGTTGGAGTGCACCTTCCATTTTCCAGCACATAGTTCACTGATTCTGCCTCAACTTTCACTTCTTCCTTGCTCAGAGCCTCAAGGTCAGCAAGAGGGGAGAGTATAGGACTCCTTAGGCTTTTGCTCAAAATGTGTATGGCCCTACTCAGGTGCAAAGCGCCCTATGGACATCTCATTCACCATTTCCTTTTAACTTCATTGTTTTTCCCAACTGTTATCACCCATTCAGGCAGCTGCACTATCAATTAGTTGCTGCAGATGTTTTCCAACAAACAGTCCTGGAGAAAGGCTATTCCCACTCAGTGAGCTCTAACTTACATCAAATAAAAATAAGACTTGTGAGTGAAATTTTCCAGGGAAACACCAGACAGGTCAAATAATAACAGTTGCATAGGAACTGGGTTTTTCAGGAGCTCTCTTCCCAAGACTACTGGACTGCTGGTTCTGACTGTGACAGTGGGCTACTGGTTTTTAAGGGTATCACTGAACTAGGAAAAGGGAATTCATCTTAGCTGAGTTTTGTTGAGCTTCCTAGATGTTTATATTCATGTGTTTTATCAAACTTGGCAAGTTTTAAGCCATCACTTCTTCTAATATTCTCTCTGTCCTTTTTTTTTCCTCTCTTCTCCTTTGGGGCTCCTCCATGAAAGTTGATCTACTTGGTATTCACAGGTTCCTTAGCCACTGGCCACTTTTCTTTAACCTTTTTTTCCTTTCTGTTCCTCAGACTCAATATCTCCCATTGTCCTGTTGAGTGGATTTTTCATTGCAGTTCATTGTACTATTCAAGTCCAGAATTTCTTTCTGATTTCTTTTTAGGTTTTCTGTCTCTTTGTTGATATTTCCATTTTGTCCACACATTGTTTTTTTTTTACTTTCTCCATATTTTTCTGTAGTTCTCTGAGCATTGGTTGTTTCAAAGTCTTTGGTAGATATGTCATCAAGGTCTTTTTCAGGGACAATTTCCGGTAATTTTTTTTTTCTTATAATAGGCCATACTTTTTTTTTTTTTCTTTCGTATATCTTGTGATTTGGTTAGAATGAAAACCAGACATTTGAATCTAACAATGGGGTAACTCTGGAAATGAGATTCTCCCCATTTTTCATGCTTTGATGACTTTTGATATGGTTTCTTTCTCTTTTCTTTTTCTTCTTCTTCTTCTTTTTTTCTTTAAGTTGTTCAGGCTGTTTATGTGCCAAGAATCAGCCTGAGATATAAACTTAAGGTCTTTTGTTTCTTTGTTTGTTGTTTGTTTTTCTGGGACTGTGCCTTTTCCTGGGCAGTCATGGTCACTTTCTAATTTTCCCCATATATGTAGTTGCTCTTGAATGTCCTAGTCTTTAATGTCTGGCTCCCACAAAAGACAAAAGAAGAAAATGATAGGGAGAAACAAAAGAGCCCTTGAAATTGAAATCCCCTGGAAGTTGCTTCAGCCAAAGAGAGAGGGCCATGTACAATGAGGAGAGGTACAACAAGAGCGGCTACCCACCTTTTTGTGCCTCTGTGACCAGACGCAGTAATCAGTGATCCAAGCACAGATCCCCAACATTTGCAGGGCAGAGTCTTTTTTGCCCACCTGGCTCTTGCAAATTGTGCACAGGTTCCTCCAAGAACATGTGCACAGCTGCCTGCCATGGGGTTGAGGGTGGGGGGTGAATAGCTGCTATTGTGTTAAGAGCTAAAATTGAGCAAAATTAACCACAATTTGCCATCCAAGCCTTTCCCCTGGAAGTTACAAGCCTTTAGTAGATTCCAGAGTTCCAAAATAACTACATCAGATTCTGCTAGTGCAATTGTTGTTTGGTTGAACAGACCAATTCCGGGTGCTTCTTACTCCCCCATCTTCCCAGAATCCTCTGTGGTGTGTCCTTATATTATTGAATGCTGAAAGAGAGGGCTGTCTATCTTAACATGAAAAAAGGGAGGTATTAGTAAGGATCTCTTATGGTTTTTTATTAATGTTCTTATAGAAATTTGCCTATGTATGGGTTAAATAACCATATTTTTTTACATAGTCTAAAGACATTTTTATACGTTCAAAAATGCTTACCTCTTTAAAAATTTTCCCCCTTTTTTGCCACATTTTGTGATGTATGTTATTAATTATTGTGACTATTTCAGAATCATTTATTAATAAAATGTGGCATTTCCCTGGCAAGAAAAATCCCATTAGTGCTTTGCTGTAAAAGCCCCATAAGTAGAGTTCTAAGTACTTTATCAGCTTCTTGTCCTCTTTTTGAATGACAGCCTAAATCATTAAAAACAGTCAGCACTAAAATGATTTATTTTCATCCAAATAGAGATTACTTAATTTAATTAAATATTCTTTATGCTTTGCAATTGCCACAAAGTGGTTCCTATAAACTTCTGACTCATTATTTAATGCATCCACAGCCTCAGTGGAATATTAAGAGGATACAGGTTTTAGACCTCTCAGCTCCACTTTGTAAACATCTTTAAAAATTCAAGAACTCTCCGGAAATTCTATGTTGGCCTATGAAGCTTACATAGTTCCTGATCATTTTTTATTAAATTTACTATACTTTTTTCATACTTCTGAAATTCTGATTTGCTTTTTGTGCATGTATTTACAACATACGGGCAAAGGATTACCTCTATAAATATTAACAATTGCATCCTCAATTTTTCCTGGCATTATTTAACTCACCCTGATTCCTTTTCCTCTCTTTACACAGAAACAATTTTTTTTCTGTCCCAGGGCTTTATTTTCTAAGTTTGAAATACAAAAATATATCAGTTTCACAATTTAAAATAAAATTTGTCATTTTCAAACTCTGAAGGTACCGCATCTCATTGAATTTCTTATATTATCAAAACACATTGGCGGGCACCTGGGTGGCTCAGTTGGTTAAGCGACTGCCTTCGGCTCAGGTCATGATCCTGGAGTCCCAGGATCGAGTCCCGCATCGGGCTCCCTGCTCGGTGGGGAGTCTGCTTCTCCCTCTGCCCACCCCCCATGTGCTCTCTCTCATTCTCTCTCTCTCATATAAATAAATAAAATCTTAAAAAAAAAAAAACACACATTGGCACTCTTCAAAGTCATTTTTTCCTTGAGGATAAACATAAGTTCCTCTCATTATCTTCTTGCTGACTTTTAGATTGCAACAATTTGAAACCAAGGCAGGCATTCGCACAGTTGATAGAAGCCAAGGGGATATTAGCACCAACCAGTATGGGTAGTTTTCAAGGACTCTGAAGTCAAACTGGCCAACTTTAAAAACCAATTTTACAGGACACCTGAGTGGCTCAGTCTTTAAGCATCTGCCTTCGGCTCAGGTCATGATCCCAGGGTCCTGGGATCGAGCCCCGCATCGGGCTCCCTGCTCAGCGGGAAGCCTGCCTCTTCCTCTCCTCCTGCTTGTGTTCCCTCTCTCGCTGTCTCTCTCTCTGTCAAATAAATAAGTAAAATTTTTTAAAAAAAATTTTACTTCCTTAGCTGTGTAAGTACGGGGAGGTCACATTTCCTCTTTGAGTCTCAGTTTCTCCTTCTGTAAAATGACAATTACAACAGAACCTGTGTGCGAGGATTCTTGTGAGGAGTAAATGAGCTAACGTATGTGAATTATTTAGCACAGTAACTGCCGTTTAGCAAGCACTGAAGAAATGATAACTTTCATCAGCTACATTTTCTTTAGCACCACTTTAATGCTGGACTTTTATACTTTATGTGCATTATATACCATCTGCAAACTATGTCTCCAGAAGAGATGCTGTACACTCACTTTACAGGTGGAGAAATAATCTGCCCAAGACCATAGCTGGAGCCAGATGTCAACACAGGTCTAGGCCAGAGAGTCTCGACCTGTCATGTCCTCCCTCCAGAGCACAGAAACTGGGAAAACAAATCAAAACACAAAAATGGAAATCTTGCTTTGGACATCGGATGTGTAGAAAACCTGAAATGTGGCATCTTTTCTAGGTGACAAAGGAAAGCTGACTGAAAACCAAAGCAAAGTTGGATATAGGTCATGTTCACCTAACTGGAGGGTTTGGGAAAGTTGCTGAGTATCCTTGGGTCAACCCCTCTGCCCGCTACTTCTTCAACCTGCCTAAGCTTGGACAGAGCCACACACAGAGTCCAGACTACACAGCCCACAGAGACAGGGTCCGAATGAGAATACGATGAGAATGGGGCCCTGGCAGCAAGCACTTCACAGCCTGCACAGCTACGCACAATGGCTAGGGAGCAGTCAGGCCATTTCTGGTCAGGACACTCAGCCTCTCCTTCTATAGCTTAGAGAAGGATGCACCTCCACCTACCTGAGGGACAAGGTCGGCTGGTGTATGCTTCCAATCCTAAAACTCTCAAGAGACCATACAGAGATGTAACTGCATGGAGAAAATCAAATCGTCAACTTCATTACCTCGCTTATTCTCACACTCAGCTGATGACACAAGTTCCTATTTCTTTAAGGAAATAGGAATAACCAGAAGAGACTTCCCACAAACGTTACCCACCATGTCCACCCACCTCAGTGGAATCTCACGCTTCCCAGTGAGCACAGATAAGTAGCCCAGCTCCTCCATCGGAGGTCCCTCTACTCATGCGTAGTTACGTGTTCAAAGCTGGACGCCTGTGCTCAGCGAGCTGATCTCATCAGACTCCATTGCCTTACCTGAGAGGAGGATGGATAACCAAAGAGAGAGGCTGAGAAAATGGGGAGGATAGAAATGGCCTCGCCTCCTGCTGGCTCCCCAGTCCTAGTTTCAGGGACCGTTGACTCGAATTATTGAATATTGTTGAATATTACATTAAACCTCTCGAGGCACTTGGGCTCTGGTGAAGCAGAAGGCAAAGGTTTAAACCTCCAACCTTTCTATTACCAAATCTGAATTAACTTCATGTTCCATGTCCTCATAAATATCTTGTTTGAAAGAGGGGGAAAAGGTATGCGTGGCTTTATTTTCTCGGGGAGTTTTAAAAAGCAGCTTTGTTTAAAAAACTTCTTCCTCTGTTTCCTAATTCTCTTCACATGACCCTCATCCCTCCCATCAAAATTTCTCATCATACTTCTTTCCAAACATATCTTTATTTGTCTGTCCATCTCCCAAACTCTTTTAGAAACCACTTGAGAGCAATACAGCATAGGAGGTGCCCCTGTGAACAGCGCATAAGTGAAGGAAAGATTGTATTCTACCTCACGTAGGAATATGGTGGCAGTCGAGTTCTTAATTTTTTTTTGGCTTCTCCTGGAAGCCTTTAGACAAATAAGTAGAACAACAACAAAAAACTTAAATCTTCAGGACATTTTTGAGAAAACATGCAAACTCTAAATTTTAATGAAGTGTCACCATAGAAAGTGTGAGCAGCTGAAACTGTGGGAGAAGTTTTAAAGATACACGGGGGGGCGCCTGGGTGGCTCAGTCTGAGCTTCCAACTCTTGGTTTTGGCACAGGTCATGATTTCAGGATGTGAGATGGAGCACTGTGTCGGGCTCCAGGCTCAGCATGGAGTGTGCTTGAGATTCTCTCTTCCTCTCCCTCTGCCCCTCCTGCTCGTTCTCAATCTCTCTCTCTCTAAAGTAAATAAATAAATCTTTAAAAAAATAAAAAATCTGATACACCAGTATGGCGGGAGGTACACAGAGAAAAGAGCTGTGTCAGGCCTGCCTTTTTCCTTCTTTCGCCCCTGAGCTGGGTAACACTCAACAGTGCTACTTGCCCAAGAACTAGGTTTGCGTTCTGCGGTTGTTACATAGTTTGGTGCCAGTTGTGGTTTTAGGTTAGTAACTACCACGACAAGTGTATTTTCTATCTACAGTGTAGGGTGTGCCTGTGGTCTTGATATTAACTCTCACAGGGTACCTCATGATGTGCACCCACGTTTACAGGCCCCCCTCCCCAGTCCCCAAAACCCTGCTATTTCTCCCCATCACAAACAAGGCTGCACGAAGCATCCTCAAGTCTACTTCGAAACCTACACTATTTATACATATACAGAATTGATTTCACTGGGCCATGTGCCTCTAACTTAACTAGGCAAGGTTTGCCCTCTGGAGTGGCTTCACAAGACAGAAGAATACGAGATCAAGCAAAAAATCAACAAACTTCTCAAATACAGGGTAGATTTGCTCACAGATAAAAGCAACTACCTGTCTCTATTTGGAATACGATATAGACATGAATCACAATTTAAAAATTTAAGCTTACAGGGATGCCTGGCTAGCTCAGTCGGTAGAGCATGAGACTCTCAAAAATTTAAGCTTAGCCTCCTACTTTCTGGTACAATTTCCAGACTGGGGGGTCAAGAGTGTTTTAGAGGTTAACAGATACGAGCAATTGCCAGCTGTGTGATTTATTTGGCAATGACGTTGCTCCTAAAACTTAACAGGTGTCTGGTCTTTTTGCTTTTAGTTAATTCCTTGTGTGAGTATTCACAGCCGACGTTTTCCCGTACACTGTGTAAAACATGCAGACTCAGACCTTCCTCCTCCAGTTCTCTGTTCTGCAACCCTGACAGCAGCTCTCTCGTAAGGCCATCTAGAGGAACAGATTGGGGGGTGGGGGTAACAACTCCCACAGTCCTAGTGCTTTTCAGGAGTCTCACCGCCTTTGTACTCCAGACACTCACCTGCTCCAGATACAGTTTCAAAACCGCGGTTTGTAACATTATCTGGAGTGCACATCCAGCTGACATTTCTTACCCCTCCAGGTTCCAAATTACAGGCGGACCGTGCATCCATGAGCCCTTTCTTACCACCCGGCATCAGATAACTCCCTGCCCCCCATGCCAGACCCCCATCTTCCCCATGTCCTGCTTATTTTTCTCCATAGCCTTAGAGCTTTCTGGAAGACTATATTTTACTTCTAAGGTTGTTTCTTTCCTCTGGGAATGGAAGCTCCAGGGAGGCTGACGCTTTGTTTTGTTCAGTGTCATAACATCCGTAGCATCAGGATCGGGAATAGCGGCACCAGCTTGCACTGAGTGCGCAATGAGTATTTGTAGAACAATGCTCAGCCCTGTTGCATCCTGGGTTCACTAGCAGGGAGCAAAATAGACCACTCTTGTTCATCCCTCTTGTTCTACTAATTTATGGTGTTGTCGTACAGTAGTCAACAATTCCAAGGAATCTCTGCCAGGTGTTTCTGAAATTCCAGGACTCCCTTTCTCTCCCCAGACAGCGTGTGTGTTCATGCTAGGGCACTTGCACCACTTCTTTGCTGAAAAGGTACGAGTGCATAGAGGTGATGTTTTAAGTAGGAAACCAGCACCTTCTACTTTGAGAATCCTTCCTTCCTTTTTTTCAGAAGTACATTTTGAACTCCTGCCATGTGTTAGTTACTTTTAAGGGCACTAGAATATGCAGACAGAAAAAACACAGTCCCTTTCTCTTTTTTTAAGATTTTATTTATTTATTTGTCAAAGAGAGAGGGAGAGACAGCACAAGCAGGGGGAGGGGCAGAAGGAGAAGCAGGCTCCCCACTGAGCAAGGAGCCCAATGTGGAGCTCGATCCCAGGACCCTGGCATCATGACCTGAACCTAATGCAGACACTTAACTGACTGAGCCACCCAGGCCTCCCAACACAGTCCCTTTCTTTAAGACCAGTAGAACTCTGGAAAACTAGACATGGAAGTGAAAATCTTAGGGTGGAGCAATCTGTTATAATAGAGGGATGTGCTGCTGAGTAGACTGGAGGGAAGGACAGTCTTTCCAGGGGGAGAAAGGATAGGAGTTGAGAATCACAGATAAAACAGTGATAAGGAGCCACAGCTGCCCTGACCCTACGTCCTCACTGCTCTTCTGGTCCCAAGGCTCTCAATCCAGTGACCAAACCATTCAGCTTCCTGAGTCGTCGGACATGCTCTCTACAACCACTCTGCTCTCCTACCAACATGCAGCAAACCTGCACCTGTTCTCCAAACTCTGCTCCACACACAGACAGCTGTAATTTCACAAGCCTTACAGACCAATTTTAGTCTTCATTAGGTTAGAAGTGACTTTTCCCGATGGCATTACTATTTTGATGCATAAGCAAAAGAATATTGAGGTTGAAAAATAATTTGACGCTGGGAATGAGTTGCTAAAGGTAGCAAGGAGGAATTATTGAGGTCAGAGGATGTTTCTCAGCATTCCTAAAATTATGCCAAAGAGCAGCTGCTTTCTCTGCTCTTGGTGAACTCTGATTGCTTGGGGTTTATGGAATGTCTGAGGTACAGAGAATCCTCACCTGATGATTCCAAGTACACAGGGATGGCATCCACTTAAGGGGCTCAGGCAGAGATCTCTGAGGCCACATAACCTCAGTATGTGCTTGGTTTATTTTAGGACAGAGGCTTCCACTTGGGGAATTGTAATGATCTGAGCAAAGCCTATTTCTCCCTTCTTTCCAATTGATAACACATGGCCTCCATTATAGGCACTCATGAGTGCCTTTTGTAAATCCACACATATTTCTGCACAAAAACTAATGGTCCATTGAGTCAGGAGTTCTGCATGTGACAGCAGCTGGTGCCAGATGTTCCAGAGGAAAGCAGAAAGCCCCCATGATGGAATTAACCATAAAAAACTAAAGCACAGGGAGAAATCCTCTCTGACCCAAGGTGGAGATCAATCACAGGTCTTGAGGCAAAAAGATCATTACTTTTGGCAAAATTTCATATTGGCAAGTGTAGCTGCACAGACAATTTTTCTGTATAAATTAAGCTAAGTGCACTATGAACAGTTGGTAACTATTAACAGTTACTACACTTTTCAACAGTCTCTCACAATTTTCTTCAATTCTTACCATGTGAATAGACGTGTTAATCACTGCATTAAACAAGGCATATAATGAGATAACTTAATTTGCCACTATATGTGGAGAAAGGGGAATATTGAAAATATGACAAAACAACACATTTAAAAGAGATGTTTTCTGAGATATCACAATAATGAGAATTCTGGGATGTTTGGGAAAAATTTAAATAAACTTAGGATATAGAAGAAGTATATGCAGAAATGTATTTTATGTTCTTCATAGTGTTACTTCTAAAGCCAGATTGGGAAAAAAGTGGTGGGCGGGCTAAATTTAGTAGAGGATATTCACAGGACTCACCTCTCTGAAGCCACTGAAATCGATGTAAAGGAATATAGTTTTGAATAAATGCTCACAAAAACTTGTGCAATATAATTCACTATGCTATCGTCTACAGAACAAGTATGTACATACTTACAAACACACGATTCTGAAGATATATATGTCTTTTATCTTACTTTTTGCTCTTAAAAAAAATGTATTACATATGAATTATTTCACACACAAAAAAACATACTACAGTTTTCTAAGGCAAACAAAAAAAAGTCCTCCCCAAACATGGGTAGGCACCCTTTTAACAGTTTCCTCCAGAATAGCTGAGACTGGTCAGAATTTCCCAAAAGATCTTTAACAAACTCCAAGAGACAGAATAAAAGGGAAACAGCAAAGAAAGGACAGGAAACATAAAAACAGTCAGCTTTGCAAAGTACAGGTTTCATATCACGTAAGAACTGCCTCCCAACCTCGCAAGCAGGGTTCCGTCTTCATCCTGTCTTGTTCTAGCCCCAAAGGTTGAGCGCCACTATTTGGGCAACATGCTGTGATTTCCACACTTTCAAGTCTAAATGAAGAGTCCATCTTATTTTCAAACACATTAAAAAAAAAAAAAAGTGGTCTTCAGGTCATTCCAAACTCTTCCCTGAATCCAGCAAAAATATTCAGGTAGTGGCTATAGACTCAGTTGGGGCAATAGACTATTTCTTCTACTTCTAGTTTTTGTTCAGAGGGACGTCAATTATCCAAAGCCAACCGGAAAGCCATTTTTCTGATAAAATCAGTGAACCTCCACTCAAATACAGCTGTGCTTTCTCTTCCCCACCTTCCCATTGCTGATACCACCACAGCCTATAGAACGTTCTCCCCACCCTCCTACACTGTTGGTGGGAATGCAAGCTGGTGCAGCCACTCTGGAAAACTGTATGGAGGTTCCTCAAAAAGTTGAAAATAGAGCTACCATATGATCCAGCAATTGCATTACTGGGTATTTACCCCAAAGATACAAAAGTAGGGACCCGAAGGGGTACATGCACCCCGATGTTTATAGCAGCAATGCCCACAATAGCCAAACTGTGGAAAGAGCCAAGATGTCCATCGACAGATGAATGGGTAAAGAAGATGTGGTCTATATATACAATGGAATATTATGAGCCATCAAAAGGAATGAGATCTTGCCATTTACAACGACGTGGATGGAACTGGAGGGTGTTATGCTGAGCGAAATAAGTCAATCAGAGAAAGACATGTATCAGATGATCTCACTGATATGAGGAATTCTTAATTGCAGGAAACAAACTGAGGGTTGCTGGAGTGGGGGGTGGGGTGGGAGGGATGGGGTGACTGGGTGATAGACACTGGGGAGGGTATGTGCTCTGGTAAGCGCTGTGAATTGTGCAAGACTTGAATCTCAGATCTGTACCTCTGAAACAAATAATGCAATCTATGTTAAGAAAAAAAAAAAAGAAGAAGAAGAAGGTAGCGGGAGGGGAAGAATGAAGCGGGGGAAATCGGAGGGGTAGACGAACCATGAGAGACGATGGACTCTGAAAAACAAACAGGGTTCTAGAGGGGAGGGGGGTGGGAGGATGGGTTAGCCTGGTGGTGGGTATTGAGGAGGGCACGTTCTGCATGGAGCACTGGGTGTTATATGCAAACAATGAATCATGGAACACGACATCTAAAGCTAATGATGTAATGTATGGGGATTAACATAAGAATAAAAAAAAGGAAAAAAAAAAAAAAGAACGTTCTCCCCAAGTCTGAATTATCTCTGTATCTCTATCCGATTCTCTTTCAACAACTGCACTTTTAAAACAGGAAGTCCACATAAAGAAATACAGGAGGGTTTTCTCTTTTAAATATTTCTTTCTCACCTCCAAATTCAGCTCAGAATTTACTTCTGCTAGGATACCGCTGCTATCTTTTTTTAAATTTTGATCATTTGATTTGCATACCAGAATTTGTTTTTCTTATGCTGAGCTTTCTGTTGACTCATAGTCAAGCCTTTGCCCCATCCTGCCTTTCCACTACATTATTTCAGTTTTGTTTCTTATATTCTTCAGCGTCGTGCAGTATTAAAAATAAGGATTTTTGAATCTGAGGTCCTAGTCTCAAATCTTAATTTTTCCATATCTTAGCTCTGTTATTTTGAGCAAATTTCTTAATCCTTCTGATGCTCAATGAGCAGGGGGTAGAGGCAGAGGGAGAAGCAGACTCCCTGCTGAGCAAGGAGCCTGACGTGGGGCTCGATCCCAGGACCTGGAGATCATGACCTGAGCCAAAGGCAAACACTTAACTATCTGAGCTACCGAGGTGCCCCTCTGATGCTCAGTTTCTTATCAGAGATAACAGTCCCACCTTGATGGACATTTGGTGAAGTTCAAAATCAGGAAACGCCCGTCAGTCCAGCTTACACCGTGCCTGGCAGAGTCAACTCTGAATGAAAGGATTCTGTCATGATGTTGTCAGCAGTAGTTCATAGAGATTTTATTCATGAAACTTTTCCAGAGACTTTTTATTTAGTTACTGGTACAGTTATTTATTACCGCGTTTAGGAATGGGGACGATTGGGGCACCTGGGTGCCTCAATCGGTGAAGTGTCTGCCTTCGGCCCAGGTCATGATCTCAGGGTCCTGGGATCGAGTCCCGCAACGGGCTCCCTGCTCAGTGGGGAGTCTGCTTCTCTCTCTCTCTGTGCCCCTGGCCCCGCTTGTGCTCTCACTCTCTCTCAAATAAATAAATTTAAAAAAAAAAAAAAAGGAATGGGGATGATCCGTGAAATGTGTCCCCAGCTACTACTGAGCTCAGAGAGTGCAGATTATCATGAATTTTTACTTTGAGCAAGGAATGTCTTCCAAGAAGCAGAAATGCATGGCATCTGGGGAGACCCTCCCATCACTCACACTGGCTCCCTGTTAAGCCAGCAAATTGATTAGAACTTCGGCTGCATGCACAGCCAGTGGCAGGAACACATGAGTGATTAGATCCAGGAAAACCCATAGACAGGAAACCTAATCCTCTGTGAGAAACCCCAGAAATTACTCATTTCCCTCCTCACCACAGACCCTCTGTGGCTAACTAGAGGAAAAGCATTTTGCTTGTTAATATGGCCAGCCTAATATGGCTTGTTATCTTTTCCTTCTTTCTTTTCTTTTTGTAGACAGTTTGGAAAGTTTCCCAGATATAATCTATATACCCTTCCAAACAGCATCTCCGAGGCCAAAGCAATAGGAAGGGTGTGAAGAAGAACCACATTTGTTAATGGGGTGGATTTTCCTCTTCCTGTAAGTTGGTGGAATCCTCTGTGTCTATTCACAAGGTAGAGAAAAGATCCTGCCTGTTATTTAGCTTCAGCAAACACGCAAATCACACTCGTCTCTGGTCTGCACCCCGGGGGCAGATCTGTGAGTTTGCTGCTATGAATTCCTCTGTGCAGGAGCCTCATGTGAGCACTTGGCTAAGGGGGATTCATTACAGGGATGGGGATTCGGCTGCCATAGAGTTAAAGCTTCATTTTTCTCTCCCCATCGCCACGCTCATTGTAACTCCTCTCCAGATGTTTTCTCTCTGCCACGTAGGGGAGGTGATGGATTTAGATGAGCCAGAGGAGGAGAGAAAGAAATGAATTGGCTAGGACAGAAGACATTCTCATAAGACACACAATATGTAGGTCCCTTGTTTTGTGAAGTACTATTTCTAGAAATGAGGAGGAGGCCTGATCCAAGAAAAGATGCCGAAATCAGAGGTTTCATTGTCCTCATGATGATGAAGGAGGCAGAGAAGCGCACCCAGCTGAAAGACACCCTGCAGCTTTTTCTCAAGTACAAGAAAGACGTGACTGTTTCAGGTGGGAATAGTGAATTCCCGAGGTAAATATGCAGAAAGGCTGAAATCATACAACAGAAGAAGGTAGGAGAGAAAGGAAATCGTGGGTTGCTGATTTATTTGTGAGTGAAGGAAAATTGGAAGAGAAGAAACATACTTCATATGCTCTCAAAACAGCATATTGATCTTCCCCCGCCCAGTTAGGCACTGATAAGGGCTGAGACGTGTCCCCCACAAAAGATGTGCTAGAGGGCTAGCCTCCCTACCAGTGAAGGTGGCCTGACTTAGAGGCTGGAGCTTTGCAGACGTAGCCAAGTTAGCGTGAGGTCATGCTGGGGTTGGGTGGGATCTCACACAACATGACCAGTGTCCCCAAAGAAGGAGAAACCCAGAGAGAAGCCATGTGATGAGCGGTACCCCTGCTGGCCAACCAACACCCCGGGGCACCAGCTCCAACAGCCAGAGGGGCAGGAAGGGGTCCTGCAACGCTGGATGTCAGACTCTGCCCCCTGGTCTGTGGTGGGTACATTTCCCTCCATTTCGTTATGGCAGCCCTTAGAAACTCATATAGGCACTGAAGAAAGACAGGACACAGCTTTTACCCTCCAAGAATCTACGGCATAACTAGGATGTTATTCCTGTCAGGGCCAGAAACCACACTTTCCTGCTGTTGAGAGAAGAGATGGATTCTGCCACACTAAGGCTGTCTGGTGAAGTGTTTATGCCAAAATTTCCGATCAAGTCCTCACACTGTACTTACATAGTTATAATTTTAGGATCCTAATATTTTGAAGTTGAAATGAACTTAAGAGAATATCCAAGGGCTTGAAAACTGTGCCCCACCAAGTGTTGGAGTCCTGAAGCATGGTATGAAGTAGCTTCTGCCTCAGCAAAGGGGGCAGCTTCGAGGTGACCTGCCCCAGGACACAGCCACCGACCTTTGGATCATCCGTCCGGTCATTATCATGCTATCATTTAGCATAAAAATGTAAGGGCTTGCCTTCCCCCAGCCAGTAAGATCAGGGCTTTCTGAAGCTCGGGTGGACACCAGTCTTTGCGTCTGTGTCCTGAACCATGTTTCCACCACTGAGACCCTCTGCACGGAGATTAGTTTTTTTGGGTTTTTGTTTTTGGTTTTTTGGTTTTTCGGTAAGAAGCAGAACCTAACTGATGGATTTAAGCAGCATATGATCCTTTTGCAAGTATTCTGGCTAGCTTACAGAATCCCAAGAAAGACTTGAGACTAGGGGCTGTAAAAGGGGTAGGACCAGGCAGGAAAATGCTTGCTGTCACAAGAGCCAACCGCTAAGGACAAAGGGCCACGCCCTGAAGCCTCCCCTCCCGTGACCTCCTGGTCTCTATGACACTCTCAGCCTGGACTCCCTCCCCTGTCCGCGGGCTCAGAGACCAAGGTTGCTGCTGCTGTCTGTGGCCCTCACGCTTGGCTCTCAAAAATCAGCATAAAAGGCAAGAAAATGTGAAAGGTATAAGTAATGAGAAAAACACAAAACTGTCATTTCTATGACATTTTAGATATGCATCCTCCCCCACCAATACGTAGAACATCATTTAGAATCCGCGACGTGTAAACGCTCAGCAATATGTATCAATATGAGCAGCCTTGGCCCATGACAGCGCATGCGAGTCTGAGCGTGGCCAGGTCCCAGTGTCCTGTCCCTGCTGAGCTGCACCAGCATAACGAGAGAGAGTGGGATACTGGTGGGCACTCTCTGCCGTATCCCACACCAGCGCAATTAGCACTCAATGCCAGGAACTCCTCGCTGGAGCTGAGTACGGAGTACCTGAGTCAGAGTTTCACATACAATTTTATTCAAAAAATGAGATTTCTGGAACTCGATGAGGCACGAAAGCACCCCCAGCTGACCCAGTCTGCAGAAGAGGGAGGTGTTGGGTTGTCAAGGGACCTGATCAAGGTCATGCACCCCATTAGTGTGAATCTAAAGCTCGGCCCAGCATCTCCTGCCTGCCTCCAGAGCAGCAACTCAGCACCCACCTGCAGTCTGCTTCCTGGCTGCAGAATCCATTCCTGGGGGGCGGGGGGCAGGGCGAGGAGGAGGGAACGAATGAGAAGCAAAGCCATGAGAAGGAAAACCCACAGAAAGCTAAATGGTGCCCAGAGACAAATATAAATACTTAACCAAGGATCACAGGTGGAGTACTTCTCTTCTATGACAAAAGAGCAATATCTTGCCTTTTGAATTAGATGTCAGTGTATCCCCTGGACTTTAAGGTAGACACCTATGCAGAGACTTTGGACATGGCTCAGTCCCTTGTTTCTTGATTTTGGATGTTTCCAGAAGTGAGTGATGAGTCTACACTGAAAACCCAAAGAACGCCTCTCTTGGAAATCCCCTAGAGACCTGTGTTTGGAAGGCCAGGTGTGAGGACACCAGCATGAATGGGTCAGATCTGTGAGGACATCAGCATGAATGGGTCAGATCTGTGCCGAGCAGACATCACCACCGAAATCTGCAGAAACCCGGGCACTCCCTTGAGATCCCAGGGCCTCCAAGGTGACCCTGGCTGAGCGCACAACTTCCAAGTGGATTGTGATCCAAGGGTGACTCAGAACAGGAGGCCACAGGAGCCGTCAGCCGCCTCCCAGCGAGGCTTCCAGCTAGCAGTGGAAGGTGCCCAAAGCCAACATAACTGAAGGAGCCCCCGAAGCAGGTGGGATGAACTGACAAAATGACATCTGAGGCTGTGTGCATGGTGGGTATTATTTCATTGTTTTCCATTTTACATATACTTTAGAAAGAAGGGTAATGATAGATGTTCATTAGGAGACAGGGAGGGATATGGCCTCGAAATCATACAAACCTTCAGCCAAATTTCAGATTCTTGGGAGCAGTCTGATCTGAGAACATTTGATTATAAATGGCAGATGACTATATTAATTTGTGACATTAGTGATTACATTTATGTCCACTAATTAGCCCCATCTTGAGCTATCACATATGTGAGGCAAATATAAATGATTAGAGCAAATGGACAAATTCCCGAGCACACCACTGTTCACTCAGGTCCCCTGCAGCCCCGGTGAGACACTGTGGATCCATTTCCTCAGTGACCAGCTTTGAGATGACCATAGTCATCTCTTCACTGGCTTCCAATCATCTCCCCCAGACATGGAGGAAATATTATGTATAATTCCTAATTGAGGAGAGAAAATTCAAAGAAGTTGTGACTTTTTCACGGTCACAGAGTTAATGTATGGTGGATACAATGTTTAAATCCATGTTTTCTAACTACACAACACACAGACGTCCCCTGAGAACTCAAAAGGGCTAGTGAAACTTACTTACTAGTTGTGTGACTTTCAGCAAATTACCTAGCTGCTCTGGCCTTTATCTTGACCATTTGTGGAAGGGAGATGATGATACTCATCTTAGGAATTTATGACAAGTAAATGAAACAATCTTTGTAAACATCTGTCCCAGCACCTAGTCTGCACTATGGTAACAACAGATACTTTCTTAACTCTCCCCTCACATAGAGGTTTCCTGGCCTTGCAAGATTAAATGATCACTCAGGCTTTGAGAACCTGGTTCATAGAACTTGGTTCCCCAGATAAAGAGAGATGACACAGACGACAGACCTCTGCTGACTACTGCCTTATGTTGAGTATCTTCTGAAACGGAACATGGCACAACAGACCATGGGCTGGAATGTCCTGGAATAAAGGAGACTGCTGAACACCTATGCATGGTATTCAAAGCTTCCCCTCACCCTCTTCATCACACCTTCATAGATGGCCTCATTTTCTAATAATAACTAGATTTCATTTGTTTACTTGTTTGTAATGCAAGCTTCTCCAGAAATATATTTTAGGTCCTCCACACAGTAAATCTAGAGAAAAACTTGGCCAGAGAAAGCTATGATAAGAAAACTGGCACTGATATTAACAAGAGTGGCTGAGAAAGGTCTTCTAAAAATTGTTCCCTTCATAAAATTAGTGAGAACTGGTGAAAATGCCCAAGTCACTGTTTAAAATGGTATGAAAACAGTAGCAACACTTTGCTTTCCACCAATTTTCATGGATACCAAGACCTTTTAAATACTCTTGATTCTGTATCTTGGGCAGGAAAACCTCAGGATGATTCTGAAACTTCCTGTCACATCCAGAAAACAAGGATGGTTTCAGGAATGTTAGGAGTAATATGAAAAGCAAACACAAGAAGCCAAGTGAAAGGGTGCCTACCAGCTTAGTTATGACCCTTTGATCTTCAAAGCATTTATGATTATGTTCTAGGAAATTGGGACAAGCTGAGCCTGCATCAAGCCATCAATTCATAATTACACTCAGAAGACAAGATACAAACTTAATAAAAAGATACACATAGCATTGAAAAAGAAAACATTAAATACGTTTAAATCATTACTGAACTTTGAGTGTAAAAGAGTGTGATTATATGTAGTTTTATTCCCTAACAATTATGTATCTTCTCATAAAACAGATAATCTGCTTGCTTCTACCATGCATGCAAGCCAACACAGCCAATTTTGAGTTAGGCAAGAAATTCTAGAAACAGATGAACTAATCTACAACAATGGTCGCTTAGTAACAACAATGGAAAGCTGTGCTTCTAAATGATATTAAATGATGAAATGATTCTAAATAATGAAAACTCTAGATAAGTCATTATAATAAATAAAAATGTGTTTAAATACTTGAACAGACTGTGTGCTCTCATAATGGAATTTTAATGGGTGTTCATAATGACAGTTTATATAAAACCTGTAGAATACTTTGGCTTGGGGAAAGACACTAAGTCTCTAAAAATCAAATTCCAGGGGAAAAAGTGCGAGGTCCTGAGAGATTCTATGATGTGATGAGTAAACTTTGTCGTTAAAGCTTAATCTTTGGCTGCACGAGCAGGTCTTACTTTCCTACCAAAATTACTCAGTTGATGACCCAGATCTTGCAACCATGGCTAGCACAAAAAAGATATTTTCATTTCTTTTGGGCATAGCGTATATACCAAAACCCAGGAAAATGTAGATATTATCCTAGGAAAGAATAGGAATAAGTAACAATACAATCTCATGGCATTAATATTCATTAATAATAACTTTTTTAAGGATAAGTTTGCTTTTTACTTGTGCAATCTTTTTAACATTGTGTATATTTTAGCTGTTTTTGGCAGAGTTTAAAATATTTGAAGGACTATGATTTATTAGACTTGCATTCTAATAAGATATGTCAAAATATTTACATTTCCAATCAGTGTTTCCATGTTTGAAGAAATTTCTTTTGTTAAGTACATAAATCTTAAGTCATTAGTTGAACAAGTTTTATGTAATTGTGTAGATGAATGGCACTTCTTAATGTCTCAAAATATTTACTTTTGTAACCTCATAAGATTAATAAATCTGTCATTAAATAAGAAAATTACTGATAATTACTCCCTTCCAGGTGCAACATTAAATAATTCAGCATCCCACAATGTCCTTCTTTGTAAGAACCAGTTGGAAGTGGAAATAAAGGAAAAATCATAAAGTTATTTCATTTTTTGATGTTCTTCCAGTAAGATTACAGACTCCCAGAGACAGAGAATGTTTTACAACTTTTCTTTATCTTTTCATGGACACCTGGGTCTGTGCATATGAAGTCAATGTAGTTGAATATCACTATTTCCCAAGGAATATCCTAAGACTTACAACAATTGGCAGAACACAGTGGGAGGCAGCAGTTATAGGCCCAGGACCCTGACCATCTCTTGCTGGTAAGTCCAGCCCAATGGGTCAGTCTGTTTCATTTCTATCATAAGGACATGGACACCTAGTCAGAAGGAAAGAGTTTTAAATTTAGATAAACTTCTGACTTGTCTATCTTCCTACTTTGAACTTCTTAAAGCATTCAGTTATATTTTCTACTCCTGGAAAAAGTTCTGAGCACCTTTGCCCACTGTCATTCACTCAAGGGGTGGACAATTCATATCTAATAGGAAGAACAAAATTCCCTTATACACAGCTCACAACATCCACAGGACTTATGGATTCCTTTCAAATCAGTGCTTTCTGTTCCCAGGCAGCATAAGCCCAGGGACTCATTCATAGATGCAATGTGCAGCACGTCCTTGGTGACTGGAATTAACCCAGAAAAGTCATTACTGCTTTTGTTTTTATTCAAACCTTTAAGTTCAGCTTTATGATAATTTTGTGATATGCGTGGTAAGTGACGCCACACTGATCCTGATATGTTATCCTAAACCCTCATAGGGGCACCTGGGTGGCTCAGTTGGTTAAGCTCCAATACTTGGTTTCCTCTCAGGTCATGATCTCAGGGTCATGGGATCGAGCCCCATGAGCCCCGAGTGGGCTCAGGGCTCAGGGTGAGTCTGCTTGTCTCTGCCCCTCCCCATCTGCACTCTCTCTGTCTCTCTAAAATAAATAAATGAATAAAATCTTTATTAAAAAATAAAATAAACTCTACCTCACAGAGAAATTCCAATAGACAGCTGCTAAGCGTATTGAAAGTGGCTTAGGATTTGAAAATAAATTGTTTTCTGCCACCAAAAAAGTATGTGTGTGTGTGTGTGTGTGTGTGTGTGTGAGCTGTGTATGAGGGTGTACTGTCATAAAGAAAGCATGAAGTTTAAGGGAGAGCTAGTGCTACTTATACTCCAACTCCTTACCCAGAACCATTTGCAAAAACTCTCCTGGTCCTTTTAAAAGTCTTATCAAGGGCGCCTGGGTGGCTCAGTTGGTTAAGCGACTGCTTTCGGCTCAGGTCATGATCCTGGAGTCCTGGGATCGAGTCCCGCATCGGGCTCCCAGCTCAGCAGGGATTCTGCTTCTCCCTCTGACCTTCTCCCCTCTCATGCTGTTTCTCTCTCTCTCGCTCTCTAATACATAAATAAATAAAATCTTAAAAAAAAAAAAAAGTCTTATCAAGTGGCCACACAAAGTACTGGGCTCAGACTCCTTGATCTCGCAGTGAGACGTGCCTGACCAATTGTCAAAGGGCCGTGCAGACCTGTATACAAAGGGAGGTCCGAGCAAATATAGGAAAACAGTCTCTCTGTTTCCCTGAAAAGCAGGCAAACCTTGCTTTTCACTTTACACATCTTTTTATTTAATTTTCCCCCAAACTTAAGAAGATAAACAAGTTTATTAATTGTGGTTAATTTTTGGTTCATTTTCCTCCACTATATATTAGTTATATATATAGCCATATATAAAATTATCAACAAACATATATCATTATATAGGTTTAAATTATTATTTGATGATATAAATATTAATTATGGTTTATATATATACACGTTTAATTATGTATTTTTGTATATGTATCCACACACACAGAATGTAGACCCATATATATATATGGATATGGTCGTTGTGCTTTTTAATATATCATTATCAGTTTTATATGTAACTAAATAATCTTTGAAAATATAATTTAGAATATTCATAATATTTTATTTGATAATTTTGCTATGAAGTGAACATTTGATAATTAAATAATTTTTCTGCCCATGGGTATTTTACTCTGCTTCTAAAGTTTTAGTATTATATATAATGTTATAATGCTGTAGTACTGTATATAATTATATATAATATTAGTATTATTATATATAATATATATATATCATACATAATGTTGTTATATATATATATGTATAATATCAAAATCTTTGCCCAGATTACGTTTCCTTAGATTACTTCCTAAAAAGTAATGAACATTTTAAGAGACAGTGGGAGAGGGAGAGTGTGTGTGTGCTAAATTGTCATCCCCCCAAATTCAGATTTTTCAAAAAATATATGAGAGCTCGTTTTATTCTGACCTTTCCAAAATTGGATACTACCATTCAAAAAATTTTATTAATCTCTCAAGCAAGAAATGTTTGTTTTAATTTGTCTTTCTTTCATTAAACTGAACAATTTTAGAAAGAGTTTTGTGATTATTTCAACGTCTTCAAATTTGAATTTATATTCATTCTTTATTTTCTTTGGCATTTCTTATTGGTTCAGGTTTAAGAAGGGTCTTTGATTTCAAGATCAGATCTATGTTCTGTAATGCTCTTTCCAGTCTCTAGTTTTATTTTTTTATTATAAATATTTAATATATTAGAATTTCAGTGTTTCTTAGAGGTGAAGCTCTAAAAATCATTTTTTAATTTCTTCAATATAAAAATTAACAAAGAAATTCTCATTTCTGTGTAATTGATCTAAAATTTTTTTTTTTAAGATTTTATTTATTTATTTGACAGAGAGAGAGACAGCGAGATAGGGAACACAAGCAGGGGGAGTGGGAGAGGGAGAAGCAGGCTTCCCGCAGAGCAGGGAGCCCGATGCGGGGCTCGATCCCAGAACCCTGGGATCATGACCTGAGCCAAAGGCAGATGCTTAACGACTGAGCCACCCAGGTGCCCTGATCTAAAATTCTTAAGGGACTTCCCTTAAACACAGTTCTACTTTTACTATGCTTAAGTGGGGTGATATTTTAAACAATGGAATCATTTTGAAATGTAAGGAAAACAGATGAAAAAAATAAAATTCCTTTAAAGAAGCAAGATTAGGGATGAAATGCAATTTAATATTCATATTCCTGGTAACCATCCCCTCTGTGTATCAGCTGAGTAACAGAGCAGAGAGTAAATCTGGGTGAATTGATCTGAAAATTCTAGGCTATCTGGCAAGGATATGATTTTTTTTCAAGACCTACAAGATGAGACGAGTAAAGTAGCATGAGTAATGCACAGCTGGGAAGATTAACGCTACTGCTGTCTCTTGAGCTGAGCTGTTCAACTATTAATGGCATTTGTGTAGGACCGACCTGCGTTGATGAATAGTTTGCTATAACAATAGGTGGATCAAGTTAATCAAAATGGCCATATTTTTGGTAGAAATGATCCCCAGAGGGCAGAGGGGTTAATTGTTTGCATTTCTGAATATTCTGATATTGACCTTTATTCCTGTGGTCTTACAGCGTAACACCCAGTGGAGGAACCTTCGAGACAGATGCAGAAGACAGGCTGAGAACCTCATGGGTCTCCGAAACCAGGAACTCTGTCAACACAGCCCTAACAGAACAAGAGCGTAAATCACAAGGCAATGGAAGCTTATTATCTCTTATTTGGTGTCCTATAGTTGAAAATATGCAGTGTTTCTGATAAATACCTTCACGGGGGCTTTTGGGATAAAGAGAATCACGGAAGTTAGGACTTCCCTGACATAAATACGTTCAGGAAGCAACAGGCTGGCATCTTTTTGTGTCTGCATTTAACTCATGCCCACGCCCCTGGAAGGTACATTCGCAACTCCATGGATTTTTCTGCTCGGCTCTCGGTGCTCTTGAGGTTTTACATTAGTGAGACAAATGGCTAATTCAGTGCAGCCAAATGTTGCACATTTCATGATTAAAGACAAGCCTCCCAGGACTGGGCTTCATTTATTTCCCCTGAAGTGAAATATGTGTGGATTTACATTTTTTCATTACTACATAAATACAAGCAGTTTATAAAATACTGGAGGAATTATCAAAGTTAAATTTCCCATTCCAAGACTGTGAAAGGAATTTTTCTGTTGTTTCTTTCCTCATAAAAACACAAGCCACCGTGTAATGATTTAATGAAAAAAATCTATTTAATTACATTGTTTAAAAGTGAAATTAATAGAATTCAGCATATCCACTCATTAATTCAGCTGAAGTTGAACTCTTGGTTTCTGAAAATTAAAATCTACCAGCAGAAACTTGTACTACCAACTGTCCCGAGTGATTGATTATTAATAGAGGTGACATTGGATGATAATGTCAAAGTTGTTCTAGCACACACAATTACTGTAAGTTTTCCAGTTATCAGACTATTTGTTTGTCCATCCATCCCATGAATACTTCAGTGTCTACTTCGCACTAGGGACTGGGAATCAGTCACACACAAGACATAGTATTAGTTCCATGGAGTTAGTTGTGATAAGTAGCCACTAAAAATGGCTCTCAACGACACTTGCCTACTGATACTCATGTTCTCATGTAATCTCTTCCTTCTTTAGTGTAGAATGGATCTAATGACTCTTTCCTAATATACAGAAACTGGCCAAAGTACTGGGATGTCACTTCCAAGATTAGGTTACAAGGAGATGGTGGCCCACCTTGGTGCCCCTTTTCTTGCTCTATAAGACACCTGCCATGACTTTCTTGCAAACTCTTGAAAGACCCAGAGCCAGAAGCCCCAGCTGAGCTGCTACCAGATCCTTGACCCACAATAACCATGAAATAACAAATGTTGTTATCCAAAGTCTCTGGCTTTGGGGTAGTTTTCTACCCAGCAATAGATAAATTACACTCTCACATGCTAGTGAGTCACAGAGTAAACAAACAAATAAATGTATGATCTGACTTGAGGTTGACCCGGCTGCTTTTGAGTAACTTGACTGTGTTATGCGTTGGTGGATTTCCGTTTATATTTCTTGTGCTTAGATTTTTTTTTCCTTTGCCTCTTGGAATGTGGGTTTGAAATTCTCATTAAATTTGGGGAAAAAATTTAGCCAAAAAATTAAATTTGAAAAAACTGAATTTGAAAAATTAAATACAAAAATATTTCTCCAAGTATTTTTTTTCTGAGCCCCTTAACTCTTTTGGGAACTTTATCCATTTATTGGGCTGCTCAAAGTTGTCTTGCATGTCACACCTGCTTTCCTCTTTTTCTAAAATTTATTTTTCTCTCTGCATTTCATTTTGGATCATTTGTATTTCTAAGTCTTCACATTCATTAATCTTGCCTTTGCAAAGTCTAATCTTTTTTTTAATTTTATTCAGAAAATTTTACGTTCCATACATTGTAACTTTTGCCTCTACCCAAGTTTGATTAAGGTCTTTTTTATACCTTCCGTGTCTTCACTTAACTTTTTGAACATATGGAAACACAATTACAATAATTGTTTTAATGTAATTTTCTGCTAGTTCTCACGTCTATATCAGTGCTGGGGCGGTTTAATTGGTTGATTGAGTTAGTTCCTCATTATAAGTCATTTTCCTGCTTCTTTGCATGTGTGATAGTTTTTTAAATGAATGCCAGAGTTTGTGCATTTTAACCTGTGTGCTTGATATTTTTTATTCCTGTAAGTTTTTAGGAACTTTAATCTGGGATGCAGTACAGTTGCTTGGAAACAGTTTGCTTCTTGTGGGTCTCTAAGACTTTTGGGGAGCAAACCATAGCAGTGCTCAATCTGACATTACTTATCCCCCACTACTGTGTCAGGACCATTCTCTGTGCTCTGCAAGGATGCTCCATGACCTTGTGGTCTTCCTATCTGGTTTATGGAAAGAGACACTATTCTCAGTAGTGCTAATTTTCCTCAGTGGTTCTTTCCCTGGACTCATGTTTCCCTGAATCCTCCACAAGAACCCTGTGGAGAAGGTTGTGTAGTCATCCCTTCTCTGGGACTCCAACTTGTAAACCCAAGCTACATTGGTCTCCCAAAACTCTCATCCCTCTCTTCACAACTCAGGGACTCTGCAGGGTGGCTTGTACACTCTTGCAAGGCAACCATGGGCTTACCTCCTTTGTTTCCTTTCTCTTAGGGATTACAGTCCTCTCTTGTCTGGTTCCCATTGTCTTGCCATCCATTGTTTGATGTATTTTTGTCTGCTAGAGGTGGGAGGTAAATCTGGTCCCATTACTCCATCTCAGTCAGAAGTGCAAATATAATAGATGTTTCTTCTGGTTTTATTTACTTTTTCTTCTCTTTTTTATATTTATTTTATTTTGTTTTTTTTAATTTTAATTCTGGTGTATAAAACATACAGTGTTATATTTGATTCAGGTATACAATATGGTGATTCAAGAATTCCATACATTACTCAGTGCTCATCAAGATGAATGCACTCTTAATCCCCATCTCCTATTTCACCCATCCCCCCACTCATCTCCCCACTGGTAACCATCAGTTTGTTCTCTGTAGTTGAGTCTGTTTTTTTAGTTTGTCTCTGTTTTTGTTCCTTTGCTTGTTTGTTTTGTTTCTTAAATTCCACATATGAGTGAAATCATATGATATTGTCTTTCTCTGACTTATTTCACTTAGCATTATGCTCTCTAGCTCTGTCCATGGCAAGATTCCATTTTTTTATGGCTAAATAATATTTTCATTCTTTTTTATGGCTGAATAATAATATTTTATGGCTGAATAATGAATATATACTCCACATCTTCTTTATCCATTCATTGATTGATGGACCCAGGCTTCTTCAATAATTTGACTATTGTAAATAATGCTGCAATGAGGATAGGGGTGCATATATCCTTTTGAATTAGTGTTTTTGTATTATTTGGGAAAATATCCAGTGGTGTGATTACTGAATCCATAGAGTAGTTCTATTTTTACTTCTTTAAAGAACCTCTATATTATCCTCCGCAGTAGCTGCACTGCTTGCAGTTTGCATTCCCACCAAGAGTGCAAGAGGGTTCTTTTTTTTCCACATCCTGACCAACACCTGTTGTTTCTTGAGCTTTTTATTTTAACCATTCTGACAGGTGTAAGATGATATCTCATAGTGGTTTTGATTTGCATTTCTTTCCCTGATAATTACTGATGTTGAGGATCTTTTTCCTGTTGGCCATCTGTATGTCTTTTTTTTTTGAGAAATGTCTGTTCATGTCTTCTGCCCATTTTTAAATTGGATTATTTGGGTTTTTTTGGTGTTGAGTGCAACTCAGGAGATATATCAAGGAGGATGTTGCTATGACCAATGTCAGAAAATTACAACCTCTCTTCCCTTCTAGAATTTTCATGGTTTCAGGTCTCACATTTAGGTCCTTAATCCATTTTGAGTTTATTTTTGTGTATAATGTAAGCAAGTGATCCAGTTTCATTCTTTTGCATGTAGGTGTCCAGTTTTCCCAACAATTTGTTGGAGAGATTTTTCCCATTGAATATTCCAGACTTCTTTGTGAAAGATTTATTAATTGACCACATAATTGTGGGCTTATTTCTGGGCTTTCTATTCTGTTCTATTGATCTATGTGTCTATTTTTCTGCCTGTACCATCCTCTTTTGATTATTACAGCTTTTGTAATATAACTTGAAGTCTGGAATTATGATCCAGTTTTGTTTTTCTCTTTCAAGATTGCTTTAACAACTTGAAGTCTTTTGTGGTTCCATAAAAATTTTAGGATTGCTTGTTCTAGCTCTTTGAAAAATGCTGTTGATATTTTGAAAGAAATTACATTAACTATGCAGATTGCTCTAAGTAGTATGGACATTCTAACAATATTTGTTCTTCTAATTCATGATCATGGAATATCTTTCCATATGTTTGTGTAGTCTTTGATTTCTTTCATCAGTGTCATAGTTTTCAGAGTGCAGGTTTCACTTCTTTGGTTAAGTTTATTCCTAGGTAATTTATTATTTTTGATGCAGTTGTAAATGAGATTCTTTTCTTAATTTCTCTTTCTTCTGCTTCATTATTATTGTATAGAAATGCAACAGATTTCTGTACATTGATTTTATATCCTGTGACTTTACTGAATTCATTTATCAGTTTTTTGGTGGAGTCTTTAGGGTTTTCTATATATATAGTATCATGTCATCTGCAAATAGTGAGAGTTTTACTTCTTCCTTACCAATTCGGATGTTTTTTCTTTCTTTTTGTTGTCAGATAGCTGTAGTTAGGACTTCCAGTACTGTGTTGAATAAAAGTGGTGAGAGTGGACATCATTGTCTTGTTCCTGATCTTAGGGGAAAAGCTCTCAGTTTTTCCCTATTAAGTATGATGTTAACTGTGGGTTTTTCACATATGGCTTTTATTATGTTGAGGTATGAACACTTTTATGTGATTATTAGCCTTCTGTATTTCCCCCTGGATAAAAAGTCTGGTTTTGTCCTCTGCCCACTTTATAATTAGACTGTTACACTGAAGTTCATAAACTATTTTTGAATTAACATTTTGTATAAAGTGTGAGATTTCATTTGAGATTCTGTTTGTTGTTGTCGTCGTTGTTGTTGTTCATGCTCATAGATATCCAGCATCATTAATTGGAAGTCTGTATTACTCTAATTGAAAAATTTTGCAGGGGCACCTGGGTGGCTCAGTCAGTTAGGCATCTAACTCTTGATTTCGGCTCAGGTCATGATCTCAGGGTCATGGGATTGAGCCTGGCATTGGGCTCCCCCCTCAGCAGGGTGTCTGCTTGAGATTCTCAGATTCTTTCTCTTCCTCTGCCCCCCCCCCATCTCAAATAAATAAACAAATCTTAAAAAAAAAAAAGAAATGTTTTTGCCCCTTTGTCAATAATCAGCAGGGCATATTTATGTGATTCTACTTCCAAATTTTTTATTCTGTTTTGTTCACGTATGTGTCTATCCCTTCACCAATACCACATAATTCTGATTATAACAACTCAGTAATAAGTCTTGAAATTAGGTAGAGTAATTGTTCCTCTTTATTCTTTTTTTAAATAATTTTAGCTTCGATCATTAATTTGAGAATTTTCTTCTTTCCAAATACATGTATTTGATGTTATAAATTTTCCTCTCAGCCTTGTTGTAACTATGTCCCACAGATATTGTAGTTTCTTTGATTTTCTGTATAAATTTTAGATTAATTTTGCTTATAATTGCAAATGTTTTGCTAGTACTTTGGAAGGAATGTGTTAAATCTATATTTCAATTTAAGGAAAATTGGCATTTTCAAGATGTTGGGTATTCCGATCAATGAGCACAGCGCATCTCCACTTATTTAGATCTTTGATTTCTTTTATTAGCATTGTGTGGTTTTCAGTGTACAAGTTCTGTCCATTTGTTAGAGCTACACTTAAATATTTCATTTTGCAAATGATCGTCAATAGTATTATAGTCTTAATTTAAATCCATGTGCTCATTGCTAGTATATAGAAATACAATTGAATTTTGAATGTTTATTTTGTATCCTGCAATCTTGCTGAACTCTGAATTAGTTCCAATAATATTTTTGTAGCCTTATTGGGATTATTCTACATAGATCATCATACAATCTGAAATAGGGAGTTTTATTTCTTTAAGATCCACATGGCTTTTACTGCTATTTCTCACTGTATTGCCCTACTATTTGAATGTGAGTAGTAATAGCTAACACTTGTGCCTTGCTCCAGATCTTAGGGAAAAAGTATTTGGTGTTTATAATTAAGTAGAATATTCACTGTAGGTATTTTGTAAATAATTTTTATCAATTTGAAGTCTCTTCTTATTTTTTTCTGAGAGTTTTTATCATGAGTGGGTGTTTAATTGTAGATTTGTTATTTGTTTTCAGTTCAATCAGTTTTTTGCTTCATTATTTTGGGCAGCTCTCTTGTCTAGTGCATACATATTTAGGATTGCTATGTATTCCTGCTGGATTGACCTTTTTATCACTATATAAATATCTCCCCATATTTTTGTTTAATGTGTTCTTTCCTTCCTGATATTCTAATTTTTTATCATTTCCTTTATACTTACAGAACTTCATTTTGCTATCCTTTTATGTCAGGTCTTCTGACATAAAACAAACAAACAAATACTCTTCCTTTTCTTTCATCTGAGAATGCCTTGATTTCCCCTTCATTCCTTAAGGATATTTTCCCTGGATATAGAGTTCTGGATTGACAGTTGTTTTCTTTCAACGTTTGAAAAATTTTGTGCTGCTTTCTGCTAGTCTTTATGGTTTCTGGTAAGCAATCTGCTGTCATTTGATTTGTTTTCCCCTACAGGTAGGGTGTGGTTCTCATTCACTGATTTCAATATTGATTCTTTGTCTTTAGTTTTCAGATGGTTGACAATAATGAATTGCAGTGTGGATTTCTTTGATTTTGTTCTGTTTAGGATTCACTTAGCTTCTTCAATATGTATTTTTATGTCTTTCACTACATTTAAGAAGGTTCAGTCATTATTTTTAAAGTAATTCTTCAGGGGTGCCTGGGTGGTTCAGTTGGTTGATCATCCAACTCTTCATTTCAGCTCAGGTCATGATCTCAGGGTTGTGGGATCCAGCCCCATGTCCAGCTCTGTGCTCAGTGGGGAGTCTGCTTGGGATTCTCTCTCTCTCTCCCTCTCCCTCTGCCTCTTCTCCCCATTCTCTCTCTCTCTTTCTCTAGAACAAATAAATAAATCTTTAAAAAAATAATAAAATACTTTTTCACTCCCTCTCACTTTCTCTTCTTTTTCTGGCATTTTTATGACAAGAATGTATATTTTGTTATGGTCCCCCCCTGGGTCCCTGGTGTTATGTTCCCTTTTTATAGCCCATTTTCTCTCTGTGGCTCAGATTAGGTAATTTCTACTGTTCTTTCTTCACAGATTCTTTCCTTTCTCCCCTTGTTATGGACTGAATGTTTGTTTCCCCCAAATTCCTGTGTTTAGGCCCTAACCTCCATGTGTCTGTATTGGGAGATAGGGTCTCTACAGAAGTAATTAAGATTTGTTAGGTGACAAGTGTGGGGTCCTGATTGAAAAGGATAAGTATCCTTATAGAAAGTGATACCAAAGAGCACTCTCTCCCCCACTTCTCTTTCTCTCATCCTCTCCCCCTCTCTCTTCTCCTCATGACTGTGTTGATGCACAGAGGACAGATTTTGTGAGGACTTAGAGAGAAGGCAGCTGTCTGCAAGCTGAAAAAAGAGGCCTCACCAGAAACTAAATCCACTGGGATCTTATCTTGTACCTCCCAGCCTCCACAACTGTGAGAAATGAATGTCTATTGTTTAAGCCACCCAGTCTGTGGTATATTGTTATGGTGGCTCAAACTAACTAAGATTCCCCTCTATTCTGCTGTTGGACCTTCTACTGAGTATTGTATTTCAGTTGTTGCACCGAACATGGTTATTGATACAAAGTAAACATCCACTGAACTAGTGTGGCAAACAACAACTCACAAGTAATGCAAACTCACCTTAAGGATCAGCTAACATGCAGGCTGAGGCCCAAGACATTTCAGTTTTGAAATCTTTGAAAATTATCTAAAATGAAACAAATGTGATTGACTACCCAATCATTTGAGGAGCCAGTGTTGTTATTCAGTGTTCTCTCTTAAATGCCTATTCTTTTAATAAGTTACTGAATACCTGCATGTATTCAATCAATAAATATTTATTAAGGACCTCCTATTTCCCTGCCACTATGGTCATTATGGGCATTAAAGAATAAAAATTTAACTCACTTAATTCCCTTTTTAACTATGTTGCCTTTTTAGCCTTATAATGATTTCTGCATTATGACCAAGAAAGGAAGAAGTACTTGGTATTTAGGGTGGGCATTATGGGTACTGGCCTGGCGCCTAATTTTTTTTAATATCCTTCTTCTCTATTTCTGGTAGGAACTGTTTCTTGCTCTCATTTATGACTGAGGAAGAAATAAAGAGCATTAAATGCATGCAGCATAAAACTTCTCTTTGCACAGAATTTATCCCACAAACTAACAGAGACTCAGAGGGCTTTCTGATCCCCATGGGTGGTCTGAGGGTTCAGTGTGGCAGCTGGGAAGCCCAAACTACTGCTGTGGGGCAGCAGGAGAACCACTAGAAAGAGCCAGTTATAAGGATTTATTTTCTGTTTGGTTTTTCCTCTAAATCAACTGAAAAAAAAAAAAAGCTGTATAATACTTAGCCTGATAAGCAGAAAAAGGAAAATGCAAGATTTAAATTATGGGTTCATAAAATAAGGCACCAGACAATTCAGTTTCATTACACAGCATGGATGGTTGTAGTCTGTTAGCAGGCAGAGGTGCTATGCATACAGATACCGCAATAATGGGGAAAAAAAAAAAAAACAGTTGATTGGGGAAGCAGTTCCCCGACCTTGATTATTTTCATTATTCTTCTCTGTCTACTGTCTTCATAGATAATCCACAGAACACAACTTCAACTCTAGCCTTTTGTTACATTTGTTTTTACTTTTGCTATAGTCAAAATTTTCAACCACTTTGAAACAACAACAACAAAAATGTTATGCTGTTCTCTGCATTTACAGGTTTGTCACGATATTGGATAATTAGGCATGTTGACAGTCTAGTATCCAAACTAAATGCATAATGTTTTGGTAAAGACATGAACCCAAGAAATGGTAAAGGTACTGTGAAATTCCTAAATCTCAAAGCTTTCTTAATTTTGAAGATGTATGTGTGTGTGTGTGTGTGTGTATAACTACGTATGACTACTACACATGACTGCATATATAGGAACATAAAGGTAGGAAAACAGCCAAAAGGTGCAAGGTCTCAAAATCCAGAGCCTTAGGTGAGTTACAGAGACAGAATCAAACCAGATTTTGAGGGCCATACTCATCCAAGATTTAGCTAGTACTGGGACGTCATTTATTGATTAATTTTACAAATATTTATTGACAGTTACCAAGGGCCAGACGCTGTTTTAGAGCTAAGGGTCAATCGGTTTCAGGGCCAAATCTGTAGGAATAACTTGCCCCTAAAGAGCAACTAAATTATGAGAAAGGAGTGGGCTTGAGGCATGGCCCACTTGGCCCTGCTGACGTGCTGACACACTGCCTTCAGCTAGACTTTCAGAGCTGGTTGGTATTTGGTAGATAAGTATTCAGTAGATGGAATTGCTTTTCCCTAAAGTTTTTGTTACAAAACCAGTGTAGTCATGCTTTCTTCATTTGAGAGGTGTCAAGAAGAGGGCTTGAAAAAGGCAATCAATGTTGGTATTGTCGGAGGTTCGCTAGAGACTGGAAGGTATAAAGTGTCCACAAAGCATGAATAGAGAGAAGACTACATATATAAGTAGACACCCAGAGTGCACCATTATCTACTGTTGTACGGAAAATCACCCCAAATCTTACTGGCTCAGCACAACAGTGATATTTCTGCTGGTCCTGCTGGGCTCACTTCTATGGTTGCATCAGCTGAAAGTTCAGCTGTGGACAGGGTTCTAGGACAACCTCACGTCCATGTTCACGTTCATGTTGTTGGAGTGGACTGTTGCCTGGACATCTTTCTCTCTCTGTCTGTCTGCTATAATTCAGTCGTGAAGCCCAGGACTGTTTACATGGTAGCAAGAGCACTCCAAGAGTTTGGAAGCTGGAAGGGCTCTTGAAGCCTGGACTCTGAAATTTCCATAATTTAGTTTCTGCCACATTCTGTGGGTCAAAGCAAATCGCAGGGCCAGCTCAGATCTAATGGGCAGTGACATAGACTGTACCTCATAAAGGAAGTCATGCAAAAACACTGTAGCCTTATCTGACCTATAATATCTATTAAGGACTATGTGTCCTATTCATAATATTTGACATATATTTTATATACATTTATATACATCTACATTTCAAAATAACCCCTGTTGCATAAGAGATCACTGGAAATGCAGGAAGAAGAGAAAGAGGATGGAGAGAAGGTTTTTTTTCTATTGTGTTGAAATAATTTAAAACTTCTAAAATTTGCAGAACTAGTTCAAAGAGCTTCCATATGCCATTTATTTAAATTCCCCAATTGCAAATATTTCTTCCCTATTTGCTTCCTCACTAGGATGGTGATGAATAGGCAATATATAAATTCAGAAAGTAAATTAGTTGTTGCCTAGCCTGTGGGTGGGAATGAGAATGGGGAGTGACCACTAAGGGGTAAGGTCTTCCTTGGAGATTATGAAAGTGTTCTACAGTTAGAACGTTGTCACGGCTACACAACTCTGTGAACACACTGGATTCTACACTCATGTAAATTTTATGATATGTGAATTATACCCAGATAGAGCTGTTAAAAAATACTTTCTATAAGCATTAGGTGAATGGATTTCATTCTCAAAGTATTAAATTAAAGGTATGGACCTTTATTTATGCTAGGACATTGTTGAAAAATCTCCCTAAAAATAAATAATCAGAGAATATACAAAGTCAAAATAAATCACATGAATTCCAGCATGTGAATTGGAAATTGATAACGTGACCCTTGGAAACTAAGGCAACAGCTTAGATTCGGGTATTTCATGGGCCCAACATGGGATTCAGGGCTCAGCAGAGCTAGAGAAATCGAAGGTCTTGCTGGTGTCCACAGCCCACATGTGGGGGTGCTGGCGAGGCAAGGGCATGTACCCGACCCCAGCTTATGGTGCCCAGAGTCCATTCAAGTGGGCCAGTGAGCCAATGGGCCATTTTGATTTGGTGGAATACACAGTACAGATGTAGCACAATTGTAGAGTTATAAATATATAGAAAAATAGAAATACTGAATATAGTTCAAAGGAAAAAACTGAAACTAGATGAGATAACATAAGCAGTTGTTCTAACTCTTGTTGATCAGAGCTCTCCATATCAGTAACTTTCAGAAGTACCTGGTTTTCCTTCTTTTAAAATTTGCTCCCTTGTGTGTGTGTGTGTGTGTGTGTAGTTGTGTTATCACATCCAGAAAATCATTAATAAGAACTAACCTTAACAACCAAACAATAACTGATACCTTTTGGAAAGCCTTAAAGAATTTTTGACTAACTTCTTGATTGGCATGATAGCCAAAATATGGGCTTTTTGAGAAATACGCATTATATTATTGTCATGGTAAGAAACAGAGATAAATTATAGGTAATTTCCAGTTTTTAGTACCGTTTCTATGGTTATGTAAGCAATGTATATTACTTCAGAGCATGTTACCATGGTTATTTCAGGTAATTCCGGGTTATTAAAGCTTTTAAAATAAAAACGATTTTTCTTTTTGGTGGTGGTTGTTGAATAAAATTGTTCACGTTGAGTAGAAAGAAATCTCCTTTCTTGTTAACAGGGTGCTGCGCTTAGTGCACGTGGCGGGAGGCTGGAGGAACGCACAGGGTGGTTGGGCTCAGCTCATACTCCCCCCGCCCCTAGTGAGAACGAGGGAGAGAGAGGTAGCTCCCATCTACAGATATGGCAGAAGCTGCAACAGATGGAAAATAAGCTCTAAATCCTAACATCCCCTCTGCTTTTGAATATAAAAAGAGTGACAGGAAGATTAATGACGGCCAGCTCAGAAAGAGAAAGGGCTGACCAGATGCTTGTTTGTTCGACAGTTGCTGCTGTTGATACCATTTTTTGTTTTATTTTTCTTGCTTCCTCCACTGGTGGACACACTGGCAGCCATAAACTTGAAGAGCAGATGAATGTTGGGCATAGAGGTCCGAGAGGATATTTTAAGGGTTGATTCTGAGCAGGGAGGATGCCCTTCTTGCACTATTGATGTCCAAAGCCTACCAGGGACAGGAGGACGTGGGGAACCCCGCAGACAAAGTGCTGGACCAGATTCTGTCCACCTCTAAACAGGACAGATTTCTCCTGACCATGCCCGAGTTTTTAGCCAACAGGCCCAATTGATCAAGCATCTGATCCTCATTTTACTGGGCGACAGTCTCTAAAAAATCTGAAACCAAATTTATGGTCCCACTCTGGGAAGCCTTGAACCTTGAATGCAGCTCTAGGAGCCGAGAGCAGATGCAGGTGCTCAACTGCATGAACGTTCTTAGTTTTCCTGCTCCCCCATTCACTGGTTCTGCCTTCTTTCTCTCCCATCCACCCAGTTTAAATTGTGGAACACTGTGCTGTGTTATTTGGATTTATGTAAGCTGCAGGAAACTCCTCATGAAGCAAGTTGTGGGATGAATTCATAAAAATAGTAGAAGTCAGGAAATATTACTGTAATGACAGCATGAAGGGGGAATAAAAACCAACCACATACACTACACATGGACGCACACGTGCACAATTACACAACACTATTTCAGCTACATATCCATCTACCATCTATCTATCCATCCATCTATCCATCTGAAAAGTGTGTCATTTGAGGATTTGTAAATTAAATTATTGCCAAAAGCTTAAAAGTATCTCACACATAAATATTGCCCAACCTATATGAATACAAGGATTTTCCAGTAAAACTTCATAATCTAACACAGTATCTTATTGGAGAGCACTAAAACCAAAACTACCTTTGTAGTATGCTATTGTACGGTTGGTATGGTATGGTATGGTGTGGTTGGTATGGTATGGTATGGTTGGTATGGTATGGTATGGTATTGTACGTATGCTATACTTCATAGTATATTTGATGGAGTACATATTTGAGCAGAGATGAATAATGTGGCCACTAAATTATAACAAACATTCTCTCCTGAATGTCCAGGAAAGCTTGTGGATGGATAATGGCTTGTTTCCTTTCATTCTCCTGCCCTATGGAGACAGGAAGAAATCCTAATGAGATGGAAATAAACAGTACTCAGAGGAAAAAGGCCCAGTTCAATTTAACATGCGGACGAATTAGGGCAATTTAACTAAATTTTCTGCCTGTTTCCTCATGTGCAAATATTTCCCGTTTAAAGACCCTCACAGGCTGCTGTAAAGTTCAAAGCAAGAAAGTAATTTGTCATTACTTGTAAGTGCTAGAGTAGCATAAGCTGCCAAATTAATAATAAAAAATGATCATTCAAAGCTCATCATTTTCCTTACCAAATAAACTTAAAACACCCACACAAAACCAATTTCCATTTCACAAAACTATCTGGACAAAATATGTTTGAATTATTTATCAGGATCTCCTTTTAACAACACTTGCATTTCCTCCCGCTCTCCTTCTTTTTTCTTTTTCCCATGGCTACTCGTCTCCATGGTAGACCTGTCATTTTTTCCAGAATGCTTACTAGACAAACTCTGCCTTTGAACATGCGATTGAGTCAGCCTGTTTCAAAGAATATTACACAGAGCAAATCAAAGGAAACACAAATCCTGCTCAATTTTAATAACATTTTTGCTTTATTATAATTATACAATATGTTCAACGGCAGTTTCAGAATTAAATGAAAAATTGTACATGACATCTTAACAGCGATTGGATAATTGAAAAGGAATGTTGGCTGAGTGGATTAGGTTATAAAAGTGAAGATGTCAAAAGAATTTTAGTAAAAAAAAAAAAATCCATTTTCATTTCAGGGAATATAGGGCCAAAGAATCATAGAACTGAAGACAAGGAACCTTAAAGAATTACCTGGGACAGCCCTTTAGTATAAAGAAATTTAAAAAAAAAAATAAAGAGGGCACCTGGGTGGCTCAGTTGGTCAAGGGTTTGCCTTTGACTTAGGTCATGATCCCAGGGTCCTGGGTTTGAGTCCCAAGTCTGGCTCCCTGCTCAGTGGGGAGCCTGCTTTTTCCTCTGCCCCTCTCCCTGTTTGTGTGCACTCTCTCTCTCTCTAATAAAAAAAAATTTTTAAATCTTTAAAAAAATAAATAAAAATTTTAAAAAGAGCTAATAGTTTTAGATGTTTAAAAGAGACTATCCCAAAGCAAAATGAAAATCAGATGCCTGATTAATTTCCTCCTTGAACCTGAAAAGGATACTCTTGCGTTCAGCTAGAATATTAATGAGTAGAGAAAAGTTCTCCTCAAATCATGGTTAAAAAACTATTCAGTTACTAAATGATAGCTTTTATTGCTCAAGGTATTTATTTGTTTTATGGTATTTTATGTGAGAGTCCTTATTCCTTCCATAACAAATGCAGCAAGTTGACTATGATATTTATATTAGTAATGCAATATTGGAGGTTTAATGTGGTCACCTGGTCTTGAGTTTTGGGTAACGAAAACTATGTTGGATTTCCACATTACCAACAGAATCATCTTACTAAGACTTCCTTTTAAGTGTACCAAAATCTTTCAATTAAATGCAATAAATTAACATATTCCTAGTGGTCATTTTATGATTAGAAATAGAGTTTAATTTCTTAGTTGTGGCAAATGCAATCTCTCTATGTATCTTTCTCTCCTTCTCTCTCTCTTTGTATCTCTCTGTTTTCATAATCCTTATTTTAACAAAATTTTTGCATATAAAGAATAGTGAACTTTAAATGTTTTCTAATCAGAAAGCAATTAATTATTATTAAACAATTAAAGACACAAAATGAGGGATTACAATGTGCCAAGGTCAAATATGTTACTGCATTTCTAATTGCAATAAGCTAACAAGACATGATTAATTTTCACACTTAAAAGGTAAGAAAACACAGTCACAGAGAAGTTAACTTTCCTAACTCACTACTATGGACGCGCAAAGTCCAGGCAGTCAGTTATGTTTTGTGTTTTTACAGTTGACTCTTGAACAACATGGCTTTGAACTGCATGGGCCACTTATACATAGATTTTTTTTTTTTATTAAATACAGTACATTATTGTAAATTTATTTTCCTTATGATTTTATTCATAGCATTTCCTTTTCTCTAGCCTACTTTATTTGGAAGAATACAGTATATACCACATACACAAATACGTGTTAATCGACTATGTTATTGGTAAGGTTTCTGGTCAACAGTATGCTATTCGTAGTTTAGTTTTGGGGGATTCAAAAGTTATATGTGGATTTTCAGCTAGTGGGGTAGGAATCAGTGCCCCTAACCCCTGAATTGTCCAAGGGTCAACTGTATTTAATTTCTTATGGTATTACTACCTACGCCACTAGTTTTCAATCGTTCTGATCTCTGGCATAATGTTACTAAAATTTACTCAGTCCATCAAGAAGCTTGGGTTTATGTAAGATATATCATATCAGAATTTAAAACTGAGAATAATTTTAAATACATATTTAGTCATTTAAAAATAACAGTAATTTATTACATGTTAACAAAGATAATATATTGTCTGACACTTAACCATGTTTCCCAAAACAAAATATTAGTGAGAAGGGGCATTGTTTTATATTTTTGTAAATTTCTTTGCTGTCTGGCTTAAAGGAAGACAGCTGGATTCTCATATATGCTTCTGCATTCAATAGATCGCAATATGTTGTTTTGGTTAATGTATATATTAAATAAAATCTGATCTCACACAGATATGTTTTTGGAAAAGGGAGGGGTATTTAATTTCCTATTCAGCTAATTGTGATATGTATACTTAATAACCCCAAGTCAATAGTAGTTTCAAAAAATTTTGTATTCTGCACACTAATGAGAGAATGAGTAAAAAGGAAAATATGTTAATGTTATTATGAAAATAATTTGCCCATCTTTCTATTGGATTGTTCATCTTATCCTCATCTATGTGTAAGAGTTTGCGTATGTATCCTGAAAGTCTATTGTCTCCATCTCAAGAGTTTCAGACCACATTTTGAGAAACATTAATCGTTGACATTAAATAATCTTTGTGAACATGATTTTTAATGACTGTATAATATTCTATCTTAAGAATAAATCTTAATCATTGGTAACCATTCACTCATTATTTACAGTTTTAGTTTTATTTTTCTAAGTAATTCCATATATCTTTGTTCACACTTCTAATAATAGGTTTAGGTAAGATTCTTTTAAAATAGTGTTGAGTGTGGATCTTTTCAAGGTATTTGATGCATATTGTCAAATTACCTTCATATCTACTACCAAGAACGTTGCTGTGAACATTCTTGTCCCTGTCCTCAGGTGAAGGTAGGTATGCAGTTCTGTTGAGTGTATGCAGGACCGTGGAATAGTGATGTCATTGATCTAAATATGTTCAACCTTAGTAGCTCCTGCCCGATAGCCTTCCAGAGCAGTTTTCAAGTTACACTCTCATCAGTGTCGTATGAGAGTCCTGGTTACATTACCTTCTTCCCAGCGCTTGGTAAGTTTTTAGTATTTTTTCCATCTTAGCCAAAATGGTGGATATGTAACGGTATCATACCATTATAATTATTTCCCTAATGACAAACAGATGAACAAATGAACATATTTAGTGGCAATTTTTATATTTTCCTTTGTGAGATATTTGTTCAAGGTTTGTCCTTCTATTGGATTATCCAACTTATCCTTATTCATTTGTAAGAGTTCTTTATGTATTCTAAAGTCCCTTATTGCTTGTATGTATTGAAAATATTTTCTCCCCCTGTGATGGTTGTCTTTTCAATAGCTTAATGCCTTCTGATATGATAACTTTTTAATGCATCTCAGTTTATTTTTTTCTCTTTTATAGTCAGTGATTTTATATTTCTTTAAGAAATCTGCCCTAAAGTCAGTCATAATAATGTTCTTTTATGTTTTCTGCCAAAAGATTCTTTATTTTAAATGTCATTATTTAAATTTGGATCCCATCTGAAATTTAACTTCATGTATTGTCTGAAATAGGATGTGAAATACATTTTTTCATAAGAGAATACAGTTGCAAAGCAACACCCATTCCCTACTACACTGTATTAATTCATGTAGCTTTATAATAATAAGTCTTAATTTTTGGAATGTATGTTTTCCAAATTATTCTTTAAGACAATCCTTGCCAATCTTGTGTCTTTTCATTACCATAATAATTTTGGTGTCATTATGTCAATTTCTAAAAAAAAAACTTACTTGGATTTTGTTTGAGATTGAAATGAATTCATAGATCAATTTGGGGAGGGGCGCCTGGGTGGCTCAGTTGGTTGAGCATCTGCCTTCATCTAAGGACATGATCTCTGGGTCCTGGGAATTAGTCCCACATCAGGCTTCCTGCTCAGTGAGGAGTCTGCTTCTCCCTCTGTCTCTGCCTCTCCCCTGCTTGTGTGCTTTCTCTCTCTCTCTCTCTCTCTCTCTCAAATAAATAAATAAAATATTTTTTAAAAAATTTGGAGATAATTGACATTTTTCCAATATTGAATCAGAAGAATCCATGAACATGCAATTGAGAAATATTGCACATTTTTCATCAGTTTTTGTCCTAGTATTTGATATTGTTGAGGCAATACTGTTGGCATGTCTTTCAAATATATATTTTCCAAAAGTATGTTGCTACTATATAAAACACAATGGATTATTTTTAGTAACCTGTGTCCAATAGCCTTGTGAAGTCTGCATACTTATTTTAAACGGTTTGTAGATTATTTTGGATGCTCTAGAGAAATAATTATGTTGCCTACAAATAACAACAGGCTTATTTCCATCTTCAAAATCCATATAGATTTTTAAAAATGTTTTGTCTCATAGCAAAGGTTAGGTACTTCAGTAAACATTTGTTGAACAAGAAGAATAGCAAGCATTCTTTTTTATTTTTCCTGATTTCAAAGGTAGGAAAGATAAATATTTTACCATGGAGATTAAAGGTTTTTTTTTTTTTTCAGTAGTTATTCTTTTTCAAATAATACAGTACTCTCATATTCCTGGTTTAATAATATTTTTAATCAAGAAAGGGTATTAAGTTTTTTTAGTGCTTTCTCTGAATTTACTTAGATAATAATATAACCTTTCTTATTTTATGTTTAATGTAGTAAAAGAAATAGTGATTAATAATCAAATGTTACCCAATTTTAAAGACTTGGAATAAACCCCCTTTGTTGTGATGTATTATTCCTTATATATAATATGGGATTTGATTTTCCAATATTTGTTAATTTTTTAGTGAAATTGGCCTGTAATTTTATTTTCTTATGAGGTGTTTATCATGTTTTAGAATAGAGATTATGCTAACGCATAAAAAGATATGGAAATATTTCTACTATTTATGTAGTAATTCAGAGTAAATAAAATTGAATCCAATTGTTTGATCTTGATATTTGGTTCATTTGTATCCATATTGATTTTTTTGGTAGCTATAAACCCAAAATATAGTCTTTAACAGAGTCTAAGACAAATTAAGTAGAAAAAATAAAATGTAAGTGATTTAGAAGGCCTGGACAACATGGTCAATACAATAGAGCTTATGTTATGTATTGTACCCTGGGCCCAAATAATATAGAGAAAAACTTATTCATGTGTCAGAGTGTCAAGCAATAGAGACTATAGTTTTGGCAATAAAAACCCAAAATAATAAAATAAAATTCTAATGCCAAGGCAGTAAAATTAAAAGGTAATGAATGCAAAAAACACACTTCTATAAGAAAATTTTAAAACACAATTTAAACCAATTTGTAGTTTAAGGGAAATATGGACCAATCTTCAGAATTTATTAAAGATAAGCATGCTTTGCCTTATGCACCTTTTCCTCTTGGCTGTTCCTGAGTTGTATTTTGTTTTTGTTTTTGTTTCAAGATTGATTATTGATTGATTGATTGATTGATTTTGAGAGAGAGAAAGAGAACAAGAGTGGGAGGAGGGGCAAAGGGAGAGGGAGAAGCAGGCTCCCTGCTCAACAGGGAGCCCAAGATGGGGCTGGATCCCAGGACCCTGAGATCATAACCTGAGCTGAAGGAAGACCTTAACTGACTGAGCCACTCAGGCACCACCCAAGTTGTATTCTATATAATAAATGGGTAACAGAAAATAAGGTATTTTCCAGACTTCTAGTTTTCTGGAAAATGATCAAACCTGTGGAGGGGGTTATGGGAACCTCTGGTTTTGTAACCAAGTTTGATGGAAGTGTGGATAACCTCGGAACTAACACTGCGATTGACATCTGAAGTGGGGACAGTCTTGTGGGACCGTGCCCTTAAACCTGGGAAACTGGACACTAACTTTGGGTAGTTAGGATCAGAACTGCGATTTGTAAAACACCCAGTTGGTGTCCACAGAGATTCAGAAACAGTTGGTGTCAAGAGGGAAAAACACTTCTTAAAATCTAACTCTAAAATCTACAAAAAACACAAGAGAAATAAAAAGTAATAACTGTATAAAAATAAAACTTAGTTAATTGGAAAACAAAAAAATTAGTAGAGTGAAGCAAAAATTCCAAAAATGATTTATTTTTAATTCAACAGGATACATAAACCTTAACTCAACTGACAGAAAGATATGAAACACAAATACATAATATAAGAAATGACAAGTGACAAATAACTACCAAATGAAGGAAATGTCAGACTTTAAAATATAAAAGACTTCTTTTTATGACAACATGCAAATCTCTTTAAAATATAGATGAAGTGAAAAAAAAAACCCTAGATGAAGTGAATTATTTCCAATATAAATGTAATTTACCATATTGATCCAAATAGAAAGAGAAAATCCAAACTGAAAAATTATGAGAAACATAAAAAATAATTAAGGGGTGCCACTAAGGTTTAAAACAACAACACAACAACAAAAATATATTCTCAGTTCTATCAATTTTTGATCAATTTTTGCTTCGTGTACTTTGAAGCTCTACTGTTAGGTGTGTGTGCATGGGCCATTGTTATATATTGGTTTTGTTGACATGTTTACCATTATTTGATGTCCATTTTTATCCCTGTTAATATTGTTTATTATAAATCTAATATTAATATAGCCAACTAACTTTCTAGTATGGAATATCTTTCTCCATTCTATTTTTATCTATATTTAAATAGGTATTTACTTATTTATTTAAGGTAGATTTCCTTAAAAAAAAAAACACATACTTGTGTCACTTTTTATGAAATCTATTTTTTTCTTTTTAATTGGTATGCATAAATCATTTACACTTAATGTGATTGCTATTGTTGGGATTAAAATCTATGTTGCTAGGTTATATTTCCTACTTATTCCTTTCTCTTTTTTTAAAGATTTTATTTATTTATTCATGAGAGACAGAGAGAGAGAAAGAGAGAGAGGCAGAGGGAGAAGCAGGCTCCCCGCTTAGCAGGGAGCCTGACAGGGGACTCGATCCCAGGACCCCAGGATCATGACCTGAGCCAAAGGCAGACGCTTAACCATTTGAGCCACCCAGGCACCCTATTTGTTCCTTTCTTTTTTGTTTCTTTTTTCTTCTTTTATACCTTCTTTAGGGTTATAAAATTTTAAAAAAATTATTCCATTTTATCTTCACTTGTGTCTTATTTCTTACACTGCTCTTTAAAAATTTTAGTGATTATATTTGCATTTATATTATAAATCCATTAAGTAATCACAATATGCCTTCAAATAATATCACAATGCTTCATCTATAGTTTATAAAACTTACATTTTACCCCAATTCCTCCTTTCAACCTTTGTGCTACTGTTTCCATAGATTTTATTTTTTAATATTTTATTTTATATATGGAAGCAACAGTACTATGTTTGCTTTAAAAAGTCATTTATCTGGGGCACCTGGGTGGCTATTGGTTAAGCATCCAACTCTTCATTTCTGCTCAGGTCATGATCTCAGGGTCATCAGATAGAGCCCCATATCAGGGTCTTCACTCAGCTCACAGTTTGCTTGAGGTTCTCTCTCCCTCTCTCTACTCCTCCTTCTGCTCTCTCTCTTTCTCTATCTCTAAAGTAAATAAAATCTTTAAAATAAAGTCATTTATCTTGTAAAGTGATTAAAAATAATAAACAGTGAGTTTTATGGCTACTTTTATTTGTACCCCTTTTTTATTGCAATTCATGTGTTTGTGTGAGACTATATTTCTTTAGCCTGAAAAATTTCCTTCACTAATTCTTCCAGTAAATTTTGCTAGTATTAATTGTCTCTGGTCCTGGGTTTTTTTGGGTTTTGGGGGGGTTTTTTTGTAGTTTTTATTTTCCCTTGATTCCTTTTTTTAAATTTTTAATTTAAATTCAGTTAGCCAACATATAGTACATCATTAGTTTCAGATGTAGAGTTCCTAAAACATATTTTTGCTGGATATAGAATTCTTCTTTGTTTCTTTTGAGCATTTAAAAAAATGACATTCCATTGTCCTCTGATTTGCATGGTTTCTAATGAGAAGTCTGTTGTAATTCCTGTTTTGAAATCTGTATGATGTGTCTTCACTGGCTGTCTTTTTTTTTTTTTTTTAAGATTTTATTTATTTATTTGACAGAGAGAGACACAGCGAGAGAGGAAACACAAGCAGGGGGAGTGGGAGAGGGAGAAGCAGGCTTCCCGCTGAGCAGGGACCTGATGTGGGGCTCGATCCCAGGACCCTGGGATCATGACCTGAGCTGAAGTCAGACGCTTAACGACTGAGCCACCCAGGGGGCCCCTTCACTGGATGTCTTAAAGATTTTCTGCGTGTGCATGTTTTATTTTATTTTCCTTCTGGTATTATATAAGATTCTTGAGTGTATAGTTTTATATCTTTTTTTTTGACTAAAAAAAACTCACAACAATTATTTCTTCAGATATTTCTTCTGCTCCTTTCTCTCACTTTGGTCTTTCTGGTTTCAATTATACACATGTTGGATCTTTTACATCATTTCACACATCTACCATAGTCTTATTTTTATTTTTATCTTTTAAATTACATAATTATTATTGACCTATCTTCAGGTCACCAATTTTTTCATGAGCTATATCAAGTTTAATAATAATAAGCTCACTAAAGCATTTTTAAATGTTTGTTACTGTGTTGTATTAAATTATTTGTTATGGTTTCATCTCTGTTTTTGATGAAAATTACCATCTGTTCATGTTACTCTTCTTTTACACTAGAACAGGTCATGGCAAACTGTAGTGCATGAGCTGGTTGCCTATTTTCATAAGTGAAGTTTTATTGGAATAGAGCCATGTTCATTTATCTATGTGTCATCTATGGCCCTTTTGAGCTACAGTGGCAAAGTTAAAAACTGTGTATATACACACACTCTTACCTATATACAACATACAACAGTGGAAAAAATGAAGAGACCTAAATGGTACAAAACTTGTACTTCATAATATTTTAATTTAGGATCCAACTGATACAACATAATAGCAATCTAATAAGTGAAAAATAGCTATCTGGGGGACTGGTAAAAGTGTATGTCTTGAAGGATATTTTCAGCAAAATATCACAATATATAATTTGGTCATCCATGAAGACCTAAATTATAAAAGTCTCCAAAAATAATCATTCTTAAGAAAATGTTATTATTCTAGTCATCTGAGAAAAAGTGACCATTGATACACCAAATGACTAGCAAATGGGACAACCTATAATGGGGGCACACAAAGTTAATACTTTAAGACTGTATTATAAAATTTGATGAATGGCAGATGATTTATTGAAATATTGAATACTGAAATACTGTAAGACATGCTTCATTATTTTACATGAATAAAATTCTAAAAGATGTGGGAAAAGGGGAACTTCAGTGGTTTACTTTCTAAATCACATAGTATTTTGTTTGCTTATATTTTCTCCTTGCAAGTGAGTGCAGTTTATTTGTTTCATGAGGCTAATGGGTAGGTCACTGAAATTTTCCCAGCACAGTTATGCTCAATGGAATTGTATAAGAATAGAAATATATCTCTCCCTGCTTTCCTAGAGACTGTGATTATGTTTATTTGTTAATTCCCAGTTCTTTGAATACGGGTTATTAGGTAGGGGGCACTTTAAAAAAACAAGAGAAGTTAGACTGACTCACAATAGAAAAGGCCCTGAATCAGGCTTATGTCTAATGGTGGTCAGATAGACCATGTATAGAAGGCAAAAATGAGAGTATGGGTTTGCCTGAGCTGAGTGGACTGCAGGTTTCTGAAGAAAAAGGGTTTATAGGAAAGACTCATGAACAGCTTTTGTGAGGATTCAGAGAGATTCGGGTGAATAAAGGTGATTTTAGGTCTTTCTGCTGAGTGTCATGAATTGCAATTTTGTTTCAGCAGTTCTTTGTAGGGTGGCCATAAACATTTAAGTTGCTATTCAATTCTTTTATTGTGTATCCAACTGTTTTTTGTTTGTTTGTTTTTTGAACATGGTACTGTTTTGAGACAGGTTACAATGTAAGCCAGCTTTAATCAAGTTGCAGGAATTTCCTCCTAGACTCTGAGTACAGATTATTTGGTCTATATTTACAGCATTCTGAGTTTTCATTTTGTTTTGTGTTTTCATCCATCTTTTAATGAGAACTAGGGAGAGGCTGTTTTAGGAATTGCTGCATTCCAAACAGCATTTTAAAACACAATATTAACTTGTTCTTCCCCAGCCTAGATTTTTCTTACTATTTAAACCATATCACAAAAATCACAGCTCAAAGTCTTTTTGCAAACACTGTTTATTAATTTTCTAGTTACAGAACAGAAATATTAAAGCCATTTTAAACAGAGATTTTGATCATTGTTTTCTCAAAGCAACTAAAATAAATCTCACTGAGGTCTGACTGATTGTGTTTTGCAGATATCCCCTTCATAAATCACTGAGATTTGTAATACTTACTCAAATCCATCATTTGACCTTTCTGCTATATATAACATGACAACAAAAATGATTCCCCAAAGAGAAGAATATTCTCATTAAATGCTGTATCCTGTTGTAGCTCTTGATTTTTAAAATCAGTGAATTCTCACTTCAACAAGAAGTTAATGCTTGAAAATAGCAGAAATGACCTTTGTTGTCATGCATGAATCTCCATGAAAAGGACAAACAAGTGTTTTATCATAAACCAATTGCAGAATATAACCACTATCTTAAAAATACTGACAATTAGATAATAATTCAGAGGTTTTGATTTTAAGTACCTGGTGTGGAGCAGATTAGGAGAACATTGTCTATGTATTCCAGGAGAAAACCAATTAAGCGAACCATGTAATGAGCAGTGATGTTCTCTCACATCTGCCAGCAAAACCAATCATCTTAATCTATTATAGACTGATACACTTCTATTCAGTATTCTATATGTATGACTTAAAACAACAAATCATGTGCACATTACAGACACTGGTGAGATTCTGAAGCAACAGTTCTCAGAGCCAAAGGTCTTTCTAAAGCAAACTGTTAATTGTCAGCCCTTCGGATCTTGGATCAAGTAGGAATATTTTGCATGCTATATTTTCTGGATATTTATTCTCATCTTACATTCCCAAAATTATCTTTCAGGCAATTTGAGGAAATGTTATAACTCCTCAAAATGTAAATTGAGCTTTGTTGATATTTGCTGAGTTCTCTAATTTGCAAATATTAAGACATTTTCCTGAAAATTAATAATGAAAGCATCAACAGTTTGTCAACTGCTTTTCATGTAATTTAAGTATGTATAATATTTATATGATCTGGGGTTACTTTCATTTAAATATATGAAGTTACTCAGGGATATAAAGTGCCTCCCTAGAACAATTTAGACAGAGAAATTGCCATCTCTGAGTTATGGTGTTTTGTTGGGGGTTTTTTTATTTTTGTAATTTTGGAAAGAGGTATGAGAATTTTACTAATATTCCAAAACATGATTCACAATCAAGAGTCACTATTCTATTTTTAGAAACCAAAAAGATATAAGTTGGGGATACTCATAATTAATATTTTAGTTTCCTAGGGACAGATGGAGAAATGAGAAAGGAAATATATAGCATTCAGCCTTAAAGAGTTTACTCATTAATACTTTTGTTCCTCAGGGCTCCCCAAGACCCGAAGCAAATAAATAGATTTACAACAACTCCAATAAGGCAAATAAGGACAAACTAAAATTAGCAATCATTTATTTACACTTCCAACAAATATTTGTTGAGCGTTTCTGCATTCTCAGCACAACGCTAAAATAACAGATAAATTTGCAATGTAACCAATACTAGCAACTCTTCTTCTTGCTGTATGATTCTGGTTTAGTCCATTAGTGTAAGCCTCGGTTTACTGAATCAAATAACACAAACCTAATGGAGTTTTCACTGTGTCTATTTTACATTCTTGCATGATGTAAATATTACTTTAAAATATATTATTATTAACTTGTTATTTATTATTACTACATTCATATTTAAATATATTTATATTAAATTTGTATCAGTTTCTCTTTATACATTCTCTCCATTTCTTACATATGTAGCACATTTCTAATTTCACTCCTTCTTACATTAATTAGCATTTTTATTTCCTAAAATATTTATCAATGTTTATATTTCATTCTTGTTGAGTACAGCCACTTATTCTGTTAATGTTCAAATATACAAAACATAACACACATACTCCATAAGGACACTGCTTCAGCCTGCCATAGTAATTCTATACAACCTAAAGAAAGGGACAAATTAAAGTCCAAATGAATAAAGTGATCACTGTTGTGGGATTTTTTTCAGTGAACTGGGTGGGGAGTTTTCCAGTAGCTATGTCAAATAAAATGCTGAAAGAATAAAAGTATGTAATATTTTGAGGAGCTACGTTTGTAACTTTGATTGAGAAAAATATCCAGCATAAAATAGCATTTGATAGCATGCAAGACTTCTCCATGAAGATAATCTAATTCTTTCCACAAGTATGTGACAAAATAACTTCTAAAAAAGAAAGGTGTGACCAAATCCTTATTTTAATATTACTATTACTATTATTATAAGCTACGTTTCATTGTCTAAATTGTTCTAGGGAGGCCCTTTATAAGCAGCACTTAACTCATTAGTGAAAATGGTATTTTGAGGGGATTTACTAGATTTTAATGAAGTCCTAAAATCAGTGGAATATTTAATAATTTTTTAATTTTTTAAATAATAAAGCCCATTTCAGGGAGCTTGGAAACACTATCACATAGGGGTATATTATTAATATGTTTTCATACCATGTTCTTCTAGAACATTTTCAGTAGCTTTCTTATATTTTACAAAGTGTCATGATGGGATGCGGAGGCTCTTTTTATTTCTTGATGATTTCAACCAGTGCGGCAATAAGCATCCCTGGTATGGACATCATTTATGTTTTCCTGAGGACATATTTTCTGAAGAGTAATTGCAGGGCCGATTTTATTTGGTGCATCACCACACTGTACATGTTGCTTTACACATGACTGTTTCGAAGCATCTTTCCATGCTAACATACTAATAATCTCATTGTTTTTAGATGACACATCTTTGATTATCCCTGTAACAGAGGATCTTTCTAAGTTCACTGGTTATCTATATTTCTTTTTCTATGAACTACATGTTCAAGTTTTCTTATGGTTTTATTTATTAATTTGCAAACAACCTTTGTAAATGAAGACTACTAATACTTTATCATATATTTTATACATATCTGCTTCAGTAAATATTTTATAACCAATTGTTACATTTTCAAAACAAAAAGAGAGCAGTATTTTAAATTATGCTGCCTACACTTGAGATGTTATTTAACTAAAAGCACCAAAATTTTGAGAATTAAGAACAACTCCCTATGAAATATTTTATTTATATTTATTATAGCTATCCTGTTGTCTAATTTACTTCACTTTAATATGCTTTGTGTATATATTTTCAAAAATAATATATACTTTGTATATATATTCTCAACCTGTTATAATATTGCTGTATCTTATATATCATTTTTATAATATAGTACCTCAGGGATAGTATTTTGAGATGTAAGGAATGTCTGTATTCATCAGGGCTATCAATCATGTTGCAGGTTTCATTGTCACCATGTTCTTAGCAATATAACTAAAGAGTAAAGCTTTTTATTTTTTTTTAAGTTTTTATTTAAATTCCAGTTATTGGGACCCTGGGTGGCTCAGTCAGTTAAGCGGATGCCTTTGGCTCAAGTCATGATCCCAGGGTCCTGGGATCGAGTCCTATATCGGGCGGGGAGCCTGCTTCTCCCGTCGCCTGTTGCTCCCCCTGCTTGTGCTTTCCCTCTCTCTCCATCTCTCTCTCTCTGACAAATAAATAATATCTTAAAAAAGAAGTAAATAAATAAATAAATAAATAAATTCCAGTTATTTAACATGCAGTGTAATATTAGTAGAGATTAGTAAATATAAGGAAGGGAAGGTTTGAGTGAAGTGGTCACCATCCAGGTGACCATTTGTGTGTAGGATTGACAGGACACAAAGAGACTGCCTGAGGCAGCATGAGTGTGATCAAGGGAGCCCTGGTCTGAAGTTCAGGGGACCCAGCGCCAGAGAACACGTGATGGAGGGGACAGGCTCCAGGGCTCAGCAGATGGACGGCGCTTTCAGCAGGGGTCATTTAAGAGGGATAGGGTTGGAAGTCAGGAAATCATGGGCTGGTTCCGTATTGACAAACGCCAGCTCTGACTTAGGTTGTTGAGCCTAGGCTGAGGATGGCACAGAGTCCCGGGCCATCTCCTGTCCACCAGTCCCGGTTGGCTTCCTCTGACACGTACTCAGAGCTGTCCTCATTGTCTTCCTGTTGATTTCCAGGTTCTCAGATGTCCGAGATCAAGGCATCTGCAGATTCGGAGTCTGGTGAGAGCCTGCTTCCTGGTTCCTAAACGGCCATGCATGCTGCGCGCCCAGGACCGCCATGACCATGTTAGCCAACCCCTCCCATCTCTGGCCATCCAAAGGGAAGGTAATGTTTCCACACTATTGTTACTATCTAAAGGAAACACAGAGAGATTACAACTTGCTGCTTTCTTAAGTCATTAGCCCATCTTTAAAAACAAACAAACAAACACATAAGACCACTTCTGTGCCTTCTAACAGTTCAGTCACTTTTTGACAGAAACACAGTGTCATTTGCCATCAGTGTGAGCTCTGCAGGAAAGTTGCAAGTGAACTGGAGCCTGGAAATGTTGCTTTGCTGAGATATCTCCAAAGCAGAGCGCTCAAGCAGGCTCGGAGGGAGCTGGGGATGCACCCTCGCTGTGGGAAGCCCTGGCCGGCACATTCTTCATGGAATCATCTGTGAGACTCATTCTTTTTTTTTTTTTTTTTTTATTCTTATGTTAATCCCCATACATTACATCATTAGTTCTAGATGAAGTGTTCCATGATTCATTGTTTGTGCATAACACCCAGTGCTCCATGCAGAACGTGCCCTCCTCAATACCCACCACCAGGCTAACCCATCCTCCCACCCCCCTCCCCTCTAGAACCCCGTTTGTTTTTCAGAGTCCACCGTCTCTCATGGTTCGTGTGAGACTCATTCTATTTGGAGGAGAGAGCCCCATGCTTCTTAAAATCAAACACTATGGTTTCCTCGTAAAACATCCTCTCTCCCTTACAAGTCGAGAAGAACCTGTCAGTGCTAGGAAATGTGGTGACAGAATATAATCACTAGATGCTTCTGTACTTCCCTGAATATTTCTTCTATTTTTTTTTTTTTTTTCCTGTCTACCCTTCCTTTCTGTTAACTAGAATTCTTCTTACGGACTGTTTTCTGTCAGAGCTGCTTACCTTTCACTTTGTTTTACTGAAATGCAGACTGGTGAATAGGGCCTTTTCAATCTCCTGCATGTGCTTCTTCTTTTCTGCCAACATTAGAGTTTCACAGGAATTGGGAAGTGGCTGGAAGCTGGCAGGACAGAGCAACGTACACCATATTTCTGTGTTATTTGTGCTTAATAAATTGTTGGCAGCCTCGTCTGTTTTAGCTTCTTGGCAGTATTTTGTCTCTCTTCCCTTGGCAGTATTCCCCCACTTTTGAACACTCAGGGAAATTTATGTAGAGAGCTTTTAAATAGTCCATTTTTAGACCAACGGATATAAGACTCACCAGCTGACCCAGTGCCATCAAGCTGCCAAGAAGCGCAGCCTTTTTTGTAATCAGCAGTCACTGAAGTGCAAATGAATTTCGAATCTGAGAAACACAATGTATATTTGCAACTTCTATAACATATTAGTAAAAGCCTTCAAAAGGGCTTTCTGTGGGTGCGGAATCTCACTGTGAATTAGTGGGTGAGAAGTTCTGATAAAGCGAACTGCATGCATTTAATAAAATGCAAATTACATTGAAATGCAGAAGATCTTAGCAACATGTCTCTATGGCAGTGAACTCTATTATTTGTTTAATTCAGTTTCAGCTCATGAAGAAGAAACTAGAAGAGGCTGTTCCCAGCGCTGTAAGCACACAGCGTCACTGGGTGACTGGGTGTTTTACCTTTGTGCTCGGGTACGTTTCAGTTCACACAGAGCACAAGCTAGGATACCGAGACTGAGTGAATTTAACAATACTGTCATGCACATAAAAAGAGGGACCACCCTGGACAGTGGGATCTGCACAATAGTTTGGCCCACATCTCATTTGATTAACAGAAATTTAAAGGAAAAATATTTTAAAGCTTGGGGAAAAATCCACTCAAATGGAAAGTCAATCACTGGTCTGTCTTACGGCCAGCCCACCCCAGTCTAACTACAGTGCCCCTCTGACCTATACTTACACCTTCTTTATCGCAAACACTGAAACCCTCAAGTACATGGATTGTGCAATTTCCAAAGAAACGATATTACAATTTAAAATATGCATTAGGAAGCTTTGGAAGAAATATAACACATTGTTAAGAATATTTATCTCTGAGTTGTGGGATTGTTTTCTTTCTTGTTACTTGTATGTGATTTTTTTTACAATTTGAAAAACATGTGATTTGAAGAAAGCAAAGAAATACTGATGTCTTTTTTTCCAAGTGGAATTAACAGTCATAAAACCTGGAATCAAATACGTGTGCAAGCATTTTCCTGACACTTGAGCAAGTTTTGAGTCAAATACTCAAGTTTCATAACTGAGGGGCGCCTGGGTGGCTCAGTCGTTAAGCGTCGGCCTTCAGCTCAGGTCATGATCCCAGGGTCCTGGGATCGAGCCCCGCATTGGGCTTCCTGCTCAGCAGGAAGCCTGCTTCTCCTTCTCCCACTCCCCCTGCTTGTGTTCCTGCTCTCAGTCTCTCTCTCTCTCTCTCTCTGTCAAATAAACAAATAAAATCTTTAAAAAAAAAAAGTTTCATAACTAAGAGTACATTTAGCATGTATGTTACTGTGGGTGTCCCAAACCCTGCTATACTATATCAATAGAAGTCTCTACACTAAAGGGTAGTGAGCTTGCCTGCCAGGTTTGGCTAACCTCCTCTTTTTTTATGGCCCAAGAGTGAAAAATGGCCTTTTACATTTTAAATGGTTATATTTTACTTTATTTTATTTTATATTCAAATGGTTATATAAGTACCTACACAATAGCCTAAATGTTTTGCCAGCAAAACCTAAAACATTTATTATCTGAGCCTGCAAGAAAAACATTCACTGGCCCCTGATCTAAACAGAAAGTAGCAGATTCAAATACATTTGGGAAATAATAGGTTAAAATTGAAAAGGTTTATCTCATGTAACCCTGCCAATGTTTTAATGTGTTATTAGTATTATAGCTATAGCTGAACTATAACTTTAACTACAAATATGCCTTCTCTACAAACTATGTGACCATAGAAAAATTATGTTCTGGCATAACTTTTGGTATATTCCAGGCCTTGGTTCCACAGAAAACTATTTGCTATAAAGTTTGCATATAAAGTGCATGCTATCCAACTAGGGGAAGTTTTCTCTGTACCCTGGTGGGAATCCATAGAGATTATTTATCATGTTCAAGGCCTGCATGCAGCTCTTGGTAAAAAGAAAATAGGTCTACAAAACGTTGCTTCTGCCTGCTGGTAGTTTGCAATCATTTTGAGGAGTATAAGAAAATTGTTGTTTGCATAGATATAGAATGTCATCTTCTCAAAGACCTAGGTAATAGTAGGAGAAGTTGTGAATTCAATGTGGATTTATGATTTTTTTCCTAGCACACAGTCTGTGGAAACGAGAAGGAAGAAGATTAGCAGTGCCCTTTTTTATAGGGAGAGGAGATCAGACATCTTGTTTTTAAGAACTTGTTTGTCTTTATCCACAGGATTGGTAAACAGGGTTTTTCCTGTGTCCATTGAGTTGCAAAGAACTGTTAAACTCTTCTTGTATATTTTACATGGCAGGGCTTTACAAGGGAAGAGGATGCAGAATAGCTGGAGGAAGAAACAGGAAAAGAAAGGGCTGGAAAGTGGGTGTTGAGACCCAGGACACTTCTTGAGAGGCTCCAGGTGCTGTGAATGGGCAAGGAGGGCAGGACAGGTAGGCCCTCAGTCAATGGGGAGCAGCACAGAGGAATTCAGGGGCTGGCTCACCAAGTAAGCCCCGCACCAACATCCTGACCAAGCGCAGGCTCCCCTTGCCTTGAGTGTGGGTATTTATAATAGTGCTTGGTCTGTTGTTTAGAACTCGTTTAATCAGTTGTGTCCATCACACAAATGGAATCAATGTCATGTACAGGCTTGAGACATTGCTGCCTGGAGGGGGACAGGAAGACAACACAAATTCAGGAAATGTTTTCAGGTTCCAAAAACCTGAACTCTGTGAGGCAGGTTTTATTATATCCACATACCAGAAGTAAAAGTGATATTTTAAACGATGTATTGCCTTGACCTAGAACATAGGCAAATCCCCTGACTCAAAATGCTCAATCACTCAGCTTACTTAACCCCTCAAAGGGCATCTGAGTCTTCCCTGGAGGCAGCCTGCAGGTTCCTGGTCTCTGTGCTCAGGAATCCAAAAAAACTTGGTTTTTACCTTTAGATAGCTCCAAAACAAGAGCACAATCCTATAGAATCCAGAATAGATCACATATGGGGTCACAAAGACAAAAAATCAACCCTCAACAAGTACAAAAAGTTCAAGATCATACCATGCATATTTTCAGATCACAATGCTATGAAATTTGAAGTCAACGACAAGAAAAAATTTAGAAAGACCTCAAATACATGGAGGTTAAAGAACATCCTACTAATGAATGAATGGGTTAACCAGGAAATTAAAGAAGAAATTTAAAAAAATACATGGAAACAAATGAGAATGAAAGCATGACAGTTCAAATCTTTGGGACGCAGTAAAGGCAGTCCTAAGAGGGAAGTATATTGCAATACAGGACTTCCTCAAGAAACAAGAGATGTCTCAAATACACAACCTAACCTTACATGTAAAGGAGCTAGAAAAGGAACAGCAAATAAAGCCTAAAGTCAGAGAAGAAGGGGAATAATAAACATTAGAGAAGAAATAAATGATGTAGAAACGAACAAGCAAACAAAAAAAACAGTAGAGCAGATTAATGAAACTAGGAGCTGGTTCTTTGAAAGAATTAATAAAATTGATAAACCCCCAGCCAGACTTATCAAAAAGAAAAGAGAAAAGACCCAAATAGATAAAATCATGAATGAAAGAGAAGAGATCACAACCAACACCACAGAAATACAAACAATTATAAGAGATTACTATGAAAAATTATATGCCAACAAACTGGGCAATCTGGAAGAAATGGACAAATTCCTAGAAACATATAAACCACCAAAACTGAACAGGAAGAAATAGAAAATTTGAACAGACACATAACCAGCAAAGAAATTGAATCACTAATCAAAAATCTCCCAATAAACAAAAGTCCAGGGCCAGATGGTTTCCCAGGGAAATTCTACCAGACATTTGAAGAGTTAATAACTATTCTCCTCAAACTGTTCCAAAAAATAGAAATGGAAGGAAAACTTCCAAACTCATTCTACAAAGCCAACATGACCTTGATTCCAAAGCCAGACAGAGACCACACTAAAAATGAGAATTACAGACCAGTATCCCTAATGATCATGCTTGCAAAAATTCTCTAAAATATGAGCAAATCGAATCCAATAGTACATTAAAAGAATTATTCACCACAATCAAGTGGGATTTATTCCTGGGCTGCAGACATAGTTCAATATTTGCAAATCAATCGACATGATACACCACATTGATAAAAGAAAGAATAAGAATCATATGATCCTGTCAATAGATGCAGAAAAAGCATTTGACAAAATACAACATTCTTTCTTGATAAAAAACCCTCAACAAAGTAGGGGTAGAGAGAACATACTTCAACATCATAAAAGCCATATACGAAAGACCCACAGCTAATATCATCTCAATGGGGAAAAACTGAGAGCCTTTCCCCTACAGTCAGGAACAAAACAAGGATGTCCATTCTCACCATTACTATTTAACATAGTACTGGAAAGTTTTCACCTCAGCAATCAGAGAACAGAAAGAAATAAAAGGCATCCAAATCAGCAAGGAAGAAGTCAAAGTTTTATAATTTGCAGAAGACATGATACTCTATGTAGAAAACCCAAAAGCCTCCACCAAAAAAATTTCTAGAATAAGACATGAATTCAGAAAAGTTGCATGATACAAAATCAATGTGCAGAAATCTGTTGGATTTCTATACACCAGTAACAAACCTGCAGCAAAAGAAATCAAGGAATTGATCCCATCTGCAATTGTACCAAAAACAGTAAGATACCTAGGAATAAACCTAATTAAAGAGGTTGAAGATCTGTATGCTGAAAACTATAGAAACTTATGAAAGATATTAAAGGCACAAAGAAATGGAACAGCATTCCTTGCTCATGGATTGGAAGAACAAACACTGGTTTTTGTATTGTTTTGTTTATAAAATTTTATTTATTTATTTGACAGAGAGAGACAGTGAGAGAGGGAACACAAGCAGGGGGAGTGGGAGAGGGAGAAGCAGGCTTCCCACTGAGCAGGGAGCCTGATGCGTGGCTCGAACCCAGGACCCCGGGATCATGACCTGAGCCAAAGGCATATGCTTAATGGCTGAGCCACCTAGGTGCCCCAGGAAGAACAAACATTGTTAAAAAGTTTGCTACCCAAAGCAATCTACACATTTAATGCAATCCCTACCAAAATACCATCAGAATTTTTCAGAGAGTTAAAACAAACAATCCTAAAATTTGTATGGAACCACAAAAGACCCCAAATAGCCAAAGCAATCATGAAAAAGAAAAACAAAACTGGAGGCATTACAATTCCAGATTTCAAGCTCTATTACAAAGCTGTAATCATCAAGACAGTATGGTACTGACACAAAAACAGACACATAGATCAATGGAACAGAATAGAGAGCCCAGAAGTTGACCCTCAACTCTACAATCAACTAATCTTCAATAAAGCAGGAAAGAATCTCCAATGGGAAAAAGATAGTCTCTTCAATAAATGGCGTTGGGAAAAGTGGACAGCCACATGCAGAAGAATGAAAGTGGACCACTTTCTTATACCATACACAAAACTAAATTCAAAATGGATGAAAGACCTAAATATGAGATAGGAAACCATCAAAATCCTAGAGGAGAAAATAGGCAGAAACCTCTTCGACATCACGTGTAGCAACTTCTTACTAGACACATTGGCAAGGAAAACAAAAGTGAAGATGAACCATTGGGACTTCATCAAGATAAAAGGCTTCTGTACAGTGAAGGGAACAATCAACAAATCTGAAAAACGGCCTACAGATTGGGAGAAGATACTTGCAAACGACATAGCTGATGAAGGGTTAGTATCCAAAATCTATAAAGAACTTATCAAACTCAACACCCAAAAAACAAATAATCCAGTTAAAAAATGGGCAGAAGACATGAACAGACACTTTTCCAAAGATATCCAGATAGCTAATAGATACATGAAAAGATGCGCAACATCACTCATCTGGGAAATACAAATCAAAACCACAATGAGATACCACCTCACACCTGTCAGAATGTCTAAAGTCAACAATACAAGAAACAACAGGTGTTGGTAAGGATGTAGAGAAAGGGGAATCCTCTTACACTGTTGGTGGGAATACAAACTGGTGCAGCCACTCTGGAGAACAGTATGGAGGTTCCTCAAAAATTTAAAAATAGGACTACCCTATGATCCAGTAATTACACTATTAGGTATTTACCCAAAGGATGCAATAATACAGATTCAAAGGGTTACATGCACCCCGATGTTTAAAGCAACATTATCAATGATAGCCAAACTATAAAGAGAGCCCATCAACTGAAGAATGGATAAAGAAGATGTGGTATATACATATAATGGAATTTTACTCAGCCATCAAAAAGAATGAAATCTTGCCATTTGCAATGACCTAGATGGAGCTAGAGTGTATCATGCTAAGTGAAGTTAAGTCAGTCAGAGAAAGGCAAATACCATATGACCTCACTCATATGTAGAATTTAAGAAAGAAAACAGATGAACATATGGGAAGGTGGAAAAAGAGAGAGGGAAACAAGCCATAAGACACTCTTAACAACAGAGAACAAACTAAGGGTTGATGGAGGGAGGTGGGTGGGGGGTGGGATAAATGGATTATGGTGATTAAAGGGCACTTGTGATGAGCACTGGATGTTGTAGTTAAGTGATGAATCACTGAATTCTACCCCGGAAATCATTATTTTACTGTATGTTAACTAACTAAAATTTAATTAAAAAAAGAGCACAATCCTATTTCCTAAGCATTAATAATATAAATCAGACAGGTGATAGAGTTGGTTAGACATTAGGACAGCACAAGGTTTGGGGTGGCCAAATCATTCCTACAAGAATTGGAGATTCAAAGCAGTATCAGCCTTTCTGATAAACCAGAAGACAGAGACAGCTTTGAGACCTAGTGAAGCACAGAGTCTGCCTGAGGCTACAGGTCATTCCTTGCTGCATCAGGACATTCTCTGCCCCAGACTGACATGAGATCTCTGATATTAAAACAGGCGTCGCCTAAAAAAAAAAAAAAAAAAAAAAAAACAGGTGTCACCTACACAAAGAGGGATATTTGGGGCACAAAACATCTCCATTTTATACCCTTATAAATATATACTGCCATTGATATTTTAAGTGGGAATGCCCCAAAATTCAATAAACCATAAATCCATAAAATTGGTTTAGTATAAGAAATACAAGCAGTGCAGATAGAACCTGATAAAGGCATTCTGGAGATAAGGACTCTTCATTATCTTCCACTAGTAAGTTCTACTAGGAATTCAGATTAGCAGGTGTAAAGGGAGATCTAATCTTTTTTTTTTTCTTTTTTCTCTTTTTCCCTCTCACCCTGGATGTTCTCCAATAAAAAGGATGCGTTACAGACCAGCTTCTTTTTTTTTTTAATTCTTATGTTAATCCCCATACATTACATCATTAGTTTTAGATGAAGTGTTCCATGATTCATTGTTTGTGCACAACACCCAGTGCTCCATGCAGAATGTGCCCTCCTCAATACCCACCACCAGGCTAACCCATCCTCCCACCCCCCTCCCCTCTAGAACCCTGTTTGTTTTTCAGAGTCCATCGTCTCTCATGGTTCGTCTACCCCTCCGATTTCCCCCGCTTCATTCTTCCCCTCCCGCTACCTTCTTCTTCTTCTTTTTTTTTTTTCTTAACATAGATTGCATTATTTGTTTCAGAGGTACAGATCTGAGATTCAACAGTCTTGCACAATTCACAGCGCTTACCAGAGCACATACCCTCCCCAGTGTCTATCACCCAGTCACCCCATCCCTCCCACCCCACCCCCCACTCCAACAACCCTCAGTTTGTTTCCTACAATTAAGAATTCCTCATATCAGTGAGATCATATGATACATGTACAGACCAGCTTCTAAGCTGTTATTTCCCACTCTTCATTCTCTAATATCATTTCATAAGCATTTTATGATGGTAGGTTTTAAAATAAAAGAACCAGGCCAGTAATTGGTGAATGGAAACAAATCAAAAGGTGAGACAGTAACATGGGAAATAAGCTTTGGAATCAGAAAAAGAACTGGATTCGAGTCCTGACTGCATGCATACTGTGATAATAAAGTTTCACAATCTGAATAATGGGGATGCCAAAACACCGACCATATAGATGTATGTAAGGACCGAGTAAGATAACACTTCCAGTGTGTCTAGCACAGTGCCAGGCTCTCAGTCAATCTGGGATAAAAGCTATTGTTCACGATGGTGTTGAAGGCTGTGGGATATGTTTATTGGTGAACTTGAGAGTTGGAAGAATTCAAAAGAGCAGCAAAGAAGGTAGGCAACCATTGTTCAGCAACGTCCAGTTGTCCAGTTCTCCTCGACACCTGCATATACGGGATTCTTGTGTTCCTTCATCCCCTCAAAAGCAGGTACACCTGACTTGCCCTGATGAGGAGAAGTGACACGAGTCCCTCTCATCACTTGCAAACATAGTCATATGCCTCCCAGCTGGTGCTCCGTCTCCAGGTGGCTCTTCCCATGGTGTAGTGAGCTCAGAAGCATTTACTGCTTTGGAGATGTCTGCAAGGAAGCCCTGACTGATGCAGCTCAGAATGTCAAGCCAACACATGGGGCAGCTGCCCTAGTGAGTTACACAGACCAGGAGCACACTATCTGTGGGAAAAAAACACCCTCTTTTTATGAGTAATTCACTGAGATTGTTTGTCGTTACAGAATAACAGAGACTATTTGGACCCATAGAACTTTTATCTAGGTAAAATTCAGCAACTCATTATACCTAAGGTAAGATTGAGTTTATGTGCATATGTTTTATTGCCATTTACATGTCATGCTTCCAAAGCACAACCCAGCATTTAATGTATTGAAGAAAATGGGTATATACATATGCATTCAGGAAAAAAGCAAAATTTCTTCTTACATTTTGCGGTTTCTATAGAAAAGGTCTAAATGCCGCATTTGTACCTAGTGTATCAAGTAGCTGGTTTTGCAGACTAATTTTCAGCTACAGTATGCTGCTTGCACTGAATACATTGCTCAGAATGTATATTGACAAATGCCTGATGCTTTCTAGTCCTAATGAATAGAACAGGTTGTCATAACAAATTGCTATCTTCTAGAACAGATTTAGAGAGAAAAGCCAATAGCGAGAATGTCAATGATTCTTGGGCTTTTCAGTTTATGATAAGTGGAGATCAATACCATTTATTTAAATGGCCATGTATTACACCTGCTATAATTCTTTTCACATTCATGTCAACTTGGCATTTCCCTAGAAATTTTTTTGCAAGAAAAGCAGCAACAATGTAGACTTTGTTTTTCCTTTCTCTCCTATGAATCTATATGTATGGTGTTTCTATAGAAAGGCTTCAATAGCCAGTGGTACAAATTAAAATTTGAATAAAGATATAGTAATTTCTTTTCAATGCATTACATATGTTTTTTTTCTAGTGGAGAAACTTGATTAGAATATTTATTATAATAGGTAAATTGTCTCAGGTCATTTTAACATCTTACATGGAATACAATGTATTTTTTTCTTTATTTCAGTTGAAAGTATAATTAACCAGTGAAGCTTGGAGAATTATTTGCAGGAAATGCTATCTGACTTTATGTATTATTCAGATATATTTCATCAATTCTGAAACCAGAAATATATATTAAAATTTCTTTCAATATATTTGTTATTTACGGTTCTTATTAGGCACACAATTCAATGATTCTGGCTCCGTAACCAGTACTATCTCAAAGTTGTCCTGGTAATTTTTCTTGAAAAATTGCAATTATGTTTCTCAGTGTGATTACCTTCCCAGTCTCATGTAATTACTGCTGGGATTTCTCCATGTTCATGGTCTTCCCATCCCAGGAACTCATGTCTTGTTGACTTCCAAAAATGCTCTTCCATTGCTCTTTCATTTTCTTCCTGCTTCCAATCAAGAAAAACAGAAGATTTATTTTTTTCATGTGTGCTTTGGAGAGTCACAAGATTCTAAAGGATTCCCTCTGGCACAGGGTTGCTGAGGGTTATCCTTCATTGTTCTGAATTTTTCACAAATCTATTATAACCTCAATTTCAAGATGACATAATGTCCAAAAGGGCTAGAGGAAAGGCAATTGCAATCACGCAGCTCTGGAGCATACTGCTTGGAGAAATAGCTCTGCTGGGAACACAACATGGAGCAGGTCATTCCTAAACAGAGCTGCAGTGCAAGATGATCGAAGTGAGGAGAGGGGGATTCATGGGGGTCCCTGCAAAGAGAACAAGCATGCCCTGAAGGCTTTCATCCCCTTCAATAAACACTGAGGAACAATGTCATGGCTGGGGGAAAGAACTCAAAGGCAACATAAAGACATGGCCTTAGAACAAAGTCACCCCTCCACCATGTGACAATTACGGGTTGCTGACTGGATCGAGAGAGCTGACAAGGGGGGTTGAGTCTTCTGTGCCCCAAAGCCTGGGGCCAGAGAGCAAAAAACTCCTCTGAATCCTCAGCAGGCAACAAGCATTCTCTCAGCTCTATGCCATAGTGACAGCTTCCTATAAAACAAGCTTATGAACAACACAACCATCTAGGGTAGGCTGAATAGCCAAATAGCCAGAGAGAGGGAGACCTTGCAGGAAAACAGGATATTGGTCTGCCAGGGGACACAGAGGAGCCCCACAAAAATATGAGAGAGAGAGAGAGAACATTAAGGTTTGAAATGTAACACACAAATGTCTACTCATCTTTTTGGGTCTGAAGAAGAAAGCATGAGGCCTTCTATAAAACGGAATAGGTGCACTGAAGAAAAACACAGTCACCACTGTGATTGTGGTTTGTAAAATCAAGTTCAAGAAATTTCAAACCCAGGGCGCCTGGGTGGCTCAGTTGGTTAAGCAACTGCCTTCGGCACAGGTCATGATCCTGGAGTCCCGGGATCGAGTCCCACATCGGGCTCCCTGCTCGGCGGGGAGCCTGCTTCTCCCTCTGACCCTCCCCCATCTCGTGCTCTCTCTCTCTGTCTCATTCTCTCTCTCAAATAAATAAATAAAATCTTTAAAAAAAAAAAAGAAATTTCAAACCCATAGTGCACAAATGTAAAAAAAAAAGGACATCCTGAGGGAAACATTAGAAAATTGGAGGGTAGACTAGAATGACAAAAATATTCAATAGAAGCCTCAGAAAAAGAATATAGACAAATCAAGAACTTATTCGTAATAATAATCATTTGATTCTTTACACTAATTAATTAATTAATTAAATGATGATAAGACAGGTAAAAGGAGCTGAGCCTGCAAAATAGATGGCTCACCATTTGCAGAGAGGATTGATATAAACAGTTAGGGATCAAATCAAGGCACGGTTTGAGGATAATTTGGAGGATACAGGGAAAATCTCAAAAGTTTTTAAACTGAAAATCCAGTATCCTATCAGATAAAAAAACCAACACTGGAAACAAAGAGGAAATAAAAAGAGAGAGAGATGCCCAAATAATCACATTTATAATCGTCAGGATAAAAAGAAAAATAAAAGCCTAACTAAGGGGTATGCAAACAAGCCAAGTATATTGCTGTCAGAAAACCCTGTGAGAAAAGACTCTATCAGCGGCGCCTGGGGGGCTCAGTCGGCTAAGCGTCTGCCTTCAGCTCAGGTCACGATCCCGGGGTCCTGGGATCGAGTCCCACGTCATAGTCATCGTTGTCATGGGCTCCCTGCTTAGCAGGGAGTCTGCTTCTCCCTCTGCCCCTCCCCCCCACTCGAGCTCCCTCTCTCTTTGTCTCTCTCTCAAATAATAAAAAAAATCTTTAATAAAAAAGACTCTATCAAAAAAAAGGTAAAACTGAAACAATGCAGCAGAAGAAACAACAGTGTGTGAACCCAGCAGAGGAAACAATAAGAGGAGTAGCAGTAGCAGGTCCAGATATTGTTGATACAGCAGTCGGGTTTAAAATGAAAAGAAGGCCCTTACAGAAATGTCAATTAGGCTAAAGTGGTTCTTCAGATCTACTTTATTCTGAATTATTTTTCTCTGATTGTCTAGTAAGTTACAAAGAAAGATGAATTAATATTGCCAACTGTTAATATCTCCAAATTTGTGTGAGGGTTTTTCTTTTTTTTTATTATGTTATGTTAATCACCATACATTACATCATTAGTTTTAGATGAAGTGTTCCATGATTCATTGTTTGTGCATAACACCCAGTGCTCCATGCAGAATGTGCCCTCCTCAATACCCACCACCAGGCTAACCCACCCTCCCACCCCCCTCCCCTCTAGAACCCTGTTTGTTTTTCAGAGTCCATCGTCTCTCATGGTTCGTCTACCCCTCCGATTTCCCCCGCTTCATTCTTCCCCTCCCGCTACCTTCTTCTTCTTCTTCTTTTTTTTTTTCTTAACATAGATTGCATTATTTGTTTCAGAGGTACAGATCTGAGATTCAACAGTCTTGCACAATTCATAGCGCTTACCAGGGCACATACCCTCCCCAGTGTCTATCACCCAGTCACCCCATCCCTCCCACCCCACCCCCCACTCCAACAACCCTCAGTTTGTTTCCTGAGATTAAGAATTCCTCATATCAGTGAGGTCATATGATACATGTCTTTCTCTGATTGACTTATTTTGCTCAACATAATACCCTCCAGTTCCATCCACGTCGTTGCAAATGGCAAGATCTCATTCCTTTTGATGGCTGCATAATATTCCATTGTATATATATACACCACATCTTCTTTTTCCATTCATCTGTCGATGGACATCTTGGCTCTTTCCACAGTTTGGCTATTGTGGACATTGCTGCTATAAACATCGGGGTGCATGTACCCCTTTGGATCCCTACATTTGTATCTTTGGGGTAAATACCCAGTAGTGCAACTGCTGGGTTGTAGGGTAGCTCCATATTCAACTTTTTGAGGACCCTCCATACTGTTTTCCAGAGTGGCTGCACCAGCTTGCATTCCCACCAATAGTGTAGGAGGGTTCCCCTTTCTCTATTTCCCCCTAAAATCCTGTCAGTTTTAGCTACAACCGTTTTATATGTATGTATGTAATAGTTATGGCTTCCTGATGTGTTGGCCTATTGATCATTACGAGCTCTTTATAGCTTCTCCTCCTTTCTGATGTTGTTTGTTTTCAGGGCATATTATTTCTAACATATTTTAAACCTATTTATGTTGTTTTGGGTATTTCTTGTAGACAGACTAGAATTGACACTTTTCAAATCCAGTCTGAAAATCTTTGTCTTGATTGATTTAACACTGTTACTGATACGGCTGGGTTGTCAGTATACCATTATTCCTAATTGTTTACTACTTTTCTGTTTCGCTTCATTTTTGTTCCACCTTGCCCTCATTAACTTCTTTGTTAATTAAATATTTTTGAGGATTCCATTTTATTCCCACTAATGGCTTTTTTGGTTTATTTACTTGAATTACTTTTTAGTAGTTTCTTTAGTGATTATAATATGCATCTTTAATTTATGATAGTAGTCTTAGAAATATTTTTCAATTACTTCAGGTAAAATAGGAGACTTCTGATCAGTATGTTTGTAACACTCCCATCTATAGGGCTTATTGTCCTACTTATCTATATACATTATAAACTGAACAAAAAGTCACCATTTTTGCTTTAAATAGTCATGTATCTTTTAATGAGATAGATAAAACACTAGTGGTTTCAGTCACACAGGGTTTGATTTTTCTTTCTTTCTTTTTTTTTAAAGATTTTATTTATTTGACAGAGAGACACAGCGAGAGGGGGAACACAAGCAGGGGGAGTGGAAGAACGAGAAGCAGGCTTCCCGCTGAGCTGGGAGCCCGATGCGGGACTCGGTCCCAGGACCCTGGGATCATGACCTGAGCCGAAGGCAGACACTTAACGACTGAGCCACCCAGGCGCCCCAGGTTTGATTTTTCTTAATAAAGGAGACTCATGGGACCCCAGATGGCAACATCAATGAATCACTTACTTCAGGAAAAGGATACAAGTAGCAACTACACTAAGGTGAGGATATCTATGGGTTTTCTCACTGCGCAGTCCTACAGAGACCAGCATCAGCCCTGATAGTCCTCTTTCTTCAGGGGCTCACAGCTGGGTGTGCTTTCTTTTCAAATTCAGAATCACTAACATGTTCATGGAGTACATCAGAGTAGATTCTCCACCAGGGCATCTTATACCTGGCTCATCACATGGTGTATGACCAGCTTGCTATACAGCAAGCCCCCAAGGTGGAGCCCTCTGTGTTTCTTACCTGGACCAGCACAGATCATCAACTCTATTGCACAAACCCCCCGAACTCTCCTTGGACCCCTCATCACAAACAGCATATTAATTAACCAATACCTTTAATGCCTTCACTAGGGGTCCCCACTATGCAGGCTCATCACTTACTTCAACAAAACAGCTCAAGCCAACTCCAGGCCGTTGCTATGATTAACCTTCAAAGGGCGTGAACATGAATGTGTGTGTGTAGATACACGTGTGTGTGCAGGTGTCCATATGTGTGTGTGTGTGTGTGTGATAATCTTTCATGTTTACTCACATACTCCCCATCCATGCAACTCGTCATTCCTTTCTGTAGATTGGATGTTTCATCTTGGATCATTTCCCTTGTCCTGGAGGACTTGTTTTTTTTAGCATTTCTTATAATGCATATCTTCTGGTGACAAATAGTTTCCATTTTGTTTCTCTGGTACCAAAAATATATTTCATCTTCATTTTTCTCAGGATAAGTTAGTTGCAGATAGAATTCTTCATTGAGTTTTGACTCGTGTGGAATTAAAAAAAAAAAAAAAACACAAGCAAATGTATAAACAAACAAAACCAGAATCAGACTTGCAAATGCAGAGAACAAACATTTGTTAGAAGGAAGGTGAGTGGGGGGATGGGAAAAATGGGGGCAGGGCGTAGGAGATACAGGCTTCCTGTTAGGGAGTGAATAAGTCATGGGGGCAAGAAGGAAAGCACGGAGAGAATACAGGTCCTGGCATTTTAATGGGGCTGTGCGGTAACAGCTGGCAGCTAGACGAGGGCTGAACACAGCCTAACATAAAGAAGTAGAACCACTATGTTTTATGCCTGAAACTAATATAACATTGAGTATACTCAAAATAAATTTTTTTAAAGATTTTATTTATTTATTTGACAGAGAAAGAGCACAAGCAGGGGGAGGGGTAGTAAGCAGAGGGAGAAGCAGGCTCCCCGCTGAGCAGGGACCCCCCCCCCAACCCCCGCGAAGCGCGACTTGATCCCAGGACCCCAGGATCATGACCTGAGCCGAAGGCAGCCACTTAACCGACTGAGCCAGCCAGGCATCCCTCAAAAGAAATTTTTTAAGGATTTTGATATTGCTTGTTTTTCAACAGCGTGAATACATTGGGCCAATATTTTCTGGCTCTTATTTTTTCTAAAAGGAATTCAGGATGGATTGTCTTTTTCTCCTTTTTATGGGACATTTGTCTTGTTTTCATAATTTCTCCTTATATTTAACCTTCAGTGGTTCAGTTGCAATGTTCCCAGGTGAATTTTTTTTTTAAATCTATCCTGCTTGGAGTGTGTTGATCTTCATGGATCTGCATAACATTTTCACTAAATGTAGAAAAATTTTAATCATTGTTTCTTAATATATTTTCTCTGCTCCTTTCTCCGTCTCTTCTCTTTCTGAAATTCCAATTACATTCCTACTGATACATTGACCTGGTGCCACAGGGCTCTGAGACTCTGTTCATTTCTCATTGGCTTTTTCTTTGTTTTTCAGATTTGCTAATGTCTATCGAGCTATCCTCAGTTTCACTGAGTGTTTCTTCTGTCATCTCCACTCTGCTGTTGAATCCATCTAGTGAATTTTTCATTTCAGTTATCACACTGCGTGGAGTTTTAGTTCTTATATTTTCTATTTCTCCATTCAAGTTCTCTATCCCTTCATGGAGACCACTTTCTTTCTTTGAACACAAAGCTGCACTTGTTCATCTTGCAACTCAACATATGTAACGTGGTTGGTCTGCAACACCTGTCGCCATCAATTTAATTTAAAGTGGCCCCAATTTAAAATGTTTATAGCCCCCAGGGAGAGACAGATTCAAATGTTTTTCAAATGATAACACCTTCATCCTATGCCCTGAATAATTCCCACAAATGATTATTCAAGGAAAACTAGCACCTAACAATCAAAAATACCTAACCCCACAAGGAATCAAGACATCATAACCAAGAATAAGTAGAAAAAAATAGATTGAAAAAATAGACTTAAAACTGTTTACATATGGACATTATCAGACAATAGATGATACAGCAACTATCTTACCTTGGTTAAAGAAATACAAATTAGGGGCACCTGGGTGGTTCAGTCAGTTAACCGTCTGCCTTTGGCTCAGGTCGTGATCCCAGGGTCCTGGGATTGAGCCCCACATTGAGCCCTGCATTGAGCTCCCTACTCAGCAGGGAGTCTGCTTCTCCCTCTCCCTCTGCCCCTCCACCCTGCTCATGTTCTCTCTGTCTCTCTTTCTCTCTCTCTCACTCTTGCTCTCACTCTCACGCTTGCTCTCAAATAAATAAAATCTTAAAAAAAAATACAAATTAAATTTGAAAAAATGGTAAAAATCTGGGAATTAATAAAAACAACTTATCAGACTTGCAAAAGAAGCAAATACTACAAGTAAAAAATGCTGAGAATGAAAATAAAACACAATAAATATGTTCTAAAAATAGAAATAGCAGCAGAAGAAATTAATTGGTAGGATAATATATCAAAATAAATTACAGGAGCACCTGGGTGGCTCAGATGGTTAAGTGTCTGCCTACGTCTGGGGTCCTGATCCCAGGATTCTGGGATCAAGCCCCATATCGGGCTCCTGTCTCTCCCCCTGCTCAAGCTCTCTCTCTCTCTGTATCTCTGTGTCTCAAATGAATAAATAAAATCTTTTTAAAAATTAAAAAAAAAATAAATTATAATGCAGCATAGATGGCAAAGAGGTAGAAATGTAAAATAATAAATAACATACATGGAGGACTATGTATGAGCATCAACTATCATCTATTTGAATTTCCAGAAGGAAAGCAAAGATAGAAAATGAGCTGGGTTCAATGGAAGAGGTAAAGACTGAGGGGTTTTTCTGAACTGATGAAAGACACCAATCCACAGTACCACAAACACTAATAAAATCAGTCTGGTACTTGCGTGTAAGGATAAACATTATGGTTGTCCACAGCTATTTTAATTCTCCTTTTCCTTCCTCATCATTTCTGAAGAAATATAGCCATGTACCTTGCTTTGACCAGTGAAATATATTTAGCATAATGCTTAGTGTGTCCTTTCCAGGCAGAAACACAGTGAATGTCTGGTCATAACTCCCTTCTACTTGCTATAAGACAGTGGAAGGATGCGTGTTACTGGAGACTAGTTCACCATGGATCTCAAAATAGCTGCACCGAACATGCATAATGAGCAAAAATAGACATTTGTTGGTTTAAAACATTGACATTTTGGGGATGTTTGAAGCTCAGCATAAGCTAACTGATCACTACTGAAACATGAAATTAGAAAAATAAATCACTGGAACAAAAGTGGGTATCAGAATATAGAAATAGGTGTTAGCATAATCTAATAAAAAATCAGTGGCTTATTTAATGAATGGTATTGCCACAGTCGACTGTCTATCTAGAAGATGAAAATAAAGGGCTCTACACTCACGCAAATCTTAGCCCTCCTATCAAAATAAATTTTAGATGGTTGAATGTTAAAAACAAAATGAAAAGAGTTAACGCCAATAGAAAACCTAGCAGAGTACAAATGGGGAGTCAAAGAAATTCTCTTTTTAATCAAGGCTTGAAACCTAAGTATTTCTTAAAGAAAAATTTGCATATTGAAGTATAGAAAAATGTAAACCTTTGTTGAACAAAAGTTACCATAAAAAATGCCAGTAGACAAACATGTGAGGTGGAAAGCTTTCATTATGCAGATGGTGATATGTTATTATCATGATATAAAATGACATAATACAAATTTGCAAAAGAAAGAACAAACAATGGAAAGAAAATTAAATATAATAATTAACAGAGGTACAAATGTAAAGGCCATGAAGCATATGAAAAGTGAAATTCACTAGTAGACAAATGTAAATAAAAGTAACAATAATATACCATTTTACATTAAACTGAAAACAAGTAAGTTATAAAGCCTATTTCCAGTAGGTTTTGTGTGGTAAAGAATATTTTAAAACATTTTTGATAAAAATGGGAAGTAATACTACCTTTTTTAAAGACAATAATTGGCAACATCATTGTTAAAATTATAAAGAAGAGTATATGCACACCTTTTTAGAAAAAAATTGAGTATAGTGACGCAGGATATTACATTAGTTTCAGGTATACAACATAGTGATTCAACAAGTCTATACATTATGCTGTGCCTACAACAGGTGTAGCTCCCATCTGTCACCATGTAACACTATTAAAATACTGTTGACATACCTTTTGACAAGGAACGCTCACTCTTCAATTCAGCCCACAGAAAGCAAGTACTAGAACATACCAAGGTTCCTTCCAGCTTTATTTGAGATGGTAAAAGGATAAACAAAGAACCAGAATCATATCTATATCTATATATCTGTATGTGTATTACTCATCATATCTCTTATGTGCATATGCATCCTGAGGCAGGCAGAGAGGGAGGGTGGGAGAGAGAATAAGTGGGAGAGGTATATTCATATGCATTAATATGCTGAGAGGAATTTCCATTTAAAAAAATGAACAAATCACAACACAAAACATTTTCTATAACACAGCTCATTTTTATAAAATGAACAACAACAAAACCCATAACCCTTTGTGAGTGCATCTGACATCTTATTTTAATCAGAACCTGGGATGGGACTTGGGTGAACTGAGTTTCTAGGAGGCGGCACCTTAGTAGGCACGAGGAAACAGAAAGGATGACAAAGGCCAATAGGCTGTAACATCCGGAGCCCATATCTGCTGAGACCCCTGTGAATCATACAGGAGGTCTCCAGAATCATCAGTCTGAAGAATAGGAAGTAACGAATTTCTCCAGCATCTCCCATGTCCAGGTGGTTGAGGGTCGCCCTGCATTTCCACACGACGCTTACTTGTCTTTAGAGTAGCATATGACCAGGTAGCTGAGGAAGAGGAAAAGTAGAATGGTGCATTTGGGCTGATAATGCGGGTCACCATGTGCAGGTAAAGAAGAAATTTGCAGACACCTGTTCAATAAAGCAAAAAAGAGTGTGAAGAAATACAGACTTCACTATGAAAGGACTATACATACATGCATATAACCAAATTTATGTATTGCTATGATTATTTATGGGGGTGGGTTTAAAAATGTATACAGTGAACACAGGCTATCCTAATAAATATTTACTAAGTGGATGAAAAGGGACAGAGATGCACCTTATCTAATTATGCTTTAGGTCACTTGATATTAGAAAATCTGAGTTTTAATTTATGATAATTAATAGATATAGGAAATTATAAGTTAATTATAAAACATTAAAAGAAAAATGATTTAAAGTATTTCTGCTGCTTAGATTAACTTCTTTTAAAAGATTTATTTATTTATTTATTTATTTTAGAGAGAGAGAGAGAGTGCGCAAGGGATCGGGGAAGGGCAGAAGGAGAGGGAGAGAAGCATACTCCCAGGTGAGTGGAAGCCCGACTGGGGGCTGGATCCCAACACGCCCAAATCATGGTCTGAGCCAAAATCAAGAGTTGGTCACCCCACCAACCAAGCCACCCAGTCACCCCTCAGATTAACTTTTAAGTTTACAAATAACTTGTCTTAAAAAGAAAGCAATATATGCATACTTTTTAAACATATAGGACACCAAAAAAGTGAAATTATAGAATCTATTCTATGCATGTGTAAACTATTTCTGTGTATATAATTATCCCTTAAAATGAGATCATACAATAGATACTGTTACCTAATTTGTTTGATTCTAGTCCATAGCCTGCTTTATTTTTATCAAAGTGTTTGCTATCTGAAATTAGCTTGAACTCGCTGGAAGGTAAAGTCTGTGAGATTAGGGACTTCACCAATCTTGTTCATTGCTTTATCATAAGCACCTAGAAAAAGCCCCTCACATAATGTACATGTTGAATAAATACAAATTGTTAAAGAATAATTCGTTTTCATTTAATTTGCTACATGTGGTTTGGTGGATAAAGGATACACCATTATAAAGAAATATATAAAGTAATTCAACTACTGATCTAGTATTTCATGTTTAATTTTGTTTTCAAAATTTTCACTATGAGAAGCAATGCTGTGCATTCCTGTGGCTAATCTTGGCACACAACCTTTGTTAGCTCTCTGATTTAGATTTCTAGACCTGTTGATGGGTCAAAGGATATCCATATTGTAAGCATTTTCATCCACTTTGCCAAATTGAGACATATAACATTTTTTTCTCTTCTATCAGCTTTGCATGAGAATATCTTGAACATTTGCCAACATCAAGCACTACCATTTACCATTGCCAGTTTGAAAGATAAAAAATGGCTTCCCATTTTGCTTATATTTGCATTTCTTGGATAATTAACAGATTTCATCATGGTAATTTATGAATTACTTGCTCATATCTTTTGCCAGTTTTAATGGAGACATTGTTTTTGTCTTACTGATTTCTTGGGGTTTTGAAATAATAAAAAGCATTAATCATTTGCCTCTCATGTTATAAATATTCTTCCCAGTTTGTAATTTGCCTTTTTTCACACTAATAATTTTTTAATGACATTCAAACTAGGTTTTTCAGTTTCTAGCATCTCAGTCAGAAGCTCCTGCCAGGAAATCTCAAATAATTTTTTAAAAGCCTCCTTTCATTACCTATTTTTTGGTGTGTTTCTTGTATATTCTTCTGAATAGACTTCCTTTTAAAAATGCACTTAATATCTGTGGATTTCTACAAAGCATTTGAAAAGAATACCCGTGATACATAATTGTGAACACAACATAGAGATTTTGACTGATAATACAGTTAGGTAGCAATGCAGTCAAATCATGCATGAACAGTGTTGCTCTCTGGATCACACCAGCTCAGGAGCAGTGGCCTAACAGGTGGACTTTATCCCTGGCCATGGCCCTTTCTTCCAACTGTCAGTTAAAGTATTAATGGCAGAAAATCTGCATTTAAAATTTGTAAGTGAAACCAAGCTAAAAGGGATAGTAAATTTACTTTGACAGCCAGATTTCAAAAAGATTTCCATAGACCATGTAATAAAATGATAGTATGACACTTTCTGATCCAGCTTCTCATTCCCCTACAGCTGCCTCAGCAAGGAGTGTGTCCTGCAAAACCATATCAAGAAGACTATCAAGGAAAACACTGGAGAGGTTCACATGTGTCCATTGGTGTCTAACTCCTAGCTGAGAAGTTTTTAAGGAAGAGTTGTGGGATGCCTGTATGCTCTGAAGATGGAGCAATATGAATACAGAGAGTATCCCAGTGCGTAGTGAGGCCACAAATCTGTTAGGATTTCCTGCTCACAGAGAGAACTTCCTTTGGATTAACCTTAGATCTGGCCCAGGTGAAATGCTTAAAATGGAAATAGGATCATAACTGCTGGGTGGACCACAAAAGGCTGAGGGAAACAGCCAAAGTCACAGATCAGCTGAGTGAAAGAGCTTCATGGCCTGGGAGGGTCCCCGAAACACTCAGAAATGTTTTGAAAAGAATTTGAGTAGTTGATCGCGCATCAAACATAGACAGAGGCAGCTTTGAATAATAACCAAGTCCTGGGAGTTCTCAGGACGGTACCAGAAGAAGTAAAATATTTCCTGTCTCTCTACTGCTTTACTCCAAACTTTCATCCTTGAGCTCAGAAGAATCAGAAAACAATCTTAAATAAGGTGGTAAGCAGGCCACATCAACCCTTCCTTAATATCTGGACCCTTATGTGCAGGCAAGCTCAAATTAATAGATTTAATTTCCAATTAATTTAGATTTTTTTCTTCTTCTTCTTACTAAAATTATGGACATTTTAACTGTGGAAAATTATGGAATGGAGAGCACTTGTGGAGGGATGGAAATAATTGAAAACTTTCTATCACTAAAAAAGTGAACTGAAAAATTATTGCACTTGGCCCAGATTTCATTCATGTGTAAGAGAAAAACTTGTCCCAAAGAGTGGGTTTGAATGTTCAGTAGGGACAAAAGAAACCCACAAGAATTGTTTTCTGGTCCACTGGAGATCCCATTTCTTTAACATGATGGATAGAATTATAACGATGGGCTGAAATCAAAAGACTATATTTCAGATGGAAATTTTTAAAGTTGGCCTAAGGTTAGATACCTCATTAAGTAAAAACACAAGGAACTTGATTGAAGTTCATGGGTGTGCTCATGTAGGGATAACTGTTGAACTATATAATTATGATTTGTGAACTTTTCTATTTATCTGATACAATTTAATAAAACAATATTTTAAAGCTGTGGTTTGACAAGTCCATTTGAAATGACTTTAGCTCTTCTCTGACCATAAATGCGTGTGCCCAGCTAACGCTGACAGCTCAAGTATCCACATAAACAAGGTGGGCACTGGGACAGAGGGATAGCAAAGAGCCCTGTTCTTATATGCTCATTATATTCCTAATGCCTAGAAATCTCCACAAGTGTCACAGCAGATCTATACATTGAAATGAGATTTGAAGGCGCCTGGGTGGTGCGGTGGATTAAGCATCTGACTCTGGGTTACGGCTCAGGTCGTAATCTCAGGGATGTGAGATCGAGCCCCAAACTGGGCTCTGCACTCAACGGAGAGTATGCTAGGGATTCTCTCCCTCCCTCTCCCTCTGCCCCTCCTGCTTGTGCTCTCTCTCTCTCTCTCAAATAAATAAATAAATCTTAAAAAAAAAAGATAAAAGATTTCCATTTCAAGAAGAGTTTTAATAAAAGGTTATAAGGTCTCTCATTGAGAACCTTGTAGGCATCTTTTACCAAATCATGCCTGTTTCTTCAGCATTAAAATACTTGCAGAATCTGCAGCAAAGTTAAGATAACTTCTCTCCCTGGGCTCTTTTTCTTACTCTCTCGTGTTCTCTCTCCTTCTGTCTCTGGGCAAACCAGCCCTCATTAAGTGAAGCAGCTGTCCAGCCTGCTGGAGCATGGTCTATGGCCAACAAACAATGCCCCAGGGATATAGAAGGAAAAAAGCAAAAGGGGAGAGATACCTGAGAGGATATCAGCTGGAACCTGGCTCAGTCTATCTCCCCCTGCTTACTCTGAGCTGCTGGTGACACCAGGCACCAGGGAGGTGACATGGGATGAGCAAAGCAGGCAAAATATAAGATGAATCAGGAACACCTGAGTAAGTGATGGGGCCCAGGTTTAGTTGAAGGGAACATTCTTGGAGTAAAGGGACAATTCAAACCTGCTTCATCTGGATGTTGCCATGAAACAACGAAGGTTTACCTGGCCATACATTGTGAATTTGCAAAAAGACCAGAAGTCTGGATATTTATATTTCTTGATGTTTAAATATTGCCACCTAATTTAAAGGATTGTGTGTTCTAATGCATGTGGGCCACCCTAAACACATCTATAAGCCTAATTTGACCATAAGTTTGTGATCTCAAAGTGCTAAGACTTCACTCAGTGGATCTATGAAAGCCTGAATTCAGTATATAAAAGGTGTTTGTTGTGTCAAAATATAATGTATGAAAGTATAAGATGTATGAATAGCACAGATTCCATAGCTAATGTCATATTCAAAGATTTTCTTTCTTTATTTGTCAGAGAAAGAGAGAGAGAGAACACAAGCAGGGGGGAGCGGCAGGCAGAGGGAGAAGCAGGCTCCCCGCTGAGCAGGGAGCCCAAAGCAGGACTGGATCCCAGGACCCTGGGATCATGACCTGAGCCAAAGGCAGACACTTAACTGACTGAGCCACCTAGGTGTCCCACTAATGTCATATTTAATGATGAGAGGCTGAAAGCTTTTCCTCTAAGATCAGGAACAAGGATGCCCACTCTCACCACTTCTATTAAATATAGTTTCAGAAGTTCTAGCCAAAACAACTGGGGGGAAAAGGAGAAAATTAAGAAAAGAAGATAAAAGAAAGAAAAGGCATCCAAATCAGAAAGAAGAAATAAAACTGTCTCTGTTTGCAGATGGCATGATCTCATATATAAAAGAGCTCAAAAGACTCCCACAAACCATTAAAACAAAAGAAAAAAATTAGTAAAGTTGCAGGAAATAGATTCAACATACAAAAATCAGTTGCTTCTCCATACACTAACAACAAGCTATCCAAAAGAAATTAAGAAAATAGTCCCATTTACAATAACATCAAAAAGAAAATGCTTAGCAATAAATTTAACCAAGGAGATGAAAGATCCGCACACTGAAAACTGTGACACTGATGAAAAATGGAAAGATATTCCATGATTGTGGGTTGGAAGAATTAATATTGTTAAAATGTCCATCCTACCCAAAGAAATCTACATATTCAGTGCAATCCCTATCAAAATTCCCACTGGAATTTTTCCCAGAAATAGAAAGAGACAATCCTAAAACTTGTATAGAACCACAAAACACCATGAATATACAAAACGATTGGGAGCAAGAAGAACAAAGTTAGAATCATCACACTACCTGATTTTGAAATAGACTATAAAGATACTGTAACTAAAACAGATGCTACTGGCATAAAAACAGTCATATAGATCAATGGAACTGAATAGAGAGCTCAGAAATAAATCCACATATTTATGGTCAATTCGCTTTCCAAGAACATACAATGGGCAAACGACAGTCTCTTCAATAAATGGTAGTGGGAAAACTGGTTTTCCACATGCAGAAAAAAAAATGAAATTTGATCCTTATTTCACTCCAGACACAAAAATCAACTCAAAATAGATTGAAGACTTAAATGTAAGATCTGAAACCATAAAACTATTAGAAAACATACAAAACTGGGGCGCCTGGGTGGCTCAGTTGGTTAAGCGACTGCCTTCGGCTCAGGTCATGATCCTGGAGTCCCGGGATCGAGTCCCGCATCGGGCTCCCTGCTCGGCGGGGAGCCTGCTTCTCCCTCTGACCCTCCTCCCTCTCACTCTCTCTCTCTCAAATAAATAAATAAAGTCTTAAAAAAAAAAAAAAAGAAAAAGAAAACATACAAAACTAAAGCTCTTGGCCTTGTTTTGGGCAATGATAGTTATGAATATAACTCCAAAAGCACAGACAACAAAAGCAAATAGAGACAAATATAATGGTATCAAACTAAAACGCTCTGCACAGCAAAGGACATAATCGACAGAGTGTAGAGACAACCTACTGAATGGGAGAAGATATTTGCAAATATACAACTCAATAACAAAAATAAGCTGATTAAAAAATAGGCAAAGGGGGGGTGCCTGGATAGCTCAGTTGGTTAAGTGTTTGACTCGTGGTTTCAACTCAGGTCATGATCTCAAGATCCTGGGGTCAAGCCCCGCATCAGGCTCTAAGCTCAGTGGGGAGTCTTCTCGAGGATTTTCTGTCTCCTTCTCTCTTTGCCCCTCCCTCCCAAAAATTAATAAATAAATCTTAAAAAAAAAAAAAATAGGCAAAGGACCTGAATAGACATTTCTCCAAAGAAGACGTACAAGTGGCCAATAGATACATGAAAAGATACTAAACATCACTAATCGTGAGTGAAATAGAAATCAAAATCAGGAGATTACTACTTCACATCTATTAGAATAACTATTAACCAAAAAGACAAAGTATAACAAGTGTTGGCCAGGATTCTTGGTGGGAATATAATTGGAAAATGGTAAGAAAGTTCCTTGAAAAATTAAAAACATAATTACCATATGATCCCACAAACCCACTTCTGGGTGTATATCCAAAAGAAATAAAATTGCTAACCTAAAGAGATATACGCACTCCCATGTTCATTGCAACATTATTTACAATAGCTGAGATATGGAAACAACACAAGTGTCCATCAATGGATGAATGGATAAAGAAGATTCAATGGAATATTTTATTTAGGCATGAGAAGGAAGGAAATCTTGCCATTTGCAACAACATGGATGAACATGGAGGACATTATGGTAAGTGAAATAAGGCAAAGATAAATACTATGTGATCTCACATGTGAAAAAAAAGTTGAACTGTAGAAACTGAGACTAGAACAGTGGTTAGCAGGGCTGGGGAGGTGGGGAAAATGGGAAGAATTTGGTTAAAGCATATGAAGTGGCAGTTATGTAGGATGAATAAGTCTACAGATTGAATGTAAAGGATGATGATTATAGTCAATACTGTATTGGATACCGGACCTATGATAAGAGAGTAGATTTCAGGTGCACTCATCTGAAAAATAGTGGTAACTACATGAAGAGATGATAGTTAATTAGCTGTACTATAGTAAACATTTCACTGTGTATATGTATATCATATCATCATGTTGTACACCTTAAATATATACAATCTCATTAAAATATACAAACAAAAAGGAAATATTTTTAATTTAATAAATAAGATAAAGTTTTAGCTTTCAAATGAAATACAGTTTTTTGAATATCCATCAATATAGCCTTAAAAACTTCCCAATATTTCTAATTTTCTAATAAGATCAACAATGATATTAATAAATGTGATTTTTAAAAATATCATACAATAAAATGAGGCAATATTTGAATGGCTCAATAAAACAGTATTTTCTAATTGACCCAAATCATGCTTGGGTAAAAGATCCATTGAAAGTACAAGGTAGATCAGTATAAGATAGAATAAGCCAGAAGCTCATTGATATTGTCTGAGATTCTACATTGCAACTAAACTTTGAGATACTACCATTTGTTGAATTTTGGAGTATTATCAAAGAAGAATATCCACTATGTCCAGAAAAGCAACTAAAAATACTACTTCCTTTTCCATCTATATATTTGCGTGAGACTAGATTTTTCCATATAAACTCAAACTACAGCTACATATTGCAATAGATGGAATAAAGAACCAGATGGGAATCCATCTGTCTTCTATTATGCCAGATATTAATAGATTTCAAAGGTAAAACAATGTCACTCCTCTGACTGCTTTTTTTGTTTTGAAAAATACAGTAATTTTCATAAAATATGTTGTTTATGCTAACAATGAGTTGATTGTTCTTATTTTAAAATAGATTAATGAATGTATTTTTAATTTCTGTTTTAATTTCTAATACAGTAAATATTGACAAATATAACTCACATAAACAGAAGCTTCTTGGTATTCTCAGTAAGAGTGTAAAGAAATCCTGAGACTAAACTATTTGGAAAGGATAATAATAACGTCACATTTCTCAACCTAACAGAAAACTTAATAAGCTAGTCTCTCCTCCAGGACTTTTCCTTAGCCAGTTCTCCTCAGTTTCTTCTAAAGGGCCAAACTCTTCTGTGTTTGTCAAGACACAGCTTTTCCATCTTCTCCTTACTACTTAAATCAGTACAGACTTATCTTCTCCCAAACCATGAAAAGCATTTCTCTTCTCCGGTTCTATTTCACACTATTTACAAATTAAATGATAGCATTTGTCACAATGTGCTTTAGTTATTGCTTCCCTTGATTGTCTTCTCCAGAGGGATGGAAAGATGCCTAATGGTACTTTACAAATACTTTGAAAATGTTGATGGATATGCTACAGTCAAGATATTTGCTCTCATCAAAAGAGACGCATTTCTCTTCTCAGGGGACTGTGTTAATATCATCATGTATTTCCAAAATTGCCTATGGTATTAAAGATGTGTCAGAGAGGTCCATTGTTTGAAGCCTCATACCCACTGAAATGTTCAAAAATGTCTGTAAAACTCTGTGTAAGAAGTAAAACCTCATTTTGTCAGTATTTTCGTGGTACTATTCGTCAACCTTATATCTTAAACCCTATTCTGATAATGAAATGTATAGAACTTGTGGGGTTTTTTGGGGGGGGAGCTTTATTTATCTTCATCTGTGGTTTCCTTTCCTAATCTTAATTATTTACCTCCCCAGAGATCAACATCATCACCATCAGTCACTAAGATACTTGAAGGATCATTTCAATTCCTTAATACATTATTCTTATCAAGTTTGTTGCAGTGACACTGTTTGTGTCCATTGTGTCCACTGTATTGACAACACCCAGAAGCTGCCATCTCAAAGAATTTGTCCTTCCCTGAGTGCTTTCTAAAATGTCACTACTGACAGTGTGCATAGCAGCTATTTTAATATAACAGACACATATTCTTTGGAGCTCAGTGGTAGCCTCAGCTCTAAGACCTGTCATTTTCTAAGGTTCTGCCCCTCAGAGGGCTGCCTTTCTTGCCCAAAATGAATCATTCCATCTTAGGTTGCTGCCTGGCACATTGATACACACCTGCTGCTACCACTCTACCTGAAGGAGTGAGTCCACATGTCAATGTGCCAGCTCTGAAATCGTGCTGCCCGGGGTGACCCTACTTCATCCGAGATGCTCAGGAGTTGTTCAGATGTCATGCTGTCAATCATCTTGTAGACACGTCTGTATCAAGATGCCTGGCTTCACTGCTTCAGGACCTCCTCATTATTGATCTTCTGTTGCCATTTGCTATCAAGCTTCATGTGTAAGTGACTCTGATAGAACTTCTTAAGGTCACATCCAAACAGATTCGAATCTTGTAGTCAAAGAAGGTCAAAAAGATTACTTATCTTTCGAGTTTAGCTTGATAGTTCCTCTAAGCCCCGTTTTTTCAAGAATGTTGGATGTTGGAGTTTTCTTGATATATGTTTCCCATTTCGTAGATCATTTGCTAATTGTATGAAAGGAAAAAATAAGATCATAATTTTGTAGCTGCTTTAAAAACATAGTATCAAGGAACTTTAGTGCTGGGAGAAATATGTCATTGATTCCAATCTCCCATTCACTCTATAAGATATGTATGTATGTATGTATGTATGTATGTATGTATGTATGTATGTATCTATCATCTATCTATCAAGTGTAGCATGGAATATATGAACATAATAGCTTCAAGACTCTCCATGAGATCATCTGATTTGTGATTTTCAATCTCAACTAAACTTTGTAATTTTTAGTGTTCAAAAAATGTAACAATTACATATTTCAAAAGTTACATGGTAAATTTCATGAGCCTTATGAGGATTTTTATAGTGTTTCTTCCCATAATACTTGCAAATTTCATCCTGGTTATGTGGACACTATATTAAGACATTCTGGGTTACTTACCCTTTTTCAGTTCAGTCTGTACTGAGTATACTGATAAATCTCATACAGTCAAGACTCTGAGGCTTGATCTCACTCTGTTCTATTTAATGGGTAACTTCCTTATATCAGTGGTTTCATATAATCCTTCTCTCCTGAAACTTTGGCATTGCTTTTTTAAGAATATTAGCCTATAAATATGTATACATTATTTATGTATTTCTATAAAATCATTCATAATAATGGGTATAATAAATTTAAGAAATCAGTACCAGCTCCAAATCTATGTCACAACATTTGTCCGTTAGCTCAAAAGTCACCTATAAAATGTACTGGGACTTTAAACTATGTTTTAATGTTGTTTCTAGCAAATTCTATTGTGTTACCAATAGACAGACTCCAATGTAACCCCAAAATGCACTCAAGTGTTTATATGAAAATAACTAGCAGGGCATAAAATTGCATTTTTATAACTCTAGGAGTGATGATTCTGCAAGTCTGTAAACTGGTGACTAATATTATAAATAAGAAAGTCCAAGAGATAATTGTTGTATGTTGTTTGGATATATAGACATATAACAAGTATCATGTTCCTAATAAAATTCACGAACCACAGAAACTCTTCTCTCTTCTCCAATAAAGTATGTGCAAAATTGTATTTTAAGGATGACATATAAATGCTAGTTATTAATTAAAATTTCAAAAATTACCTTGTTAAACCATCTGAAACACCTCCTATAATTAGCTATCACCATAAAAGCTCATTAGTGCCCACAGTATGCTACCACCAAAAATGCAATTTAAATAACTTTGTTACATGAATATTTAAACAAAAATTTCCTCGACTCACAGTGATCAGTGGGAAAATTGTACACAGGTTTGGTCACAACTTTTTCCCAAAAACCAACTGGCCCCAAACTTCTCTTCTCTGACAAGCCCTGTCACAGCACTGGGGAATAAACATCTCATTCCTGTTCCCACTCTGATCTTTGGTCCTGTTAACTTGCCCTCTCTAATTTTTCTGGAGGAAGAAAGGTGAGAGAATTGTGCCTACAAAAGATTAAGAAAGAGAAAAGTGAGCCCAAACAAACACATGATACACTAGAGATGTGAATTCTGGAAGTAGTAAGAACGGTTTATGATCACTCTAGTTCTAATTGTGTTAGGGTCCATTAGCCCATTAGAAGCAAGAAAATACTTACATTGAATTACTTAATTCTGGGTCTTAGAGTGATTTTGGTTTCAGCAGGAGCTAATGTGAACAAAGCAAAGAACCAAGGAAAGGTAAAATAGGGAGACAGAAGGTGACAAAGGTAGCAGAGCCCAGGGACAAAATGAGGAAGCCTTTTCCATATTCCATTTCCTAGAGCCTTGACATCAAGGACGTTTCTAGGTCATTAGAATGAACTATTGTGACTGTGTATTGGGAGAAAGAGGACAGAATGCTTACTCATTCACCTCCTTGGCCACCAGAGCTAGTCTAGTATTTCCGGATTTGATGGCTCCCAGATCTAGGTGGCATTTTAGGCAAGAATAGTGCAGTGTTAGGGATGTCTTTGGAATTTGGATCCAAACAATACAATACAGTTTGCTTTACCAGCAATATCTTTCATCCCAGCCCACAGACTGTTTACTTGTACTTTAAGATCCATCAGGTCAAATCTCGCCTATTCACTCATTTACCTTCTCATTTACTCACTCACTCATTCATTTGCTCACTCAGTAATTTATTTACCCACCCAGCAAAGGAATGACTTTATTGAGCATCATCAGAATGGCCAAAACCTGAGGTAGGTGCCGGGAATTCATATAAGGAAAGATATAGCCCTTTTCCTTAAAGACACAAAAGCAACCAAGGAAGGTAGGTAAATAATTAGAACAATATAAAATGATGTCAGTTGCAAGAATAGATTGTTCAGGCATATAGTGAGAGCATAAGCAAAATGATCATTTGTGAAATATTGCTGGTTATTCTCTCCCAGTTATACTCGAATGCCCCTCCTTGTTTCTGGGCATCCTACTCATACCTCCAGGGAAACATTGGCCATGCTGGATTTTAATCATCCGTAGGATTGTCTCCTTCACTGGGCAATTAACTTCTTGAGAGCACAAACTAGGTTTGGTCATCTTTTTGTCATCCCCTCACTGAACACAGCTTCTAAAACATGTTTACAAATGAATGAGTAAAGCAGAAGAGGGCACTAGCTGGCCTCACCAGCCTCTACTAATCTCACCTACTTCTTTGAAGCATTATTCCTCAGCTCTTCTCCTCTCAGTGTTACTACACCTGTGACAAACGTGAAGTACAATGTGTGATAGAAAATCCTTCATGCTGTAGCCAAAATTAATTTGCCTGGACACCATTTATAATTTCTTCTCAGCAGAACACTGGAATTATTCCCAAAGAGGAACTCATTTGATTATAGTTTCTATTGCCTCTAACTTGGGAGAGCTCCAATTATGATAGAATTCGACACGTGATGCAGACATGTGCGTCCATGAAACATCTTCCTCTCTCACCACTAAGTCACTGCTGCTAAATTTACCAACCTGCTGCTCTGAGGCTGCTACATCCTGCCACAAAAGTGAAAAGCACCAGCAGCTCTAGAACCCGGTATTAGTTTCCGATAGCGGCTATAAAAAATTATCAAAACTTAGTGACTTGTAAAAACACAGTGTTATTATCACATAGGCCCAGAGGTCAGAAGTTGGAAACGGGTCTCACTGGGCTAAAATTAAGGTCTCATCAGGGCTGTATGCCTTTCTGGGGGTTTCGGGAGTAAATCCAGTTTCTTGCTTTTCTCAGCTTCTAGAGGCTGTCAGCATTCCATGGCTGGGGGTCTCTTCTCATCTTCAAAGGCAGCCATGGCTGGCTGAGTCCCACACCCCAGCCCTCTGACACTTCTCTGCCCCCTGTATCACTCAAAAGGACCTGTGTGCTTACGCTGGGCCTATCCAGATAATCCAGTATAATCCCATCTCAATGTTACCTGATTAGGAAATTTAATTCCAACTACAGTCTTAATTCCCTTTTGCCATAGAACATAACAAATTCACAGGTTCTAGGGATTCAGATGTGGACATTTCGGGGGTCCATTATTTTGCCTACACACCCCCTTTCTGTGCCTGCTTCAGTGTTCACTACCATGAAAGCCCATCAGGGTGTCCCTGACATGCACATTCTCACCTGCTGCACCATCATGCTGTTCAGAAGCAAAGAAGAAGTCAGTTCTTACATTATGCCTAAAAGAAGGAGGGGGTCTCTAATCACAGAATTTGATACAGTCTTTTTACACCAGAATTGTTTATTCCAAAAGGGGGGGACAAGTTTGCAAAAGCTTGGATTTGTTTCTGCAGGATGACCCCGCATTCCCTACATACCCCTTAAGAGAGAAGTAGAGAAAATTGTGTCTGCTCTGTGCTTTGGATGGTACCTTAGGGGTCACTTGCATGAGAGTTTTTTGGTCCCTCTCAGTTGCCGTAGAGCCTTCTGTGGTGTCCTTACTGGGCTTGGGGCTGTCAGCTGCTGTCTGTCCTCAGCACCCAGCTGCAGCGCTGTTAGCTTTCTTCCCAACGCTGCTATCAGGACAAATGTGTCAGCACTTCCTAACAGATGGTTGCCTTCAACAGTGAACACAGTCTCTTAATATATCACATAGACTTCAAGAAATGCTGGGTGCACATCTCAGAGAGAGGCTGGCTGCACTGTGAAGTCCAGGCCAGGGAAAACAATTGCTTCCTGCAGGATTCCTGGGAAAAAAAGCCACGAAAGATGGCAAAAGAGAACCACTACACACCGTCATGCTCTCCTCTGCTGAATGCAGCCAAGATGGCATGTGTCGTACTCTGGGAAAGATCCACTCCATTTCTGGGCTGAGATGGTTTAACGTACAGCTGAATCAAGACTATTCTTCCACCCACTGGCTGTGTGACTTGGAGTAAATCACTAAACCTTTTCAAGCTGAATTTATCTGAGAAGTAGACATACATGCTTTTTCCAGTTTTTGAGAAGACTGATGTAGAAAGTACTTTCAAAGTTGTAGACAGAACCAACATAAGGACTTATTATTTTGTTGTTTCTATTAAATATTATAATGTCAGGATTAATTCAATTAATCCAAAGCTTGGGATAAGCTAGTCAGTGATTCTCAACAGGGTTCTCAAAAATCATTTGGAAATATGTGAGATATTTTGCACTGTCATAAAAAGCAGCAAGGTACTGCGTTTTAGTGGGCTGAATCCACGTGAGTTAGATATACTGAAATTCATATGACAGCCCTGCACAATAAAAGTTATTCAGTCCTTCCTACTTGACAACCAAATGTCCTACTAATATCTTTTGGATGGATGAATATCTGAGCCTAGATACTCTTCATACTCTTTGGGAAGCTTAAAACATTTTTTTGCTGAGCTTTAATATCTACGGAATTATCCAAAACCTAATTATCAAGAAAGTTGAAGAGTCTACTTTTTTTCGTTCAGACATTTACCAAAAGTTTATTCACAGTTCCAGAAAAATCAAGATAGCAATAGCCACACCTCTCATGATATGCACCACTAATCCAACATACCTGTGCCGATCTGTATTTGTAACTAAAATGCACACAGTGTCTTTTATATATAAGAATAGTCTTATTTATGCCTTAATTCAAAATGTCTAAACTACAGAAAAAGTATGGGCTCCACCCAATTAAGAGTTGTCTTCTCTTGAATATAAATTTACATGGATGAGGCTTCAACTATGTCAGCAGGTCTTCTAATACATCTATTTCATCCAGTTGGTTCCCCAAGAGTTTACATCATAAAAGGCATATGATTATATTATAAATTACTTTTTTCATTCATTTTAATGAAAGTTGTAATACTTGATTTTTTGTTTACTTATGTGTGAATATAGGTTATATTATTCATACATGTTTTTCAAGATTGCAGGTTGTTCTCAAAGGTAGTTCTCAAAATGCAATTGATTACATTATTATTTAACATCTTATTTGGGGGAAGGAACAAATTATAGCACTGAAAGCAAGAAATCTGGAATTAGGTAGACCTGAGATTAAATCTGATTTCCAAATTTTGGTAACTATCTGATATCAGTTGATACTGACCCCCTAGTCCCTTGTTCCTTAAAATTATTGTGGCAGGGCACCTGGGTGGCTCAGTTGATTAAGCATCTGCCTTCAGCTCAGGTTATGATCTCAGGGTCCTGGGATCGAGTCCCATATTGGGCTCCCTGCTCAGCTGGGAGTCTGCTTCTCCCTCTGCCCCTACCCCTGCTCGTGCTCTCTCTGTCTCTCAAGTGAACAAATAAAATTGTTAAAATAAATAAAATAAATAAATAAATAAAATTATTGTGGCAACTATGGAAATGAGATAAAAATTATAATGTACAAAAATTCTTGTTTTCACTGTAGTTGGCTGTATCAATATTTATTTATGACTTGCATTCATTAAATCTTATTTAAGAAAATCCTTCCTACTGCAAAGGGTTAAGGATATTCTCCTCTATTATTTTTTCAAAAATATTGTTTTGCTGTTCATATTTAAATTCATAATTCATATGGAATCCAATTCATTATTGACTATATATTATTTACAATACCTTTTGAAAATTGTATTATTTTAACAGAATTACAGATGGATAGAACAGTTACAAAAATAGCACAGAAAATGTGCTTACTTCCTTTTCCCAGCTTCCTATTATGTTAACCTCTTACATATCCATAATATAATTATTAGATGCGGGATACTGATGTGAATACAACACCAGTAACTAAATAAACATTGTATTTAAATGTCACTAACCATATGGAATAAAACTCAATCAATTACAATGAGATCTGTTCCTTATTTCTCACTTGAATAACTGACTGTTTTTCCTGTACTATTAATGGTTTTCATCACTCATATGAAATGACAGCTTGGACATATTTCAGATTTTCATATATGCATAGATCTATTTTTAGACTTTTGTTTTCTTTTCTCTTGGTCTGGTTTTTTTATCCCTACATTTATACCACTCATAAAATGTAATATAGCATTACAACAAGTATATATGGAATATTTAATATATATGTGTTATCTATTAGCCATATTATCTGTATTTTATGTGTATATTACATACATATCCTCTTCTATAGTACACTATATTTTATGTTAAATTATATTCTTAATATATAATGGGATAAATCCTGTCTTGTTCTTCTTCAGGAGTATCTTGGTTAATGTTGATCTTTGATTACTCCATATAATTTTGGAATGCGAGATGATGTATATAGAATATAAAGAACATGGTAAGTACTCAGTAATTGCCTAAATGAGAAGTTGTGAACAAACCAAGTGTAAGAATATCTTCAAAATTTATTTTTCTAAGTGATTACAACCACTAAGAATAGACACTGGATTTATATAGAATACTCTTTTTTTAAGGATTTATTTATTTATTTACTAATTTATTTATTTTTTTTTTCAGAGAGAGAGTGGTGGGAGGGGCAGAGGGAAGGGGAGAGAGTGAATCCCAAGCATACTCCACACTAAGTGTGGAGCCCGATGTAGGGCTTGATCCCATGACCCTGAGATGACTGACTGAACCAGCCAGGTGCCCCTATATGGAATATTCTTATTCTCTGCATTCTATTCTCCAGTGTGCATAAAAATTTAGTTTGCCATTTAGCTGTCCAGTTATCTAGTTTTATTATACCCTTCTAGAGTTTTTCAGAATCTCTTAAATCCTTCACTAACCAAATATTCTGTAGTCTCAACAAATTTTGCTTTTAGCTATTCAAATAACTCATTGCATATCATTAGTAAAGTATGCTAAATAACATAAGTCTGAAAGTTAAAAAAAAAAATCTAATTTTGGACTTATCAGAAGTGATCTACTAAATTTTCCTATACATTTTCTTTCTCTTTTAAATGCATGCTATACTTTATTAATGGCACATCATTTAATCATCACATAATGCTTAAACAGGTAAATTCACTGATTATTTTAATCATTGTCTAATTTATTTAAAATATTTAATAATGTTACCACTATATTATAATAAAACCAAAAACTTTTACCAATTTCTTAAAAACACTAGTCATTAATATTAAAAAAAACTTTGAACAATTTAAAAATTGGCAAAGGTAGTTCTCAAAATGCAATGATATTTTCACCTTCTAATTTTTTAACTGGAAATTCTTGTTAAAATATATCCTTTCACATTACACAGCTTTAAGTAAAGTTTTCAATTGCAGTTTAACAAAATAAAGTTCAAAAATCTGAGTGTACAGTTAAATAAACTTTCACCAAGTGAATACATTCAGATAACCCCCAGGTTGAAAAATAGAATATTACCAACATCCAAAAGCTACACTTTATACCCGTTAGGTCAATACCCCTATTTCCTCTCGAAAGAAACCACGATTGTAAGTAAGTTCATCAGCCATTGTTAAGTTTCACCTTTTAAAAAAAAAAAACTTTTATGAATGGATTGAATTGTATCTGACTTCTTTTACTTACCTCTGTTTATGAGATTCATTGTGAGTTGTTATTGCTGCATAATATATCATTGTCTGAATAGGCTAAAATGTATCCATCCAACAATTGGATTTATCCAGTTATTGCTTATTCTAAATAGTGCTGCTATGAACATACTGTACCTGTTTTTGGTTCATAAATATATGGCATTCTATTGGGTAAATAATAGTAGAACTTTCAGGACAATAACATATAAATATATGCAACTTTTAAAAAATAGAGTCAAAGGGGTTTTAAAGCTATAAAATAGCACCTCTAAGAAGTGTTTGAGGGCTGTTACTGAATAGCCATGACAATCCTTGGGAGTTTCTATCTAATTCATGTTAGCAAAGTGTGGAGAGTGGGTTAGTTCAATATTTTATTTTGTACTTCCCTGATCAATAATGAGGTTGAGTAGCTTTTAATATGCTTATTAAACATTCGGATATTCTCCTTTGCACAGGGTTCCATTCAGATGTTTAACACAGATTTATTTGTTTAACTGTAGGAGTTCTTTATACATTTTGGATACTAGTCCTTTGTTGAAAGAATATGTATTCAGATTCTGTCTCCATATCACCACCATCTAGTTTTAAAATATCATTATTTCTGACCTGGGCTAGTAAAATAACATTTTATGTCTTAATTTGTCTTACTTATACTGTAATCATATTTGTTTTTAAGCAACCTCTTGGATGAAGTAGAATATACATAAGGAAAGGTCCACATATTATAAATTTACAGCTGGATGTCATTTTCCAGTTCAAAATACTTTCTCATTTCCATTATCATTTCTTTAACTCTGGTAATTTAAAAAATATACTAATTAATGTTCTGACATTTGGAGATCTTCTATTTACCTACTACATATTGATTTCTGGTTAATGTCACTATATTCAGACAACATACTCAGAGTGATTTTCCTTAGAATGAAAGACAGCTTTTGTAGTTTAAAGATAGCTTCTTATCAGTCCTGTGAGTGTTATCTATATGCCAATTAGGTCAAATTTATTCATATTGTTTGGATCTTTCATATCCTCACTGATTCTGTTTAATCTTTTCAATATATTGGATGCTAAGAAGAATACATTAGAGGGTCCCAATCTGGCTATGGCTTTCTTTTCTTTCCTTTCAGGTCTATCCATCATTATATTATTTTGTGTGTGAACATTTTATTATAATAATATACCAATTACAAAACACATGCCATTGAATTCCCTTTCTTTTTTTTATACTTTTTTGAAAAAATTGAAATAAGCTTGACTCACAATGTTGCATGAGTTTTCATTATATTATGCTTTAAGGCCATATTATTAGGTCCATTCAAATTTATCATTGCTATATTTGGCCAGTATAACATTACAAATTGTCCTTTATGTTTTACTAATCCTTCTAACCTTAATGTCTCCTTTGATATTATTAAGCTATTTCTTTGAGAGATAATTGATTCTTTAGATTTTTCCTTACTGCCAGCTTCATGTGACTTTTATATTTAAGATTCTCTTGAAAGTGATATTGATTTGAGGATTTTTAATCCAGTCTGATAATCTTTACATTTTAATTGAAGTACTTAATCCATTTCATTTAGATTTATGATTGATACTTCATTTAAATCTGTGTACCTTCTATTCTACAATCCCCTTTTCTCCTTACTTGCTTTCTTTTGTATAATAAAATATCTATTTTTACCATCTCTTCCTACCTTTTAATTAATTTATTTTACTGGTTACCTTATTAACATCCTTAAGTTAGTAATGTCTAATATATAAAAGTACTTTACCTGTTTCAGAGCAGAAATTTTAGGAAATTTTAACTACTTCAAGTTCTATTAATTTTTCATTTAATCCCATATATATTAAACATAACATGAAATTATTGCTTTATGTAGACAATATTCATTTAGACTTACACAATATAACATTTCCTTATTGCTTCAATTATTTTCTGCATTTCCATGCTGCCCTTTTTCCTGAAGAAGAGGATGGGATATTCTTGCAATCGTTTCCCTTGTGTGCACAGGCACCTGTGTGTACGTACGTACATGTGTGTGTGTACAGAGCAGTCATCTTCATTTCTGATGCTCTTTCTTCATTCCTGAACATCCGAGGTTCCATCAGTATTAACTCCCTAATGAAACTCCTTTACCATGTCTTGTGGCACAATCTGCTGATGACACATTCTATTAATTTTTTTCATCTGAAATTTCCTCTTAATTCCTGCTGGATATGAAATACTGGAGTGACAATTTCTGTTTTCTTGTCTCAGAAGGATTTTTCCCCAATGCCTTCTAGTCTCTAAACTTTCTGATAAGAAATCTGCAGCACTCAAAGCATTGCCCTTCTGTGTCATTTTCTTTCGTTGCTTTCTTTATCTTTGTTTTTCAGCAGTTTGATTATGATGTCTCTGGATGTGGCTTCTTTGAATTTTACCTTTTGGGTCTTGCTTCATTTCTTGAACCTGCATATTTGTATTTTTAGCAAATTTGGTAAATTTTTGGCCATTGAGACTATTACCCTTATTTGGTCTATTCCACTATCCCCTCTCTCTGGTACTGCAAATAAACACATCTAAGAACTTTTGATGAATGCCTGTGATTTTGCACATTTTTACTTATTTTTCTTCTGTATGTTCTGCTCTTAGATTAGACAATTCCTATGAAATACCTTTAAATTAATTGACTCTCTTTTCACTACCATCTCTATTCTGCTCTGGGGCTCATTTCTATTTGGTTCATTTTTATAGTTGACATTTCTCTGTTGAGATTTTCTATATTTTCACTCATGTCAAGTGTGTGTTCCTTTAACTCATGGAGCATAGCTAAAATGGCTGCTTGTATTTGGCAGTTCGAGCTGCCATAGCAAATTACCAGACTGGGCAGCTTAAACAACAGGAATTTATTTTTCACGGTTCTGGAGGTCAGGAGCTCCCCTCTCTGTGTTTCCTGGGGTTGGTTTCTGGTGAGTTCTCTTCCTGGATGCAGACATCTTTCTCACTGTGCCCTCATAAGGACTTCTTGGAAAGACCCTTCTCTCTGTCTTGGTCTCTGTCTCTCTGTCTCTGTCTCTGGTCTCTTTCTCTGTCTCTGCAACTATGTTACTTCACTGGGGCCCATCTTTGGGCAAAGCCACAAGAATTGGAAAGATGAGAAACTTACCTCTGTTTGTATCATTTGTCCAAGTTTTTTTCTCTGATTACTCTTCAAAGATCTTTCTCATCCAGAGATTAGGAAGTCATCAATGAGAAGGATGAGCTGAAGGGAGTTTGCAATGTCTGCCAGTTGTGATTATTTTTGAAAGCTATTTTCATTGGGTATCAAATGCTAGTTTGATAGTTTTTTTGTTTTAAATATGACATTCTATCATCTTATGGCTTCCACCATTTCTTCCAAAAAGGCAGGCATCGGTCTTATCTGTTGCTCCTTGAAAGCTGATATTCATTTTTTCCTTTGGCTACTTTTAAGATTTTTCTCTTCACTTTGGTTAATGGTTTTACTATGCTGTGTATAGGTGTATATTTATTTTCCTGCTGGGATTTGTGATACTCCTTCAGTGGGTGTCTCCATGTCTCTTGTCAGCTTGGGGAAATTCTCAGCCATTAATATTTTAAAATATTGTCAATGTTGAATATGTGTCTTATATCCTGTAGTTTCCTTTTTTTTTTCTCTTCATGTTTTAAACAATATATTTCTACTGACCACTAGTCCTTTCTTCAATTTCAACTCATTAGCTGTTAAAACTATTTATTCAATACCTCTTGATTTCAGTTATAAGCTTTTCACCTTTAGACATTCCATCTGAAGATTGACATAGATTACAGGTAAATTTATATTTATTTTCATGTGCTTTTTTGAAATATGTTAGTCCCAGTTATTTTAAAGTTCATGTCTAATAAGCCCAATATTTCTATCACCAGTTAGTCTTTTTCTCATACATGGCGGGATCACAGAGGAGGAAGTGATTAACTACCCTTAAGCGTGTCTGAGGCTTCTCATGAAGCAGTGGCTTAAAAGGCACTTAGAAGTTATGGGGCACCGGGATGACTTAGTCGGTTAAGCGTCTGAGGCTTGATTTTGGCTCAGGTCATGATCTCAGGATCCTGAGACCAAGCCCCATGTGAGGGGCCCACGCTGAGCATCGAGCCTGCTTAAGATTCTCTCCCTCTCCCTCTGCCCCGCCCCCGCTCGTTCTCTTTCTCTCTCTCTGAAGAAGAAGAAGGAGAAGAAAGAGAAAAAGAAAAAGAAGAAGAAGAAGAAGTTGTTTACCTGTAGGGTGATTAAGAGAGGAAAGTTCATGGTAGAGGGAGAGCATGTACAACATGGCAGATGTGTCCATATGGGAAATACCAGGACATTTTGTGAGGTCAGAGCACAGTATGCTGAAGGAAATGGGTAGGATATGAAGTACAAAATTAGGTCACAATGCACCTGTCATGACAGGACATTTGGACTTGATGCTGCAGCCGCGGAAAAACAAACAGGATTTCACTGGTAATATGGCCCTTATAAGCTGCAGTTCACACCGAGTGATCTGTGTGCACTTGTGACAGATTAAGGATCATATTAAGATGTCCTAAAGTTGCCTCAGAGACCTACCGTCACTGTGCTGAAGAGCTGGAAATTATCTGAAGAGGTCCCATCTAATGGTATACTTTCAGACACAAATTATACCTTTAGACCTAAGAGTTGGCTTTACTGGGGGGTTTGGTAAATTGATTTTTTATGAAGGAAAAAAGGGGATTTTTTAAAAAGTATGAAAACGTATTTATCATCCATCACAAACTAATCTTCATGTCACTACAGGTTTGGGTTAGACTCAAGTACAAAATCCTTACCACCTGACAATTGATGTCTGCTATAACTGTACCTAATTAGTGACATCCGTTCTTAACCAAAACCAGTCAGTGCCTACCCATTGAGTCCAAGAGCTCAGATTGTTTTTGTTTTGATTCCAGTTACCAGGAATAAAACAAGTATGGCTTATTATATTTTTTACCCATTTACAATCTATGGGAAAAGAAAATTAGGTCACAGGAGATATGTCATTGTTCTGACGTAGGCCTAAGATATCCCAGGTTAAAAATAAAATGCCAAAAAAAATACATAAAGTGCCATGCAGAAACATCCTTTTTCTAGTCAGCCAATTCAATGGCATACTTTTATTTTCATCACTGTGTGCTGTAGCTACTAAATTAAAAAGAAACAGTATAATTTCATTCTAGCACAAGATGAATGTCCATTAATCTCAATTTTATTGACATAAATAAGTCAGCAATGGAGGCTGACTACCTCAGTGAAATCCCCACAAATTTAGTAAGTGTCAAAAGTCAAGAAGATTTCTGTAGCATGTAACAGAATATTCAACACTGTCTTGCAAGATTGTGGTTTTACTTTCTTCCACAGTTTTGTTTCCTTTGAATGGGCTAGAAAATTAAATAATATTTCTTAGTCAGAATAACCTTTGTAGAACACAGAGTACTGTCTCATTCTTGTTGGAAAAGAGTTACGTGATCATCAGCCAGATATGTGTCACCTATGACATAGAACAAATTAGAGTGACTATCCAGAAGATATTCAAAGCTCTTAGAATTTTAACTATTACACTAGACAGGGACTAAATGTTCCTTGTTTGGAAAAAAAAAGGTGGACATGATTTCACATAGGTGTTTGCTGTCAAATGTCAACAACTTCGAAGGACAGAACAAATGAAGAAAAAGTGTTCTCCTAAGCAACCTAGAGTGGGTGTTCCCATTTTGATATTTATCTGAACTTCTTTTCCCACAGCTGAATGGACAGATAGAAAAATTTACAAGATGGGAATGGAAAATATCCCTTCCAAGTCTTATTGCCCAAGTTTTACTCATTCACATACATTTAACCTCAGTCAAAATTTTTCTATAAGCATCCAATATGTGAATGCTTAAGTAAGATAGTATGCCTCTTTTAGGAACTCCTGATGCCCTGGACACATAGGAAGTTATACTGCTCACAAAAAAGCATAATTCTACAGCAATCGCTATTCGGAGCTTATTTTCATTGTCCTTGGTTTCCTAGACATGGTGCAATTTTTCTATTCCTCAAGTCCTCTGCATCTTCAACAGCAGGAGACCAAAGAGACACAGACCAGTTGTCAAGTAGCTCTGGTGACTAAAGAGTCACCTTTATGTATCCAATGTTTCAAGTGATGTCACTCTTGACGAGATCCTGAACTTTTATTTTTTTTAAGCCAAAGTAAATATGAAATATAAACAGACCAACCACTCAGTGCACTAGCATCAGTAGAAGAAAGTGGATATTTGGATTCTCTGTAATGACAGGAATAAATTTCAAACCACCAATAGTTTAGAAGTGACTTAGATATGTGTAAGTATAAAGTAACAAGATGTATTGAGGTTTAGGTATTATCATACCTGACAGAAATTATAAATAAAGTAGACCATGTGAGAGGTTATATACTTATTGAAATGATGCTGCCATTGCTAAATAGCTTTTAAATTTTTCTTCTTAGGGGAATTTAGCAGACATACTAGAAATCAGTTTTATTACTATATGATTATATCATGCTTTGAGCACTAAATTGTACTATTTTTGACTCTGCCTCATTCTCAAGAATTACGTTTAAATAAGTTAAAAATGTTTTCAAGAACCATAGACACCATTTGTTATAGGTTCAGTTGTGTCTCCCAAAAACATGTGTTGAAGTCCTAACCCCTGATACCTGTGAATGTGACCTTATTTGAAAATGAGATATTTGCAAATATAGTCAAGTTAAGATGAGGTAATTAGGGTAGACTTGAATCTAATATGACTGATATCCTTATAAGAAAAGGAGAAGACAGAGATACACAGTGAAAGGACAAAGGTATCACGTGACAACAGAGATAGACTGGAATGATACATCTAGAAGCTGGAAGAGGCTAAGGAGGATCCTGCTTATAGGCTTTGCCAGAACATGGCCCATTGACACATTGATTTTGGATTTCTAGCCTCCAGGACAATGAGCTAACACATTTTGTTGTTTAAGCCACCCAGTTTGTGGCACTTTGTTAAAGCAGCCCTGTTAAGGCAGCCACTTACTTTGGAGAATAAATACGAACCAGGCAAATCAACCAAAACATACCAGGTTCTTCTTTGGGAAAGTGATGATATAGTTGGGACCTGACGGAGAGTCTCTCAAACTACCAGGGAGGAAAAAATGATTTAAAACAACTTTGGAAACTGAATCAAGGGCTAGATGGTAAGTCATGGTGACCCTATTTCAGAAATTGAATTTTAAAGAAAGTACTAAATGCAGACCTTGGAATATTTTATGGAAAAGACCACCATAACCAATCTACATGCTTAAAAATGACCTGAGTGATGTAGAGAGAATGCACTGGACGGGAGGTCAGGTAAAGTGATTCTACAATATTGAGTCATCATGATTACTTTATGTAGGGTATTGACAATGAAGAAGGAGTGAAATAGGTATTTCTGGGAAATATCCTGGAGTTTACAATGACAGGATTTTCAGTGGAGAGGTAAATGTCAGAAGTAATTCCTAGGTTTGGCTTGAGCAACTGGCTGATATAAGTGCTATTTCTTTTTTTTTTTAATTTTATTTATTATGTTATGTCAGTCACCATACATTACATCATTAGTTTTGATGTAGTGTTCCATGATTCATTGCATATAACACCCGGTGCTCTATGCAATACATGCCCTCCTTAATATCCATCACCAGACTAACCCATCCCCCTCCCCCCTCCCCTCTAAGACCTTCAGTTTGTTTCTCTGAGTCCATAGTGTCTCATGGTTCATCTCCCCCTCCGATTTCTCCCCCTTCATTTTTCCCTACCTACTATCTTCTTTTTTTTTTTTTTAACATATAATGTATTATTTGTTTCAGAGGTACAGGCCTGTGATTCATCAGTCTTACACAATTCACAACGTTCACCATAGCACATACCCTCCCCAATGTCCATCACCCAGCCACCCCCCAAAAAAACAAAATCTTGCCATTTATAAGTGCTATTTCTTAAGGTGAGTTAGATTATGGGATAAGATTCATGGGGTAAGATCAAACTAGGTAAAGAAACTGGGTCTTGGCATAATGGTATCATTCAGATGGAGGGAAGACACTCTGCTCAGATTCACCAAAATCCAACACCCTCAGCCCTTACCATTTATCTCATCCTCCACCTAAGATCCAAGGAAAAATTCTAACAGCATCAAATGAACTGTGAGGGTCCATACTCACACTCAAGTCAAGGAATTACCATCATCAACCACAGGCTCTTTGCTCAATGATTAACAAGCATGAAAACCAACATGAGTCTTTGAAATTATTTTGCATTGTAAAAAGAATCAAATTATCAATAAATAGGGAAAAATAGGTTTCTAAATTTTTAAGTTTAAAAAGTAATTTTGGAAACATCTGTTCTGAAATCTCTTAAAAATTAAAACAAGAACACTATCAAACAAGATATAAAGGTTAGAAAATTCTTAAAAACCAATTTTAAATGAAAAAGGAGATAGCCACATTTTAAAAAGTCATGCCTTAACAATTCACAACGACATGAAGAGTAAAGAGACAGTTTATGAATTCAGAAAAATACATCAGAGATGAAGTGATCATGTATGTCTGGAATTCATGGGGGAGGAAGGAAATGTAAATAGTTAAAAAGGATGATAGGTGTCAAGGGGAAGTAATAGGGAAAAATAAATATAAAGACTATAATATAAATGAAAAATGGTCAGGATGCTCAAACAATGATGGTCTATCTAAAAAGTTCAGGAGAATCAGCTGAAAAACTATAGTCACAAAAAATGGTCAGCTGTAAGACCAAAATGTAAATATCTTATGCCAGCAAACAACAATGATAAAATATAGTGGTAAGAATGTAAACAAAATAACATAAAATACCTAGGAAATAACAAATCAGTAAACAACATTTAATATGAAAATTAGAAATATTACTAAAGATATACAGGTGGCCTGAATTACAAGAAGTATTATGTCCATGGCACAGAGTCAATATGGCAAAAATAACCAGTCTCCAAAATTAGTCAATAAATACAGCATGATTACAGGCAAAGTTTTAACAGGATTTTTTCATAAAACATGACAAATGATCCTAAAATGTATATAATGCAATATATGCACAAGAGCCAAGACTATTGTGGAATATAATGAATGAACAGTTTTTCCTTTAAGATATGAAAATATATTTTACATTTCAAGTTACTAAAATAGTGTGGGATTTGTATTAAATAAGCAGTATGGAAATGGAGTATGGAAATGAAGATATATATTCTTCCATGAAGTTGTAAGAGAATGTGTCTGAATGTGTCCCCACAAAATTCATACATTGAAATCTTAATGCCCAACATGATAGTTTTAGGAAGTAGACCTTTGAGAGGTGATTAGGTGATGAGGGTGGGTTCTGCATGATGGGATTAGTGCCCTCATCAAAAAGACCCGGACGACAACCTTGTCCCTTCCATCTTGTGAGGACAGAATGAGAAGTCTGCCTCCAGGCCCTCACCAGAACCCTGGGACTGAACTGGGACTTCTAGCTTCCAGAACTGTGAGAAATGAATTCCTAATATTTGTAAGTCACTCAGTCTGTAGTAGTTTGTTATAGTAGCCCAAATGGGTTAAGACAGCGAGGAAGGTCCCCATAAAGAAGACCCTAAACCAAAGCTTAACAAAGATTGAGAGATGCTCTTCATCAAAAGGAAGTAATTTTATATGTCCTCAAAAGAAAGTTAAAGGATAAAGACCTGTAGAATATGTTTTCTACATACATAACAAAGGAAGAATCTAGTGGAAAACAATAAAAATTATAAATTAGTTTTTTTTAAAAAGACAGCCAAAAATAAAAACAAAGTAACAAAAAAGGAAATAAAATACCTGATAATAATGAAATATTCTTGAACTTCACTAGTATTACAGAATATGCAAACAAAGCCAGAGTTAATATTTCCATTCATTAGAGTGGTAAAATACATTGTTTTACATCACAGTTGGCAGGTGTGAAGAAATATATATCCTTGTGTACTCATGGTTGATTACCGTTTTAGGCAGTTTTTTTCCTTGAAAGGAAAAAAAAAAAAAACCTGTCAATCTGGATTCTATACCCTGAGCCTTCACTAAGTCAGAGAGGCATACTTAAATGTGTTACCAAAAAAAAAGAGAGAGAAAAAGAAGAACTGAATAACACTAGCGTGTTAGTACAGATTACATTGTTGCAATTTATTTGAATTATCTAAATACACCTTGAAATTTTCCAATTTGAGTTAAAGGTAATTCTTTTTGGTCTTAAATGTAATCTGGTTGCCATAGAAACTGTTTTTTTAAAGAAATTCTTTAAAAGAACACCTGTGTCAATAAGCATACATCTGAAATATGTAAACTCTTACAACTCAATACACTTTAATTTCTTCTATGTTAATTCCTGTATTTCACCTAAATAATAAAGATTAATAATTTGTCTCATAACTGTATCACTTTAGGCTAAAATGTCTCCAGTTTATGCACAACTACATTTTTCATGATTGTCTGGGAAATCAAAACATTCAGTACAAATACTTTTTGTGAAATAATTACTTTTTTCTCTAAATTGAAGGGAAGGGAAAGGAAAGAGACTGCAGATTTTGAAGAAGAAGGAAGGCTGGAATGGAACCTTGATTAGTGAATGTATTTTAAAGAAATTTAAAATCCACCTGGCACTCAGCTATAAAAAGAAATGAAGATTGAGCTGCTTCACTGACATTTCCTTCTGGATTGCAGAAGATTGTAATGACTCATTCTTCATTGCTATGCCAGTCTATCTTTCCAGCACTAGGCTTCATTAAGGTTAAAACAAATGTAAAAGCAAAATGCAAGGCTAGTGTCAGTGTGGCACTGGCAAGTTTTAGTGACCTGTCATAGTGATATAAACCCCAATGTGCCCAACTGGAAGCTCCACAGGCAAATGTGTCTCATGATAGGGACTTCAGGAGGAATCTATATAGAAATGAAATTGGAAGTCTCTCTAACGTTACCTGACAGCATGTAGACTGACCTTCATAGGCACTGATGTGACATAAAGGATGCCTGAGTAACCAGGCACAGAGAAATATAATTGGCAAAGGAAGGGATTTTAATAAAGTCTATAAAAACGTGTGTGGAGACAGATAGGTACGGTCTCTCCTATACAATTTTCTAGCAGTGGTGATCGTTATGTGTCCTGGATGAAAGCGTGGGTGAGTCCCATTCAGCCTTTATAGAACAGGAGCAATATTAAATACAGAATGATCATAAAATACTATTTGTGTGTGCTTTAAGGTAAATTTTTCACATATGAAAGTTGTCAGATTAAAAAGTCAAGATTTATCCTGAGAACCAGAACAGACTGAGGCGCACTGGAAATATATTCCTAATTCTGCTATATGATGATATTACACTATTTTCCACAAGGGGTGTGCTGTGTGTGTGTGAATGCGTGTATAAGAGGGGAAGGAATGGATCGATGAAGAATGAAAACCAGAAATGTTTCACATTTTTCATATTGCTCATCAGTACTGGCTCCTAAATTTCTACACAAAGGGGGCCTGAGAGAGAAATTCTTGTTGGTAGAACTTTACTTGAAGCTGCATAGCATGGGTCTTAGATCATATGTTTATTTAGGATGGTTTGAGGAGCTAATTAAGATTTCATAGTAGGGGCCCCCGGTGACTCAGTCAGTTAAGCATCCAACTCTAGGTGTCAGCTCAGGTCATGATCTCAGAGTCATGAGATCAAGCCCCAGGTCAGGCTCTGCACTCAGCATGGAGTCTGCTTGAGATTCTCTCTCCCTCTCCCTCAGTCCCTGAACCCCCCTCTAAAATAAATAAATAAATCTTAAAAAAAAAAAAAAAAGATTTCATAGTAGCTAAAGCCCTTCACGGCTCTCCTTTGTGTATTCATTGCTACTGATGTTATGACATTCCTCAATACTTAATCCTAATGTGATGTAAATGAGCATGAGGTTATGATGGTGTGGCAGGACATTATAATCTTAAATTATTCCTCTGGTCTCAATACTCTTATCTTTCCATTACAGAATCTCTAATCCTTACATGTTCCTACCTCAAGCTGTAAACAATGAACTTGACAGTCACAGATTCATCTTGTATTATTTAGTTGTGTATAATAATATAATTAGAAAGATAACAGTGACTAGATTATCCGGCATGCAAGCAGTCAGTAGGTGGAAGACTTATTTTGCAGGGTTTGGGGTTTTTATTTACGGGTACCTTGCAAATGACATGCCACCGTGTTGAGCACAATTCAGAATGGATCTGGTTCTACTGCTTGCTACTTGTATGACTTCAGATAAGTTATTTAACATCTTTGTACTTCCATTTCCTCACCTGTAATTCAGGATACTAGTAAGATCTTTCTTATAGGATAATCATGGTTTAAACATTAACTGAAAGTATAGAAGTGACATATGTGAAAGAGTACCTGAAAATAAGGAAGCACTCAACACATGCTGGCCATTATCATTCTTATTACAGGGTAATGGCTTAAAAAAAAAAACTCTCAGAGCTATGTGTACATATGGTCGTGCTCACTGGTAAGGCAACCTTTTGGGAGACACTAAGCTTATCCAGTGAGATGTCATTAAGGGACTTTGAGCTCTTCATTTTGAATAGCTTTGAAAACCTACAGAATTTGTTTTGAACATTCTGATTCATGGCAATTCAATACAAAATGTGATTTTTATTGCATTTTATTCCTCAAAAAGTGATAAATGGAGTATACTAAGTGGCAGACACAATGGGAGGTATATTGATTAGTAAGGAACTTTCCCAGCCTGCCCTCATGGAATTTGTAAGTTAGAGCCCAGGTTGATATATAAGATTGTTAGCTAAATTGATCCTTTTCTGATAAAAATTGAAGGAATAACTAATTGTATTTCATGGCTCATACAGAGCCAATGATGCACTTCCAAAGAAGTTTCAAAAGTATGTTTATTCTGAAAATAGAGTCCTTTATAAGAATAAAATTAGTAAGTCTGTTATAACAAAAAGCAAACATGGACTCACAGAAACATATTGCTAAGAGTTTATTGCTAAGTGAACTTGGTGATTAGAATGCCCTGGTTGATGTGCTCTCTGCTTCTGTTTGCACAGAGGAGAATCCATACCCTCATATGTATTAGTTTTTAGTTGCTCAATTGGGGTAGTTTCAAATCTTTATATAAGAACCCTTTTATTATCTGTCTAAAAATATCTGTAGCTCATGTTTATCATTGGCTTCCAATGCCTAGTTCATTATCCCTTATCCTCTCAAGCAGAGACTATGTTCTCCTGCCCCTTATGCACAAGGACTTAGCAAGGTGTTTGGAAAGATTAGGAGGAGGAGGAGGAGGAGGAGGAGGAAGAGGAGGAGGAGAAAGAAGAAGAAGAAGAAGAAGAAGAAGAAGAAGAAGAAGAAGAAGAA
>NW_023270812.1:8222329-8282917 GCF_011800145.1 Mirounga leonina
GAAGAAGAAGAAGAAGAAGAAGAAGAAGAAGAAGAAGAAGAAGAAGAGGAAGAAGAAAAGAAGAAGAAGAAGACTGGGGAGGAGAAGAAGAATCGGAAGAAGAAGGGGAAAGAGGAGGGGGAGGAGGAGGGGAGGAGGAGAAGAAGAATACAGAATATTTGTCAGTAAATAGCTTAGAGGAGTATAGAACTGGAGGTACAATGTCAGTTAGATATGGTTGTGGTAGTTCAAAGTAAAGATGAGAGTGCTCTCATGTAAGGAAAAAGAAGTGAGGAATGAACAAGACAAATTTATGTGAAGGCAGACAAGGAATTAGAATAGACAAGATTGGGGTTCAATTACAACATTCAAGAAAGGAAAGGGAAAATCTGTGGGTCACACCCAGGTTTCCAACTTGGGTCCCTGGGATTGCCCCATTATCATATAAGACAAGGAATGGATTTATAGAGGTAAAGACCAAGTTTTGTTTATCTTACACCTTTAAGCCCAGTACTAAGCACAACCCTTGGCACACAGTAAGCAAAGAATTGATCGTAACTGGTACACTTAAATAAACCATGTAAGTAAGTCTAGAATAACATTTGAAAATGGATAGAGGAAAAAGACTTACAGGAGATGATTTAATGGAAGTATACTGGAAACCAGAAGACCAAATAAAGACACTAAAATATCCTCTTCTAATAATTTCATTGTAGATATGTGTAGAGGCCAGATACAGATGTGATAAGGAAATTTGGCTATCTAGACATTCTGATATAATAAAAAATAAATATATTTTTTAATTCAGGTTTTGAAATATAAATTACAAAGTAAATTTCACCCTTCCAAGTGTAAAGTCTATGCACATTGACCAACACGTGCAATCATGTTACCGCCACAAAATCAAGATACAGAATATTTCCATAACCACAAATATTCCCTTGTGCCCCTATGCTATCAATCCCCTTCTCACATTAGGGCCCCTGGTAAACATGGATGTAGTTTCTATTCTTGAGGTTTGCCTATTCCAGCACCTCTTTATAAATGAAATCATACATTTTGTAGCCGTTTGAGTCTGGCTTGTTTCATTTATCATCATGTATTTGAGAACCATCATTGTTGTTGCATGATTGGTTGTTCACTCACGCTGTTTGTTTTTTTTTAATTAAACATTCGAAAAGATTATAGATTTTCAAAGAGTTGTATGTAATGATAATCAAGATTTTACCACTTTGAGTTGTGTGCAAATTTTACTTCCATTTATCTTCTTTTACCTTTCCCAGTTATAAATATCATCTTAAGTATCAGATGGTGTTATAATTTTTTTAACCATCATATATGGTTTTTAAAAATTCGTGAGAAGGATAGTCTAATGCATTTACCAGTATTTCTGCTCTTTCCTTCAGTCTTCCTCCTGACTCTCCAATATTTCTTCCCTTAGCATTTCTTTCCTGTCTGAATGACTTATGTTAGCCGTTTGTTACAAGTAGGTCTGTGAGTGACAAATAATTTTAGTTTTACTTCATCTGACAATGTCTTTATCTACCCATTATTCTTGAAGGACAGTTTCACCTGATATAGAATCCACGATTAACATTTATTTTTTTTTAAAAGATTTTATTTTTTTAAGTAATCTCTACACCCAACAGGGGTTTCAGACTCACAATCCCAAGATCAAGAGTCACATGCTCTACCTACTGACTGAGCCAGCCAGGCGCCTAACATTTCTTTTATCATTTGTTTAAATGTAAATGGATTAACCTCTCCAATCAAAAGACAGAGATTGGCTGAAGAGGGCATGGGGGACAAAACAAAACAAAGAAAAAACATGATCCAATGATATATTCTTTACAAGGAACTCCCATTAGATCCAAAAAAAAAAAAAAAAGGTTGAAAGTGAAGGGATGGAAGAAGATATTTCATGCAAATAGTAGCCAAAAGAAATCAGGGTGGCTATACTAATATCAGACAAATAGATATTAAATAAAAAAGGATTATAAGAGGGCGTCTGGGTGGCTCAGTTGGTTAAGCGACTGCCTTCGGCTCAGGTCATGATCCTGGAGTCCCGGGATCGAGTCCCGCATCGGGCTCCCTGCTCAGCGGGGGGTCTGCTTCTCCCTCTGCCCTCTTCTCTCTCATTCTGTCTCTCATTCTCTCTCAAATAAATAAATAAAATCTTTAAAAAAATAAATTAAAAAAAATAAATAAAAAGGATTATAAGACACAAAGGATATGTTAACAAAAGTTTCAATACAGCAAGAAAATACAGCAATTATAAACATTTTTGCACATAATAACAGACCATCAGAACATATGAAGAAAAAATTGACAAAACTGAAAGGAGAAATAGATAGTTCTACAACAATAGTTGGAGACTTTAATACCACACTCTTATAATGAATAGAACGTAATTAATAGAATAGAAGAAAGATAAGTAAAGAAATAGAGGACTTGAGGGGTGCTTGGATGGCTCAGTCTGCTAAACATCCAACTCTTGGGGTGCCTGGGTGTCTCAGTCATTAAGTGTTTGCCTTCAGCTCAGGTCATGATCCCAGGGTCCTGGGATCGAGCTGCGCATTGGACTCCCTGCTCCGCGGGAGGCCTGCTTCTCCCTCTCCCACTCCCCCTGCTTGTGTTCCCTCTCTCGCTGTCTCTGTCTCTGTCAAATAAATAAATAAAATCTTAAAAAAATAAAAAATAAAAATAAAAAAATAAACATCCAACTCTTGATTTCGGCTCAGGTCGTGATTTCATGGTCATGGGCTCAACCCCACGTTGGGCTCTGACTCAGAGCACTGAGTCTGCTTGAGATTCTCTCTCTCCCTCTCTCTCTGCCCCTGCCTCCTGTGCACTCTCTCTCTAAAATAAATAAATAAATCTTGGGGAAAAAAAGAAATAGAGGACTTGAGCAGCACAATAAATGAGCTCAATCTAACAGACATTTACAGAACACCATACTCAACAACAACAGAGTAAACATTCTTCTCAAGCACACATACGACATTCTCCAAGACAGATCATATGTTTAGGCCACAGATTAAGTCTACTATTAAAAAAACAAAAACTAGAAAATAATGTGTTGGCAAGGATATGGAGAAATTAGAACACTTGTACACTGGTGGTGTGAATGTAAAATAGTGCAGTCATTATGGAAAATAGTATGATACTTCCTCAAAAAATTAAAAATACCTTTACTATGTTATCCACTTCTGAATATGTGCCCAAAAGAATTGAAAACAGAGTCTCAAAGCGATTTTGGACACCCATGTTTATAGAGGAATTATTCATAATAGCCTAAAGGTGGAAATAAACCGAGTGTCCATCAAAAGATAAATAGATAAGAAAAATGTGGTATATGCATACAATAGAATATCATTCAGAGGGGAGGTGGGTGGGTGGATGGGTTAGCCTGGTGATGAGTATTAAAAGAGGGCATGTACTGCATGGAGCACTGGGTGTTATATGCAAACAATGAATCATGGAACCCTACATCAAAAACTAATGATGTAATGTATGGTGATTAACATAACATAATAATAAAAAAAAAAGAATATCATTCAGACTTAAGAAAATTTTATACAACTACAGCATTAATGAAACTCAAGAATATTTTTGAAATACACTTATATGAAGTACAACAATTAGTCACATTCATACAGACAGAAAGTAGAAGGAAAGGGGAATTATTGTTTAATGGGTGTAAAGCTTATGTATAGCAGGATATAAAGGGTTTGGAAGATGGATGATGGTGATGGTTGCACAACAATATGAATGTACTTAGTACCACTAAACTATGTTTAAAAAATGGTTAAGATGGTAAGTTTTATGTTATGTGTTTTTAACTACAATTTTAAAAGTAAAAGTAAATTAAGAGACTGCCAAGCTGTTTCTCAAAATGCATATACCATTATTAATTCCACAAGAAGTTGATGAGAGTCCAAGTTGCTACACAACATTGCTAGTATTTGACATTATAGAATATTGAATTTTTATTTTAGCTATTCAAATATTTAGAAATATCTCAGGGGTGCCTGTGTGGCTCAGTTGGTTGGGTGCCTAACTCTTGATTTCAGCTCAGGTCATGATCTCGTGGTCCTGATATCAAGCCCTGAGTCAGGCTCTATGCTCAGCAGGGAGTCTGCTTCTCTCCCTCTTCCTCTGCCCCTCCCCCACACTCGCTCTCTAAAATAAATAAATAAATCTTTCTAAAAAAAGAGAGAGAAGCATCTCTTTGTAGCTTTAGTTCACACTTCCATGATGACTAATAATTTTGAATGCTTTTCATGTCTCATTTTCCATCCATGTCTCTTCTTTGGCTAAGTATGTATGTTTATATATTTTGCCAACTTTTAAAATGTGTTTTATTATTGAATTGTAAGAGTTATTTATATATATATATTTTTATTATCTTCATAGACAAGTTCTTTGTAAAATATATGCTATACACATGTCTCCAAGTCTGTGGATTATCTTTGAAATTTCTTAACAGTGTTTCTCAAGGCATAGAAGTTTTAAATTTTGATGATATAAAATTTATCAAATTTTCTTTTATGGTTTGAGTGTTTTGTGTTGTATCTAATAAATGTCTTAAATCAGTGTTGCAAAAATTTGGTACTAGTTTTCCTTTTTGGTTTTGTTTTTTTTCCCCTCTGAAATTCTATACTTTAAGTTTTATGTTTAGGTCATAATCCATTATGGGTTAATTTTTGTAGCTGGTATAAGGTAACAGTTATTGTTTTACAAGGATGCCTAATTGCTTCAGCATTATTTTTTTGTAAGATTTGATTGTGCATAATTATCAATATAGTTATATCTAAATCTACCATCTTGCAAGTTGTCTCTCCCTTTTCCATTGATTGACTGATTGATTGATTGATTGATTGATTTACTTTTTAAAATTTCTTTTGGCTCAGTTGAGTATTTTTTGTTTCCATTTTATCTCTACAATGGGTCTGTTAGTTATACCTCTTTTTCTAATATCTTTGTGTTGCCATAGGGTTTTCAATATATATTTTATTTTATGGTTTATATTTCTAAATCATTAACCAATTTATATATAAGTTAAGAAACCTATTTTTAAAATTTTTTATTTAAATTCAACTTAGTTTACATATAGTGTATTATTAGTTTCAGGGGTAGAATTTAGTGATTCATCAGTTGCATATAACACCAGTGCTCATTACATCAAGTGTCCTTCTTAATGCCCATCACCAAATTACCCCATCCCCTTACCCACCTTCCCTCAAGCAACCCTCAGTTTGTTTCCTGTAGTTGAGAGTCTCTTATGGTTTGCTTCACTCTCTCTGTTTATCTTACTGTGTTTTTTCTTCCCTTCCCCTATGTTCCTCAGTTTTGTTTCTTAAATTCCACATATGAGTGAGATCATATGGTATTTGTCTTCCTCTGACTGACTTATTTCACTTAGCATAGTATCCTCTAGTTCCATTCATGTCATTGTAAATGGCAAGATTTCACTCTTTTTGATGGCTGAGGAATATTTCATTCCATTCCACTCCATATATATATATATCTCACATCTTCTTTCACATCTTTATCCATTCATCTGTTGATGGACATAATCTGGGCTCTTTCCATGTTTTGGCTATTGTGGACATTGCTGTTATAAACACTGACATACATGTGCTCCTTCAAATCACTAAGTTTGTGTCCCTTGGATAAATACCTAGTAGTGCAATTGCTGAGTCATAGGGTAGTTCTATTTTTAACTTTTTTAGGACCCTCCCTACTGTTTTCCGGAGTGGCTGTATCAATTTGCATTCCCAACAGTGTAAGATGGTTCCTTCTTCTCCACATCCTCACCAACATCTGTTGTTTCCTGAGTTTTTCATTTTAGCCATTCTGACCGGTGTGAGGTGTTATCTCATTGTGGGTTTGATTTGTATTTCCCTTATGCCGAGTGATGTTGAACAATTTTTTCTCATGTCTGTTAGCCATTTGTATGTCTTCTTTGGAGAAGTGTCTGTCATGTCTTCTGCCCATTTCTTGACTGGATTATTTGTTTTTTGGGGTGTTGAGTTTGATAAGTTCTTTATAGATTTTGGATAATGGCACTTTATCTGATAAGTCATTTGCTCAACTCTATGGTCAACTAATCTTCAACAAAGCAAGAAAGAATATCCAATGGAAAAAAAGGCAGTCTCTTAAACAAATGGTGTTAGGAAAATTGGACAGCCACACATAGAAGAATGAAACTGACCACTTTCTTACACCATACACAAAAATAAACTCAAAATGGATGAAATACCTAAATGTGAGACAAGAATCTATCAAAATCCTAGAGGAGAACACAGGCAACAACCTCTTTGACCTCAGCTGCAGCAACTTCTTGCTAGACACATCTCCAAAGGCAAGGGAGACTAAAGCGAAAATGGACTATTGGGACTTCATCAGGATAAAAAGTTTTTGCACAGCAAAAGAAACTGTCAATAAAACTAAAAGGCAACCTACAGAGGGGGAGAAGATATAACTTAAGAAACTTATAATAGTACATTTATATGTTTTCATTTATGCTATTTTTGAAATACCTTTTACCCTCTCAGATGCCCTCAAAGTTTAGCATTAGTATTTTTGCTTAAGACAATCAATTATTTATTATAGTCATTTAAAATAACAAATAATCATATATTTACTTTCATACTTATCATTTCATAAGTTCTTTATTTGCTTTTGTATATTTTCCCTTCTTGACTGGTATTATTTTTCTTCTGCCAGAAGAACTTCCTTTCATAGTTCTTTTAGTGAAAAAATGCTGGTTGGGCGCCTGGGTGGCTCAGATGGTTAGTCATCTGCCTTCGGCTCAGGTCATGGTCCCAGGGTCCTGGGATTGAGTCCTGCATCGGGCTCCCTGCTCCTTGGGAGCCTGCTTCTCCCTCTGCCTCTCTCTCTCTCTGTCTCTCATGAATAAATAAATAAAATCTTTAAAAGAAAAAAAAAGAAAAAATGCTGGTAGTAGGGTTTCTCAGGTTTAGTTTGGCTGAAAATATCTTTATTTCAAATTTAATTTTGAAAGAAATTTTTATTCTACATAGAAATAGGGGTTGTGAGAGGTTTTCTTTTTCTTTTACCCCTCTAAGACAATTGGTGTTTTCAGAAATAGTGGGGCCAAAGTTATTTTGCCACCTGATTCTCAGTGGGGCCTGCTTAATAACAACCATAACCACAATCACAACAACATCAAGAACAGAATATTTTTTCCCACTAGTTTGAAGGGAAAAATCTTCCCAAAACCTTTCTGAAGAATTCAGAAGAAAGTTTCCAGTATATTGCCCATATCTTCCTATTGTTTGCCCTCCTAAGATCTATCTGTGGCATTTCAAATAATTAAAGAAACTCAAATTAGGTTAACCAAAGCCAAATAATAAGACTGATACAATCAAACTTGTTCTCCTTCCTAGTAAGTCCCGTTTCTCTTGACAGTCTTTTAATAACCTATGCCCTCTACAAAAATACAGGCAAATGATGGAAGGTAATGAAGCCCACCATAACATGATCATTCACCTGTTATGCTTAATGAGGCTTATGCTATATTCTTCCAGGTTCTTCAGAGTCTAAAGCTAGCTGATTTATTTAATCAAAACACTGATACATAATACTGCTATTTTCTCCTGGTAACTGCCAGCCATAGATTTAGCTTGATGAGCTTCAACGCCTCTAAACAATGAATTAAAAGTACAAGGAACCAGTTAAATGGTGCCCTAAGTGTCCTTTATAAGGTAGTTCACAGTCATTACAGGGGGACATTGATAATACAGAGCAACCATTTACCTCCTGCTCTTGATCTTTTCAGGCTGCTCTCTCTGCTATGAGCACTACTATGCAAGTTACACTTACTCTTCACTTAGTGCTGAAAATCATTTTTATCCATCTCATTAGAGAGTAACTCAAGAAAAGTGGCTAGTTTAACTGTTTTTGTTTGTTTGTTTGTTTGTTTGTTTTGAGACACAGATGATAGAGACAATTGCTTAATTCAACTTGCTGCTTGCAATATGGTTTGTGCAAAAATTTTCTAATCACATTACCACACAGAGAACCATGAATCAGAGTGAGTGAGTGCTCGTTTGCTAACAGCCTAGAATATGTCTTGTCAATAAGAATTGATTCTTTTTTGTCTCACACAAATGTGAAAATATAATAGCCTAAACAATGGAATTTAGTTCCAAGCTCTTCTCCTAACCCCACCGGTAAGACTGGTTCTTTGCACATTATTTGTAATCTTACATTTTATATACTTTGAATTTAATTAAAATTCACACTCCATAACCCCATGCCTTCTTTCAAACCTATTAACATCAGGTATATAGTAAGTAAATACAGTAAAATAAAACAAAAGCCATTTTTGCTTTCTGCTCTGTCTTCTGGAGGTAACTCCTTTTTTGGTTAACTCTTCCCAACCCACCCAAACTGTTAAAGAAAGAACCCCATAGCTCAAACATGTTTAGTGTCTTCTAGTTTAGTACCAGTAAGGAGAGGTGTTGGGACTGAAGCCAGGATGTTAACCAAGATGAACTTCACACTTTCATAGAGGCTTTTAGATCGAATAACTAGGACTAAAATGCACAGAAATGCTTACTCATAATGTCCCTGTTCTCATCACACTTGTGTCGGTGGGACAAGTCAGGGAAAGACAAAGGAATACATTGGCCCACCCAGACTTTCACTGAATTCGGGTCTCAATATAAATTAGACCCTGAAGTTAAACAAATAAATCACTTATAGGAACCAGGCATCTTTCCTCAGTGTTCTTATTCATGATTTCTTATACTATGATTTATAGCTTTTTACATCAAAAAACCACTGTGCCTACACCTGGACTTCATCTTGACTTCTAGTCCCTTCCCCACTCCCTGCCAGACATTCCTACTATCCTTCCCTCCACAGTTGGCTTGGACTCAGAATCCATCACTATAGCCACATTTCTACTTGTATCTCCAACTATGCCCCATTGTTCTATCATAGCATTTACCTGGAAAAACTCATTCCTAGAACTATTGCAGAGTGATCAACCATGCCAGTTTGCCTGAAACTGACTGGTTTCCCAGGATACAGGACTCTCAGTGCTGAAACTAGGAAAATGATGAGCAAATCAAGATAGTTGGTCACCTTAAAACCAATTTTCCAGCCACTCACCTTCTCTGTTTCTTGACTTTTTTTTGTGTGTGTGTGTGTGTGTGTGATCCCAGTTCACTCCTAAGAATTCTTCTTTCTGCTCCTCAGTCTCCATGGCAAAATCTGATGGACTCCTATTAAGTATGTCCTTCCTGGGGGCTACACAGCCTCTGTGGGCCTTCTTTTGATGTATTTTGGGGGCCCAAATATAGCTTTATTTTTCTTAATACTATAATTAAATTTAAAATTTAGTTAGTTTCTGATTTACTTGCCTCCAGTCAGCTTCATGTGCCAGTAACTACATTTTTTCCCAACATAATTTTCAAGCTTTGCTTTTTTTCTTTCTCCCAAGCCTTTCTCTCTCAATTTAATGTCAGTTATCTTGAGACCATCTGAAATTAGGCTTAGAGCAGAGGAAGATATTCAGGGATGAATCTCTGTGGATAACTTGTATATCCTAATGAACACTTCTTGTCCTGACCATTTTTTTTCCATTTTGTCTCTTCCTGTTGGGATCAGAAGGCAACTGAATTTTCAAACCCTTTAAAGTCCCAATGGTTTTGATTAACTTTCTTTTACTTCTTCTCTCAAGTGGTTTTTGTCTAAGCTCACCTCTTTCTTTTGATGCCTTGCTAAAAGCAAAAAGTAGAAGTTAAGTTATACCATATTTGACTCTTTCCAATCTCTTCCCCTAGACTACACCACAACAGGCATATGGGTTGCTTTTCAAATTTTTATAGGTGACATTTTATCAAATGTTTTGCCACTGCATAGAAAATATGGCCTTTCTTTATGGTCTTCCTTCTGAACACTAAGATGATTTCTATTATGGCTGTACTTCACCTCAAGACACCCATTTTTTACTCTTTTGGGTAATTAAAGAGTTAAGTGGAGTGAAAGATAATTAAGTGGAAGAGAACCTGCCATATTTGTCACCTGTATCCCATGGTCATGCTGGACATTCCATCCATCTAATAACAGATGAGGAAGTGGGAAGGCAAAACCACTGTGTTACTTCCTTAGCCTAGACATAATTCGCATCGTTTCCGTGTACATTCCACTGCTGAGAACTATTCATGAATGCTGGGGGGTGGACACTGGGTTTCCCCGATGGGCCGCCACTTCTGAGCAATAGCTCTAACCTCTAGAAGGTGAAGCAGAGCCAGCATCCAAATTGCTTGACTCAGGCATGTGTGTCACCTTTCACGGATGCTCTGTCATCCATCAGAGGAGCAATCTCCAATCTTCCTAAACTTAGGTTCTAACCTTCTCTATTTCATCAACTTCTCCCCATTTCTACTGCCACCATCCATGGTTCAGGCCTCTGAGATCTAGTTTGGCCTAAAAGACATATATTTGGCCATCTTCTGGAACGTTCGCTCTACTACACTGAGAGTGATATTTCTAAACTAAAGCACAATTATTAAGACATTTCCTTTTTAAAATCTTCCAAAGTTTCCCCACTACCCTTACATGTTCTCATGGTTTATACACCTTGCATCTGCTAACTTCTCAGTCAGTGATTGCCCAAATCACTGTCCAATTCTAGCACTGAAAGCACCCTGCTCTGTGTTCATGTCTGAGCTATTTCTTCTGCCTGGTATACTTTTTTCCCCATTTCATCCCAAATGTTTTGCTTGAATGACTGTTACAGGACCTATCTGATAGGTCTCACTTTTTTTTTTTTATTTGTGTGCAGCTGACATACAATGTAACATTAGTTTCAGGTGTAAAACACAGTCTATATGTTATGCTGTGCTCACCACAAGTGTAGCTACCATATGTCACCATTCACTATTACAATACCATTGACTATATTCTCTGTGCTATACCCTGTATCCCCATGACTTATTCATTCCATAACTGGAAGCCTGTACCTCCCATCACCATACAACTTCATTTCAATACCACTGACTATATTCTCTATGCTGATAGGTCTCAATTTTACTGTTAATTCCTCAGGCAGGCATGTTTTCCCCTACCCCAATCCCCAGTTTTCGGTTAAATATTCTTATTTGTCTCATAGTAGCTTCCCCCCATACTAGCATTTATCTGAACTATAGTATTATAATTGTCTGATTACTTTTCAATATAGATGCCCCTCCCCTATGATACCAGAATTCAAGACTCTTTCCCTTGTGTTTGTATCTGCAGCACCTAGTAACCTTTCATGTACAGGATGGAACTCAGAAAACATTTCCTGCATGGACTTAAATTTAACTTATGTGACACAAAATCTTGGGACAGTGCCTCAAATTACTGGTCAGTTATGAATAGAATAAAATGGTTAAGCAAAGTCATATTTTGTACACGTTTAAATTGGAGTTGGTAGACTGAATTTCATATGAGAAATCTCTCAGTAACATTATCAAAATGAATCAAACACTTTTATAAGCAAATGCAAATTGAGAAAACCACATAATAAATATTTTGTGAGAAAAATGTAAAGTCTACCTTGGCATCAGGAAACTGAATCTATCTGGTATAAAATACTTATCTAGTCACAAAACTACAGGAAAAAATATATAATGTTTTAGATATAATTGATGCATATGTTTTGACACTTTTTATCAATTTAAACCCAGAATTGCTTTTTGGGGGATAATATCCGCCAATCTACCCCAGTTAGTGCAGGTAAATCTAGTGTCACTGATTTTAGGAGGAATAAAGAATAAGGTAAATCATACTAACTGGAATTATATCTCGGCCTTGTGTAAAATAAAATTGTTTACCAGTAAAAATTAATAAATTAGTTCTTACAAATGGGTTGCATATTTCTTTGCAACATACAAGATAACAGAATAATTCAAGAATAGACAAAAACTGTTTTCATACTAGTTTTATTCTACTGGGTATATTTTTAGAGTTAGACACAGTGAACAAATCATTTTATTGTTTAAAATCCAACTATTTGAAATTAAAGACATATTTTAATTTCAATTAAACAAATGTTTTCTGCTCCTAACGTGGTTTGACATGCACTACATCATAAACTCCAAGAGAGATGAGTCTCTGCTTCCAGAGAGATGACTGAAAGAAAAACAAAACAAAGAGTATTCCACAGATCATTTCCAGACAACATGGAGAACACTGATGGAAGGCTTCGATGTGCATTCACTAATTTCATCCCTGCCACCCAGGAAGCAAACATTTAATCTGGCACTGTTTTTAATCACTATCTTAAAGATAAAGAAACTGAACCTCAGAGAGCAAGCAGCCTGCCCAAGCTCGCCTGCCTAGGAAACCCTACATCCAGGATTTGGACCCACGACATTTGGTTCCATAGTCCGTGCGCACATTCTTGTACAGGGACAGCTGATAAAATGCTCACCATTTACATAAAACAGGAAGCAGACTGTGACTACAAATGATTAAGTCACAGCCCCTATGCATTCTCACACAATTTTTATAATTATTCTCCTCCTCTTCTGGACTCTCCTCTCTTCCTTTTTTCACTAAGTTTTTTATTTGGAGATTACTTTAGGATCACATACAGTTCTAAGACATAATACAGAGACCTTATGTATACTCTCCTTAGTTTTCTCCAATGGTGGCACCCTGCAAACCCTTAGAACAATCTCACAACCAGGATACTGACAGTTAAGAGAGATTTCCTTGGCCACCAGGATCACTCAGGACCATCCCTTTCTTGGTCCTTTGGCCGAGAGAAGCTGACTGCTTTTTCTGTGTGTGCACCTATTGTTGTTTCCAGGGTCCTGGCTCCATGTCTGGGGGATATGATGAGGAAAAAAAAAAAACAAAAAAAACCTCAGAACCTACTACCACATCATTTCCTGGTCCTGAGGTCCCTGAGCCCTTTTCTGACTCTCCACCTTTCAGGGTCTCTTTATGTTTGTTTTATACATAAGGCCATAGTATTTATTTGGAATTAGCAGAGAAATAGGGAAACATAAGTCTACTTCATGGCTTCTAACAAATTTCTCTCTTCAAGACCAATGTCACTAATTCTTTCCTAAGTTCTTACCACCAAAAGCAGGTTAGTTTGCCTAGCTTGCTATAAGACAAAGAATATCAAAGCACCACAGGAGGGGTGGCTCAGACAACAGACATGCATTTCCTCCAAGTCCTGGAGGTCAGAAGCCCACGATCATGGAACTGGCAGGGCTGATTCATTCTGAGATCTCTGAGGGAGAATCTGTTCTTGCCTCCCCTCCAGCTTCTGGTGGCTCCTTGTCTTATGACAGCATATTCCAACTTTCACATGGCATTCTCCCTGTGCACGTATCTATATCCAAATTTCCCCTTTTCGTACCAATCATATTGGATTATGTCCCAACTTAAAGATTTCATTTTAACATCATCTCTTTAAATACCCTGTCTCCAAATAAGCCACATTCTGACATCATAGGGGTCAGAACTTCAACATATGAATTCCAGGGAGACACAGTTTAGTCCACAACAGGGGTTAGATATTAAAAAGCCCTATCGATTTTTATTGACTTTAAGAATTGGCCTTAAGTTCCCCACTAGATACACTAAAAGAGTTAAGTTTACTATATAATTCCATGTAGATACTTAACTATTTCATTTTTTATCTCTTTCTTTTTATTTATTTTAATTATCTTTTCCTAAGTGAGTAGAGATTTTTGCAGTTCCTCCCATGCTGAATAATTTTGGTTTGTATCTTGGACATTTGATCTTACGGGATTCTGGGTCTTGTTTATATTCTATGGAGAATCTCAACATTTTTGTGGGCTGCAGCTGAAATGTCAACTCTGTTTTCAAAGCCGTTGCAATGATATCTGTTCTGTGCTGTCCAGTGGTCAGTCTGGGGCCTGGCCAGAAGTCCACCCTTCAGCTTAGTGCTGGGCATCTGAGGTATGTTCATTAAGCTAAGATGCACCCAGAGAGGAGCAAGCACTGGAGTTCATAAACTTACTCACAGGACCGTTCTCCCAAGCTGCTCCTTCTCTATCATTTATATCTTCAGTGCTTTACCTTTCCTGTAGCTCCCTTTTTAATTCTGCTGGAAACTCTCCACTTCCATGATTGTGCTCTCTCTGGACCAAGCAGTGAGACAATGTGTGGAGAGGGATGTAAGCCACAGGATCTGATGCTGTCCTCCCAGAATCACAGCTCCACCCAACCAAGGAAGGTTCCCTTCCCGGGAATTCTGACTCCTGCAGCTTTGTTCCTGCAGTTTTGCCCTACCGTTGGGACATGCCCAGAGTTTGAGGCATGAACAAAGAGAGAAAATGGAAAGAAGAAAATCCTAGAAGATTCCCCCCATTCTTTCTGAGCTTTAGAAATTTCCTTTTCCACCCCATGAGCAAGAACTAGAAAGTCTTTCCTGGATCCGTCCCACCTGCACTGCATGGTCACATCTGGGTTGAGCTTCTGTTTTGTTCATGCTGGGGGATACTACATAGAAAATAAGAGTCCCCTCATCACTGTTGGGTTGTACTTGAGTTCTGGTGATCCCTCATCCACCTGACCACATGCACTCCTCAGAATTCTCAATAGCACCTACATTCTACCAGGCTTTATAGTTGAGTTCAGTGAGAGTTAAAGGATTATTGTTGTTATTATTTGCCATTATAAAGAGGTTTTTAAAAATGATTCTATTTGTTATTTATATATTTTCTCTTTTGTGGATTATGTACCCTTGCTTTCACAATTTTTCCTATTTGGATATCCGTTTTCCCCTTATTTATTTTATAAGTTCTTTCTGTTTCATGTTAGAAAAAACAATACTTTGTCATTTATATTAAACCAGAATTGCCCCTGTACTTTTCAAAGACCAGGACCTCCTAAATTTTTGCTTTGACTCCTGTTCATTGTTGCTCTATTCATGAATTTACATCTGTTAAAATAAAAAAATGAACAGAGGCAAGCCTTGAAAATTCCCTGAACTGATAAAACCAGTTTAGTCATACAAACAAACCTTAATTTAGTTCATTTTGCAAGACCAATTTGACCCAAAACATTTATCACTCTGCCTCTGGAAATCATAAGCAAAACTCGAACTGTTTTCCAAGGTTGACATGAGGTAACCACTGACCAATTCCCTAACACTTAAGAAAATTCTGATATTATAACCAATCCCTGTGAAAAATAAACAGTCAGTGCTTTCTCACTATATAAGCTGCTTTATAACTATAGACCCCTGAGTCTCATTCTATGCTTCAGTTTGAGTGCTCCCAGTTTGCAAACTGTCTTTTTGGTGTGTGCACAATAAACTTTGACTGATTACTACTGTGATGATTCATTGGCTTTACTTCTGTTTTTTATGAACTTTCGACACATCCATAGTTCTCATTCTTTCTCTTTTATCACCATTTGTTTTCACTCTCTCACATCATGTCCCTTGGCATGAAGACATGCTGTGTTATAATACCGTGAGAAAAATGCTCTTACGTTCACTTCTGTCTGAGGAAATCTCCCCATTCCTCTTGACCTTTGCAGAAAGAAAGCCTGAAAGAGTTTGTAGTTGTCTATTTAACACTTCCAATTTGCTCCTGTCACGCCTGAGTCTTCCTGCCATTGACATTGCTCTTGCCAAGATTAAAAACCACCTCCATGTTGTAAAATCCAATGGTTTCTTTCCATCTGCCTCAACCTCTTCCAACATCCTTCCTTTGGATTCCTGGACATTTCCTTCAGTTGCTGCTCCTGCTAAGATGTCTTTCTTGGACTCTTTTCTTCCTGACCCCAAGTGTTGGACTATCTCCTAACATCCTGACCATGCTTCTCTTCTCTTTTTATATTCGTGGTTACAATTCTCAGCAAATTAGGAATAGAAACAGACTTCCTCAACCTGATAGAAGCTAACTACAAAAATCCTATGGGTCACATTATTTGTAGTGGTGAGAGACTGAACATTTTACCACTAAAATCTGACATAGGCATGGTTGTCCACATATAACTCTCATTCAACAAATTATTGGAAGAGCTGGGATGTGTAGTAAGGCAAAAAGAAGAAGCAAAAGGCATGTGGATTGGAAAGAAAGAAATAAAATTGTCTTCTTTGTAGACAACATAATTGTTATGTTAAATATTCATAATGAACCATGAAGAAAGTACTAGAACTATGATGTTAGTTTAAGGATTGCACAGATTGTAAGGTAAACTTTCAAATGGGACACTAGCAATGAGCAATTTAAAAAAATTTTAAACATTGCCATTTAAAATAGACCAAACATCATGAAATCATTTTGTATAAATCTTTCAAAATGTGTGCAAGATCTGTATAGTGAAACCACAAAATACTGATAAAAAGTCAAGGACAATCTTAAATAAATGGAGAGAAACATCACACTGATTGAGTGAAAGACTCAATATCGTAACCATCAATCTTCAAAAACTTATAGATTTAATTCAATTTGAGATAAATATTAGAGGAAATTTTTGTATAAATTGCCAGGATGATTCTAAAATTTATATAGAAATAAAAAGAGACTAGAATAGTCAATTTTGAAAAAGAACAAAGTTGGAGAACTTATGGCATCTAAGTTTTTATTGTAAAACCAAAACAATCCAGACAGTATATTTGGAGACAGTATTTACATACAGGATCAAAGAGACCGCATTGAAAGTCCAGGAATAGAACCATAGAGAGCATCACTTGATTTTAGATACAGGTGCAAAGACAATTTGTTGGAGAAAGGATAGCCTTTTCTAAAAATGATGCTAGAAGAATTAGATATCTACAGGAAAAATTTAAAAAAAAAACAACTTTGGTCCATATCTTGCATGCTACAAAAATTTAACTCAAAATGGATCATAAATAGAAATGTCAAACTTTTCTAGAAGAAAGTATAGAAGAAAGTATTTGTGACTTTTAGTGAGGTCAAGATTTCATAGACCTGACACCAAAAAAATGACCATTAAAGACAATATTGATTAATTGAATCTCATTGAAATTAAAAACTTATGTCTTTGAAAATCACTCTTAGAGAATAAAAGATAGCCCACAGTCTGGCAGAAAATATTTGCCAATCACATATTTGATAAAGGGCTTGTTTCCTAAATATATAAAGAACTCTCAAAATGTAATAATAGCCAAGCAATTCATTTTCTTAAATGCCCAAAATATTTGAACAGACACTTCAAAAAGATGGCAAATGGATATCAAATAATATATTAAAAAGTGCCCTATATCTCTTGTTATTATGGAAAAGAAAATTAAAACCACAATAAGAAACCACTACACATGGCAAATAAAAGTTGATAAAACCAAGTACTGATAAGAGCAATTAAAATTTATACATTGATGATGAAATTGCAAATGGCACACTTAGTAAGAGGAAAACCAAAAAAAAAAAACAAAAAAAAAACTGTAAGGTCAAGAAAGGTTTAGTGTTTCAAGAAGGATGAATGAATCAACCAGTTCAAATGCTTCTGAGATATCATGTGAGACAGTGTGAAATGAAAATTGGATTTTGCAAAATAAATGTATTAGTCAAGATTCTCCAGAGAAACAGAACCAATAGCCTCTTTCTTTCCCTCTCTCTCTCACTCAAAATTGGTTTAGTCAGTGTGGAGGCTGAGAAGTCCTACGATCTGCCATCTGCAAACTAGAGACCGAAAAAAGCTGATGGTGTAACTCCAGTCTGAGTCAGAAGGCCTGAGAACCAGAGGAGCTGAAGCATTCCGAGAGCAGAATACAGATGTCCCAGCCTCACAGGCAGGCAGGAAGGGAGAATGGCAGGAAAGGAAGATTGACTTAGTTAACAATGGAGCTGTAAACACAACTCTCAGGTAATGATTTCATTTTTATGAGACAGCATATAGACCTATATCTATGTTAATGTGTAGAGGTGTATGTGAAACAAAACATAGCAAAAAATACCAGATGATTTTCTTCTGTCACAGGTGTATTTAACAACATGCTTAGAAAGAGTATAATTTCTTGAAGTTCATCATCTTTGAGTCTGTACAGCAAGGAAAATGAATGTATCCTTGAGAAATCCACATGTATTTGAAAAGTTATCTCATTTATGGTCTCTGTTGTTCATGGACAAATGGGATAACAATCCAATCTTTTTCCTTTTTTTTTTTTTTTCCAGGATAACAGACATGTTTTCAGGCATTTTTTTTTTTTATTTTACTCTTATGTAAAACCAAAAAATAAGCAAACAAAAAATAAAGTACCTAAGATAAATTACGAAAGCAAGAGAGATTTACAGGCTTTGAAGTGGACACATATTTCCTTATTTTAAAACTAATCTTGAATGTAAAAATCTTAGTGAAATAAGTTCAATGCAATATTTAAAATTCCCAATATCTAGGGGTGCCTGGGTGGCTCAGTCGGTTAAGCATCTGCCTTCTGCTCAGGTCATGATCCCAGGGTCTTGGGATAGAGCCTCGCATCAGGCTCCCTTGCTCAGCAGGAAAGCCTGCTTCTCCCTCTCCCTCTGCTGCTCCCCCTGCTTGTGCTCTCTCCCTCTTTCTCTCTGTCAAATAAATAAAATATTTAAAAATAAATAAAATTTCCAATATCTAAAACCCACAAGATATGAGCATATTTTCATTCCCTTCCTATAATTAATTACTTAAATAGCTATTTTTGACCATTCACATAAGGCATTTATCAACTTTCCTTTCCCAGGGATTCATGTATCCATGGCTCCAGCTCAACAAATTTGTCCTTTCTCCATGCCTGTCTAATATGTTTCACTTGGCACAGAACACAGCCCCCATTCTTATCAGCGAGCAGGGTGCCCAGTGTGCAAATAATTTCTCAGGAAGAATATACTTTACAATAGTATGCACTGTCCTGCTTACTCAACCAATACTAGATTCTATTAAAAATCTTAGATAACCTGAATCTTTAATAGCATAGCAACTACCCAATGAATTTCCTTTTTCTTCAGTAGAATAGAAAAGAAAAGACCAAACGATGCATACAGAGAGAAGTGAATTTTCATCACCAATTCCCTCTCACGATATTATTATCTTTTCGTTGTTCATCTGCAAGTCAGACTAGAAGCTAGAAGCTAAAGACACCATTTTCTTCAGTGAGCTTGGGAAAGAAAAAGTGAAAGGAGAGAGCCAGCGAACACGTAATATCCATTTACTCTGCCAAGATCCTCTCCATCCACTTCTCCCATGTATGCCATTTCAGTGGATACCTGCAACACTAAGATGGTATTCGCATGCTGTTTTTGTAGACAGCAGCAGGGAGGCTCGAGAGCTTCTGCTTCTCCTAGTGAATATTATCATCATCAAGACCTTTCTTATACCCCAAATTCTTATTTTGTGATTCCTCTAAAAAGAAGCAATTGGAGGATTAAACACATTCAAAATTTTTATTCTGTAATTTCCCTTAACAAAATGCAATTTGAGAATTTATCATGTTATCTACTATAGGCAATCAAATTAACATTTAATATTACCTCAAGATTTTGCCTTAAATGCTAAAATCTGCATGATTCTTCCCCCACCCATGCCCCAAAGCATGTGTTTTTATACTTGAAAGTGAATGCTTCTCTGGTGATTTCCAGAGACAGAACTTTCAAAGGAAAAGCACTACACATTTATCATACTAAATGTTGACTTTAGAAAAGATGTATATGGACAGATGCAGGGTTATACCAAAATAATTACTTTCTTTGTCCCATTGAGTCTATCCTGGTAAATGACCAGATTACTTAAGTAAAGATTTGTATGTGATTTCTGTGTTTTAATATAATGATATTTATTAGTCATTATTTATACAATTGAAAATTGGAATAAAATAAATGCCCAACAATAATGGATTGGTTGAATATATTATAGTATAGTTACAGATGGAATAACACACATTGGTTCAAAAATCTTATCTACGTGAAGATTATTAAATTAAATGAAAAATATTTAAAATACCTCTCGAAATCATGATCAAAATGGTATGTAGAAAATGAACCCTATCCAAGTGTGCTTATGTGAATGTGGGCACACACATATGTAAAGAATAATTGCAGTTTCTCCATGGTTGGGCAGTGGGAAATCATCAGATGTTCTCAGGCAGGACTAATCAAGATCAGGTGTGCATCTTAGCAAGAATAATCTGACATCGTGGCAAAGGATTTATTACAGGCAACATAGCTGGAGCAAGGAGGGAAATTAGGAAGTCATTGCGGTCCACCAGGTTGGAGGGGCGGAATCAGGATTTGCACTAAAGCATGAGGGGAGTGAAAATGGCAGGAACAGAAAGGAGTAAAATGAGAAAGTGGTTCTGTCCCTATCACTATAGATGGCAAGAGGTTCACTGCCTAGGTACTTTGTGTGTGTCCAAGTGCGCAAAACCCTGAGGGGCACAATTCTGCTGGTTGGATGACTGTCTGAAATCTCACAGAGACAACTCCCAGACTCCAGCTCATGGGAACGAGGTGGCTAAGGGTCTCCTCGAAGCAGGCCCTTTGTCCTATCCCACTTTGCTCCTCCAGCTTCTGGTACAGCACCAGGCCTCAGCAGATGAGCGGTCAATGCTGCTGGTTTATAACTGATGGGAGGAATGCAGGCGGAGTGCTGGGCTCCTGTCCCAAACAGGCAGGGGATCTTTGGATCTTCCATAGTCAGCTTCCCCAGGCCTCTTTTGCACAGTTTCATAAACATGTCACTTCTGTGTTTGGCTGCATAAGGTTCAATATTTGCAATAGGATACATTGAACCGAAGTGTAAGACAGTTCACAGCATTTAAAATTGGGACAAATATGTTTTGGGACTAAGGGAAGCACGGGATTTCCCCAAAGAACCTATTAGTTGCCAAGAATCCAATACCGGTCAGGAACTGTAGCTAAATTTCCACTAGTTCCTTCCTGTGAACACTTCACAAAGACCAATCACCTCCCAAGTAAGGAGGAGACAATCAATATCAGTCTCTCTCCCTGACTAGCTTTGGGTCTATGAAAGTTCACAGTGGTCGAGTTTGACAGAACATTTCACCTTGTCTGACTTAAAAGTTATTGAGTTTGATTTGTACCCTGAGACACACTATTATAAATGCTTCCGTTGCTACGGCACTTGCTAAAAATAGAGATGAAATCAGATGCTGGAATCAAGAAGCTATCAGTGCAAGCACAGACCAGGTGAGTCCACTCAACCTTACAGTGACAGCACAGCACAGAGGTCTTGGAGAAGAGAGGGGAAGGACAGACAGTGTGGGAGTCTGGGCTTCTAGGAGACCAGAAACGACCTGACATTAAATAAAATCCAGGGATGTTATGCCCCTATTTGAATAAATGGCCATATTTCTGACCTAAAGAAAAACTTGTATAATGATCCTTTCTATTAACTTTAAGGAACAGATATAAAGAAAACCACATCAATTTTTCAGTTTAAAAGAGCATTTCTTACAAAGCTTTAAAATGTTCATTTATATTGTCTCCACAAAATAAAATAACATGGCTTCTAATTATTTATTTAATTGACAATCTATTTTTGTTCTCTGGGTTATTTTCAATATTTTGTTATTTTAAAATGTGAAATCAAACATGCTTATAGATAATTATTGGAGTACATTGATGATTATTTCCAGAGTATAAACACCTAGAAATTAAATGATGTAATATAAACATTTTTAAGAATAAATATTTGCTCTAGAGTGTCCATGTAATACAAAGGGCAGAGCAGAGTCCCTGAAGCAGACAGACATGGCGCCAAATTCTAGTTATGCTACTTACTTGAGTGTGTGAAAGTAGGCAGGTTACATTTTTTTTTTTTCTGGTATGGGCATTGGACATGAAAATAGTTTTGCCTTATAGGATTGCCAGACAAAATAAATAACATATCTTTCTTGTTTAAAAGTCATGCATGGGGGTGCCTGGGTGGCTCAGTCGTTAAGCATCTGCCTTCGGCTCAGGTCATGATCCCAGGGTCCTGGGATTGAGCCCCGCGTCGGGCTCCCTGCTCTGCGGGGAGCCTGCTTCTCCCTCTCCCACTCCCCCTGCTTGTGTTCCCGCTCTCGCTGTCTCGCTGTGTCTCTCTCTGTCAAATAAATAAATAAAATCTTTTAAAAAATAAATAAATAAATAAAAAGTAAAAGTCATGCATGGAATAAGCACTTGTCAATAAATATAATATTGTCTTCATTATTGACTAAAATGATGTCCTTTATGAAATGTGCTGTGATCCCCAAATTTGACCTGAAGTCCCACATTTTTTATGTAATATGAGTTTTTTTTGAGAGTTTAAAATGCCTCATACAGAATGCATCTAAGGATAAATTAATTTAGCTGATACATTTTAGTATGTGTCCTGTTTTCTAAATTAGCTGAAGTCTTAGCTTGGTAGCTGAGAAGGTAAAAGTGTCACAGCAGTAATGATAATACAGTCGCTTCAAGTATATTTGAAGAGAATAAGGAAGTTATATGGAATTCTGTAAATACTGAGTTCTTGATTCCAAACCTTCCAGAAACTATATAAATAAACTTCCAACATTCAGCATTGTGCTGTGCAGAGAGGAGAGGACATAATCATGGCTTCACGACCTCAAAGGTGCTTTCAAAGCTCTGACCTGGGAGTGTTAACAGGAGTAACATAATTGTGGTTGTTTCCAAGTATCACCCAAGATTCTCTGAATCTGCTCTGTGATACCATGGCCAGGGGTTTAGAGGTGTAGATCCAAGAATCCCTGTTATAATCATGTATCAGCCTCATTCAAGGATATAAGGGAAGAGGCATGAGACAAGTTTATTCTTTCAAATTTGATAGAATCCTCTGTACAAATGATAAAAGGAAAAATCAAGTTCGTCTTCCTTTCTGTATGTAAATAAATCAAGGCTTTATTTTACCTCTATTTCCAATAGTAATATTACTAGTATGGATCTATTTATTAAGGGATTCTACTTATTAAGCACCACCCTTGTGCTAGACAATTTAAATACATTATCTTACTATTAGTGATTGATACCAATTAGACAGTGATGAAAACATTTAGTGCTATTATCCTGTGCCAAACAATTTGCATTTGAGATTGAGGTTGAGAATTAAGTGAGGGAAAGAATAGAGCATCAGTTACTATTTTGATGTTCTTTGTTACCCAGGAAAAATCATGTGGGACTTCCCAGCTCAAACTAACAAGCTCAATCTATGAAACACAAGGCTCAGGAGACCAGTAGCCATACCCCTGAGAATGTTCAATGGAAATATCTGTCTGTCAGCGATCAGCCAACAGACCTCTACCCCATTTCTGACGAAGTCACCAATGCTATTAGAATTTCATCAGAAACTCCAGGGTCTAAAGTACCTCTACTGAGATTTTGAGATGTTCAAATAAGGAACTGAAATTCTTATACAAGCCTCCACAACTAGAGCCTTGAATGAATTACTCAACATTCCAAATTATCGATATTTAGAAAACAGATGAGCATGTGTGTATAACATGCCTTTGCTTCTTCAAATCCAATTGTTTTCCATGCGCATAGACATCTGTCCAATGGAAACTAGTCTGGGTGAAGTCACCAGTGGCTTTCCCGTGGACAAATCCAACGGACACTTTTCAGTACTTATCTGACTTGTCGGTTCCATTCAGCACACCTGCCTACTACTTCTTTTTTGAAATACTCTCATCTCTTGACATTTAGGAGACCACAAATCCCAAGAGTTCCTTATTCCTCTCTGGCAGCTCTTTTCCAGTCTTCAGTGATACACTTTCGAATAAACATTATCTGAGCCAAGCAATCAAAAACAACCATCTCTGCAAAATCTCTCCCTGGAAATATCACAGCTAACGATTAAACTCTAAACATCTTCCTTTATTCACCACCACATACCACCATGAGTCATTCAGAAGCCAACTTCTTCATATGCAGGCAGTAAATGGACATAATTGATTCAACATTATTCTGAGGTGTCCATTAGGAGGGCTCCCTTATGTGTCCCCCACCCCCCCTTATCCCCTCATCCATCACCCAGGTTTTGGGAACCCACAACCTTAATAGGGCGTCGCCCTGTGTGGGTTTGCAGCAGGTTTATTTCCCATTGCTGCTTTGTCATTGGTGTGTCACCATTAGACCAGAGCAGACTGTGTTGTATACACACCTGGGGGCGGGCTTAAAGGCTGGCATAAGTGAATAGACTTTTTTTTTCTCTTTCTGAAGGAGAAATCTAGACATGTGTGCTAAATATGACATTCTTCAGAACCCCCAAAAAAGCTCCTAGGAAGTTAAATTCTTTAAAGGAAACTGATTCTTGGCACCCTCTGAGCTCAGAGCACAAAATCTTCCCTCAGGTTCTCATCTCTCTCTTTTTTTTTTTTTTTTTAAAGATTTTATTTGTCTGACAGAGAGAGACACAGCGAGAGAGGGAACACAAGCAGGGGGAGTGGGAGAGGGAGAAGCAGGCTCCCCGCGGAGCAGGGAGCCCGATGCGGGGCTCGATCCCAGGACCCTGGGACCATGACCTGAGCCGAAGGCAGACGCTCAACCGACTGAGCCCCCCAGGCGCCCCGTGGTTCGCATCTCTCTTGAAGTACCTCCCTCCCCCCGCTCCCCCACAAAAGCAGCCATGCACTTTTTCAAGACCCACCAAGAACTCAGAGGGTGATCCCCCTCAGGATTCCACCCCATCCAACCTTCCTAGAGTGCATTTTCCCAGACACTCAGAGAGGAATGTGACCAGGGATTCTATGCTGCTCCTAGCTTTCCAATCCTCACACAGTTGTCCCAGGGAGCAGGCTTTGTTTCTCTGAGTCTCACGGCCCCCTCTGTGTAGGGATGTCTCTTCAAGCTGGGTCTCCACGCAGTATTTCACCAACTTGAGTTGCACAGATGCTTATTTTTTTCCTCAAAAACTTTCCATGTTTTAACTTTCCAACCTGTTTGCTACAACAAAGATGAATTCTCAGAGACTGCAGTTCGAGTTTATAGTGTGGGGAAATGTAACTCACCAACAGTTACACATGACAGCATTCACCTTCCCTCCACCTCTGTGCGGTGCCTCTGCGGACGGGCTGGGACTGAGGAAGAAGCACACACCTCCCAGAGGGTGTCGCATTAGTCTTATGAGGGAAGCTCGATGTGACCTGTCTAGTGAGTTCCCTCAAAACGTTAGCCAAGGTCCCTAAGATTCTTCGGATTCTATCTCTAATAGAGATAGTAGTACTAATAGTACTAATTCTGTCAGCTACATAAGTGAAATTATACTTTTATGATGGTTTGATGTCTGTTTGGCCCACTTATTTGTGAGAACCATGAAGACCCAGGTTGTGTCAATTTGCCCTGTTGTATCCTCAGTTCATAACAATGCTTGGCACACAGTAGACCCTCAACATTTAATAAGTTAATGGTGACCTCTGGAGGCCTCTAGATGATGCAAATATTAACTTGAGCAGTAGGCTTTGATGCCCATCTATAATAACTGATTATTCCAAGGAGTTTATTTACAGCTGCAAATAACAGTTATACCAGGCTTTAAAAAACAAAAATCACTATATAAATCAGCTTTCTCTCATGGGCCATCCATGCCCATGATGAAGCAAGAGACCGAGAGCCAGATATCAGAGTATACGTCAGACATCTGGGAAACGCAAAGTTCCACTAGAAGTACCGAAAGTATGGAAGAGAGTTATCCAGAAATGGCCATAGTTAAATAATCATTGTGTCATAGAACATATGAGACGATACTTACTAATAATAGTGAGTGTTTTATGATCATCCTTGAGCCATGAGTAAGCGATGATTAGCGTGACAGTGCTGGAGGCCTCCCTCTGCATTAAGTGGCACTGAAGGATTGCTTAAACTTCCCTATCACAGGCAGCTCTTTGCAGAAAGCCAAACTCTTAAAAATAAACTCTAACTTTGGAAAGGAGAGAAATCACCAGCCCAACCAACTAGACTCCAAATAAAGCAGGTTAAAGATTATCCTGCATGAGAGGGTTATGGACAGACCTGGCAATATACCAGACACTTACCACTTTTCTACTTATTTTGCTAATGGCACACTATTGCTAAGCAATGTCACTGAGGTAAAGATGACAAGTGCATCCTGGTGGGATCCATGTACCATACTTCACTCCACGCACACATAACCCTGGAGCATTTAAGAATCTATAGTTGAGATATTGTAAAAACTGTTGTTCAAATGAAAATCATGAGCAATATTAACAGTGGATGAAGGATTGTTATTCTTGTATACCAGGGGTTCTTTAACTATATCCCAGGAAGCCCAAAAATCCCAAATAGATGAATACTCCATGTGGGTAAAACAAAGGGGAGGTTGAAAATATGATGTAGGGGCGCCTGGGTGGCTCAGTTGGTTGGACGACTGCCTTCGGCTCAGGTCATGATCCTGGAGTCCCTGGATTGAGTCCCTGGATTGAGTCCCGCATCGGGCTCCCTGCTCGGCAGGGAGTCTGCTTCTCCCTCTGACCCTCCCGACCCTCCCCCCTCTCATGCTCTCTCTCTCTCAGTCTCTCTCTCAAATAAATAAATAAAATCTTTAAAAAAAAAAGACACTCACCATTTAAAAAAAGAAAATATGATGTAACCTCTTTGAACTTTACCCAGAAATTTCCCCAAGAGTCCAGTTAATTATAAAGTCATGCCAATGACAATGTTCAGGATATTTGCCTGACCTTTTTAATGGTGTATTTATTAATTTTAAATGAGAGTTCTGGAGCACTCTGCTCTGAAGTTTAAAGCAACATCTGCATCAGTTTTAAGCATCGGGACATGTAGGTGTCAAAGCAGTGAAGTAGGGCTCGGTTCTTAGGTATCTCTTGTTACTGGCAGTTACATGAAGCCTTTAGGGGAACAAAGGCTATTCTCTATTGTACTGTGTCAACAACAAGATAAATAGAGAAGCAGTGGCATTAATACAAGATACAAAGTGGCTACCAGACCAAGTCACCAATAACAAAACCCCAAGACTTGGGAAGTCCTGTGGCCCTGGAGACTTCTTTTCCATGAGGTATTCTTACTGGACCTGTCAGGGGCACAAGATGAACCCCGATAGCCACTTCAGTAGGGCCCGGTTGAAGCAGGGTATCTGATCCCAAGAAGCAAAACCAAAAGAGCCACTAAATCACAATCTCCGACAATATGACCACATACGGAGTCCAACCTCTCAAATTTCAATGTGCATATACATCCCCAGGATTCTTGTATGGCAGAGCCTGCTGTAGCAGGTCTGGAGTGAGTCCAAAGGCCTGGATTTCTGCATTTCTAACAATCTCTCAGGTAATACTGATGGTGCTAACCCATGGCCCACACTTTTGAGTAGCAAGGTGGTGGAGGGCTAGGAAGCTGTCCCAGAACTCATTCTGGTTAGCAGCCCTATGAGGTCAATTGCTCTTTGAAAGAAAAGCCTTTGGTCGGATCATTAAATCTAAAGGCAGAGCTGTAAACTAGGTTTGTTCTTTCCAACAACTTATTTAATGAGAGCCCAACAGCAACACTGAAGCACTTCCACCATGCTCCTAAAAATCCTGATTTCTTGGCTACCCCATTAGCATCTTTGAATCCAAAGGCAAAGATATATAAGCCATTCTAGTATTATAATATCCAATTTGACTTAAATTCAACTTCACGTGGAAAGACCAGCAGGTGGTTAAAGGGCCAGGCATTCAAGAAAGAGTTCTGAGACAACCCTCTGGAAATGCAGGAACCATTATGTTGCCAAATCAGTTATATGTGCGGTCATTTAGAGAAACAACTATCCTGTCGGTGGCTTTCGAAAGAGTAAGGGAGGTATCACCTCAATCTGAAGCTTAGACGTGAGAAGGAACGTATATATAATGAATAACAGTGGTCAAAAGTCACCTATAAAAAGGATAGAGTTTTCTCTGTAAAGGTGCTATGCTTGATTTGAGGTGAATTAAACTAAGAGAGTCCATATCCCTGAGAAGTTTATAATCTAAGATCAAAAAGGCTAGAGCTACTGCCTTTGCTGTCCAAAGAAATAAAGAGGTTAAATTCTCTGTCACAGAGAACATCTATGACACAGCTTAGGGGAATTTACAAGAAAGCAAAGCAAGATTGAATTGCTGTATGAAGAGATCAGTGAGTACGATTGTATTCCTCTCTCCTCTCACTCAGAAAATCATTGTTCCCTTTCATCTTCATCACTGATTCTGGCCAGCAAAACTGGAATACCTTGAAGGCAAAGGCTTTTTATCCACTAAGAAAAACCAATGGTGCTTTTGGAACCCTGGGTGGTCCTATGAAACACATCTGAATCTCATCACATTCAATCACTTTAAAGATTAACGTGGGTGAAAACATCAGGACCTGCACAACTACTGGACCATGACTCAAATGGTAATAAATGCTGCAACGTGCACCTGAGGCTCTGCTCCAAATGGCGAAGTGGAGAGGAGCTGGTAGTAGGCATTGGCCCCTTCAGCTACAATACTTCAATACATGGCTGAAAAACCAAAGCTAGTTAGGTGAGTAGGCTAAGACAGGAGGGGCATCATAAGAGCAATTATTTAAACACCACTAATTAAACCATTTTATGGAGGTCAAAATTATTTCCAACCTCCAGTTAGTTTAAACAATATTTAATATAAAATAAATTTATAGTACAAATTTATAGTACAATTTTATTTAGCCTAATATGCAGGTTTTACCCTATATACCTCTTCGAAACAATTTTTATAGAGAGAAACTTATGGCCATCATGTTTCTTTACGAACTGGTGTTTGTTCCCCTGGAAACTGGAAATTATTCATTAGAAATGTAAAAATCTCTTAAAGAAAATAAATTGAATGGATCTCATCTGTGCAAGGCTGTTTCTCTTATCTCTCCACACCCAGACTTGTAGAAGCATTATTACCCAATTATGTCTCTTAAATTTCTCCCCTGACTCTCATAAGAGATTCCTAGCTTAAATGCAAACATTTTAATTCAGTATGTCTCTATATATTTATTTCATATATTAAAAGGATTTAGGCTTAGAGTACAAACACTATTTATATAACACTTTATATCCAAGTGTCTAATAATCTTAACATGTCAAATGAACATGATATGGAACTCCACCAGAATGAAAAACTGGTCCTCTTCTCTCCTTAAACTCATGATGGTTATCATCATTTTTACGGAACCAGGATGGACATAACACTATGCTTAATGGATATAATGCTGTGGACATAATACTATGTCCATAACACTATGGACATAATACACTGGTGTAACTTGACTTTCATCTTTTAAGAAAATGGCATTAGAGGGCGCCTGGGTGGCTCAGTCGTTAAGCGTCTGCCTTCGGCTCAGGTCATGATCCCAGGGTCCTGGGATCGAGTCCCACATCGGGCTCCCTGCTCAGTGGGAAGCCTGCTTCTCCCTCTCCCACTCCCCCTGCTTGTGTTCCTGCTCTCACTATCTCTCTCCCTGTCAAATAAATAAATAAAATCTTTAAAAACAAAAAAAAAAGAAAGAAAATGGCATTAGACTATAAATAGATAAGATTGCTCTGTGTTTTCCCCAGTTTCTTCCAGAGTCTTTGATCTGTGGCTGTCAACTTAATTCTTGGGTGCCCATTTCTTCTCCCTGACTAGTGACTTTGATCTGTATGTGCTTCTGGTTTGGGGATCCATTGCTTGTACTATTTAATTGGCTCTGTGTTCCTGCCTTGCTTTTGGCTCACCGCTTATCTTAACTTTGACTTCCATCACTTGCAGAGCTCAAGGACGCCTCACTGTCTATACCCTGAGTTGTCCATCAGCTTCCTCAGTTCTGTCCAATCTGTTTCCAGCCTTGGCCATATCTTCATGTCAAGCATCTTGTCCTCCTTGTCACAATCTAGCCATGGTGCTGACAAATAAAGGGCCTTAGCATGCATTTCTCAGCAAGGAAATCACATGACAAAGAGTTTGTAATTAAAAGCAATTGAACTGCAACGTGCAGGTTGTACATTGGAGGCACACAGAGTGGAAGTCCAGTATATCTGCTTCTCAAACCTTAACCACCATTTCTACTAACTCAGGATGGTGAACGACGGTTTCCTTCACACACAGAAAACAACAGTGTTAAAGAGGTTTGTTTCAAGCTAGTTCAGAAATTGTGATCATATAAAGTCAAAACAATGGATTTCCAAATGTTAAATTAGCATCAGGCATTCATTATTGTAATTTTCTGGACAGCATTTAGATAAAGCCTGGTAGATCCATACGATTATCTCCAATGCAGAGTATAGTAGGATTCAATCATTCTCTCTACCAAGAGAATATGTTACTGCCATGTCAAATTACTCACCTTCTGCAGAGGATGAACTTCTCCAGGAAGCTTGAAAAGTATTTCTAGTTCTATATGGCACTGAATATGTATCATAAAAAGGGTAAGGGAATCTTCTTTTTACCTTCTTTTAGAAAAGTCTATTACAGTACTCGGTGCTGTGATTAGAGAGATGGTGACTTAAATCTCTTGAATACAAAAAGAGAGGAAGACAGCCTTTGGCCATAATCACTGCCTAGCAGCTCTGGTGAAACAGGAAACTCAGAAAGATTCCTCTCATCTTAGCTCTTGGCTTAGGAAAGAAAATCTTTGATCTCATATACCTGCATCAGACTTTTGGGTATATTATGGACATTTTCACCTCACTATATAAATCAGAGAGGAGGTTTCCAGAGATACAGAAAGATAACAGGGAATATTAAAGGAACTTTATATTTCATATCCAGGAAGGAGTCTGGCTCATAATTTAATTCCTGTGTTTCTACCAATGTCTCACACACTTTCTCCTGCACATTACCCAGGCAAATGTACTGTATCTCCTGAGATCTGCTTATGAATAATGTGATCGCCTCTATTTAAAAATGATAGCTTTAATTTTGTTCATTCGATATTGAGTATTTTTTTATTTTATAATATTTGAAAACGTGTCCTGGTTCCACCACTTATAGGTAAACATAGAAAATGTGAAGATCATTCAAAGCAGTATGTAAGAGGAAGGAGTTAAGGGTAATGTAAGAGTCCTGCCAAGTTTCCTCTTCATTAGGTAAGAAGATCTATAAAAGGTTAATTACACATATCATGAATACCCATTTATCAATAGTCTTTTAGAAGATCTATTCTAAAAAGATTTTATCCACAGTAAAACAAAACAAAACAACAAAAAAAAAAAAAAAAAAAAAAAAACACAGCACTTTCAAGGCAACAATGCAGTTAATTATTAGGACAACTGCCAACTTAACCTTACTTCAAAATACATTTTTAATGAGCAGTCAAGATATGCAAAAATGATTAGTGAGGATATGCAAATACCAAGTGTTGGTAGGGCAGGCATCCAGTCATATTTATCGTGAAAGCCCCAGATGCCTCATCTAACAGCAGAAAGCCAATGAATGTTGGTTATGTGTTGAATGGATGAGCTAATTAGTTAGTAATCATTTATATTCTGATTGAAGCAGGCAAATGATTTAACCTGTAACTGGAGAGAAATCACTTAGTTACCTATCTTGGATTACTGTAAGTTATCTAAGTGAAACTGAAGAGAATTCAAAAAAGCTTTTAGACTTAGTGCATTTGTCCTCAAAATCACATCTCCAGATGGTTTTCCTGCTATTTCACCTGGTGAGGAGACCACTATCCAAGAAGATAGTAGAACCTCCAGTTCTAACAGTGCCAGTCATTATTTGTTTTTATTATGATTTCTTTCCCAATACAACATTAATACATTTATATCATATAAATGAGAACATACAGAAAAGCAATAGTAAGGGGCGCCTGGGTGGCTCATTCGGTTAAGCGTCTGCCTTCGGCTCAGGTCATGATCTCAGGGTCCTGGGATCGAGCCCCACATCGGGATCCCTGCTCTGCAGGAAGCCTGCTTCTCCCTCTCCCACTCCCCCTGCTTGTGTTCCCTCTCTAGCTGTGTCTCTCTCTGTCAAATAAATAAATAAAATCTTTAAAAAAAAAAAAAGAAAAGCAACAGTAAGAAAATAAAAATCACTCACAACCCTACCAAGGACACTCTCTGCAATTTATTATGATAGGCTAAATCCTTTTCTTGTTTATTATCATTTAACTGTTTTTCAGAGAGATTAAATAGTAGAGAGTGTTTTGAAATCTGCCTTTTATATAGCAGATATACATGTTATGAAACATTATTCTATAATATTTAACTCTGTACATAAAATTCCATGGCTAAATGTGCTGTTATTTTTTAAATTCTTTTTGATAAACTAAAGTTATCTCAAACTTCTGATATGATAAATAAATTTTAAAATCTGAAAATATTTCTAAATATTTCTTCAGGCTATCTTTATACAAGTAGAGTTGTTTGGTTGACAAATTTAATAAATATTACCAAATTGTTCTCCAGAAAATTTTTTTTTTAATTTTATTATGTTATGTTAGTCACCATACATTACATCATTAGTTTTTGATGTAGTGATCCACGATCCATTGTTTTCCTATAACACCCAGTGCTCCATGCAGTACGTGCCCTCCTTAATACCCATCACTGGGCTAACCAATCCCCCCTCCCCCCTCCCCTCTAAAACCCTGTTTGTTTCTCAGGTCCATAGTCTCTCATGGTTCATCTCTCCCTCCAATTCCCCCCGCCCATTTTTCCCTTCCTTCTCCTAATGTCCTCCATGCTATTCCTTATGTTCCACAAATAAGTGAAACCATATGATATTGACTTTCTCTGCTTGACTTATTTCACTTAGCATAATCTCCTTCAGTCCCATCCATGTTGATGTAAAACTTGGGTATTCATCTCTTCTGATGGCTGAGTAATATTTCATTGTATATATGGACCACATCTTCTTTATCCATTCATCCGTTGAAGGGCATCTCGGCTCTTTCCACAGCTTGGCTATTGCAGACATTGCTGCTATGAACATTGGGGTGCATATGGCCCTTCTTTTCACTCCATCTGTGTCTTTGGGGTAAATACCCAGCAGTGCAATTGCTGGGTCATAGGGTAGCTCTATTTTTAAATTTTTGAGGAACCTCCACACTCTTTTCCAAAGTGGCTGTACCAACTTGCATTCCCACCAACAGTGTAAGAGGGTTCCCCTTTCTCCACAACCTCTCCAACATTTGTTGTTTCTTTCCCTGTCCATTTTTGCCATCCTAACTGGTGTAAGGTGGTATCTCAATGTGGTTTTGACTGGAATTTCCCTGATGGCTAATGCTGATGAACATTTTTTCATGTGTCTGTTACCATTTGTATGTCTTCTTCAGAGAAGTGTCTGTTCATCTCTTCTGCCCACTTTTTGACTTGATTATTTGTTTTTTGGGTGTTGAGTTTGAGAAGTTCTTTATAGATTTTGGATACCAGCCCTTTATCTGTAGTGTCATTTGTAAATATCTTCTCCCATTCTGTGGGTAGCATAGACATTTTAACAATGTTTATTCTTCCGATCCATGAGCATGGAATATTTTTCCATCTTTTTGTGTCTTCTTCAATTTCTTTCATGAGTGTTTTGTAGTTCCTAGAGTATAGATCCTTTACCTCTTTGGTTAGGTTTATTCCGAGGTATCTTATGGTTTTTGGTGCTATTGTAAATGGAATCGTTTCTTTAATTTCTCTTTCAACAGTTGCGTTGTTAGTGTATAAGAAAGCAACTGATTTCTGTGCAGTGATTTTGTATCCTGCCACATTACTGAATTGCTGGATGAGTTCTAGTAATTTGGGGTTGGAGTCTTTTGGGTTTTCCACATAAAGTATCATGTCGTCTGTGAAAAGAGAGAGTTTGACTTCTTCTTTGCCAATTTGAATACCTTTTATTTCTTTTTGTTGTCTGATTGCTGTTGCTAGGACTTCTAGTACTATGTTGAACAACAGTGGTGAGAGTGGGCACCTTGATGTGTTCCTGATCTTAAGGGAAAGGCTCTAAGCTTTTCCCCATTGAGGATGATATTCGCTGTGGGTTTTCCATAGATGGATTTTATGAGCTTGAGGAATGTTCCCTCTATCCCTATACTCTAGAGAGTTTTAATCAGGAAAGGATGCTGTATTTTGTCAAATGCTTTTTCTGCATCAATTGTGAGGACCATATGGTTCTTCTCCCTCCTCTTATTAATGTGTTCTATCACATTGATTGATTTGCGAATGTTGAACCACCCTTGCATCCCGGGGATAAATCCCACTTGGTCGTGGTGGATGATCCTTTTAATGTATTGTTGGATCCTAGTAGCTAGGATTTTGTTGAGGATTTTGGAATCCATATTCATCAGGGATGTAGGTCTGAATTCTCCTTTTTGATGGGGCCTTTGCCTGGTTTGGGGATTAAGGTAATGCTGGCCTCATAGAATGAGTTTGGAAGTTTTCCTTCTGTTTCTATTTTTTGAAACAGCTTCAGTAGAATAGGTATTATTTCTTCTTTGAATGTTTGGTAGAATTCCCCAGGGAATCCATCAGGCCCTGGATTCTAGCTTTTGGGGAGGTTTTTGATCACTGCTTCAATCTCGTTACTGGTTATTGGCCTATTCAGGTTGTCAATTTCTTCCTGTTTCAGTCTTGGCAGCTTATAGGTTTCCAGGAAGGCCTCCATTTCATCCAGATTGCTCAGTTTATTGGCATATAGTTGTTGATAATGATTTCTAATAATTGTTTCTATTTCCTTGGTGTTGGTCATGATCTCTCCCCTTTCGTTCATAATTTTATTAATTTGGGTCCTTTCTTCTTTTGGATAAGTCTGGCCAGTGGTTTATCAATCTTATTAATTCTTTCAAAGAATCAACTTCTAGTTTCATTGATCTGATCTATTGTGTTTCTGGTTTCTAAATCATTGATTTCTGCTCTAATTTTAATTATTTCTCTTCTAATGCATGGCTTAGGCGTCGTTTGTTGCTTTTTCTCTAGTTCTTTAAGGTGTAGAGTTAGTTGGTGAATTCGGGATTTTTCTGTTTTTTTGAGTGAGGCTTGGATGGCTATGTATTTCCCCCTTAGGACCGCCTTTGCAGTATCCCATAGGTTTTGGACCGATGTGTTTTCATTCTCATTGATTTCCATCAGCAGAAAGCCTCACTCAAAAAAACAGAAAAATCCCGAATTTTTTTTTTGTGATTGCCAAATTTTTTTTTGTGATTGAGTTCCAGTTTTAGAGCATTGTGGTCTGAGAATATGCAGGGAATAATCTCAATCTTTTGGTATTGGTTGAGACCTGAGTTGTGACCCAGTATATGGTCTATTCTGAAGAAAGTTCCATGTGCGCTTGAGAAGAATGAGTATTCTGTTGTTTTAGGGTGGAATGTTCTGTAAATATCTATGAGGTCCATCTGGTCCAATGTATCATTCAAAGCTCTTGTTTCCTTGTTGGTTTTCTGCTTAGATGACCTGTCCATTGCTGAGAGTGGAGTATTGAGGTCTCCTACAATTAACGTATTGTTATCAATATGACTCTTTATTTTAGTTAACAGTTGGCTTATGTATATGGCTGCTCTCATGTTGGGGGCATAGATATTTACAATTGTTCGATCTTCGTGTTGGATAGACCCTTTAAGAATGATATAGTGTCCTTCTGTGTCTCTTATTACAGACTTTAGTTTAAAATCTAATTTGTCTGATATAAGAATTGCTACCCCAGCTTTCTTTTGAGGTCCACTGGCATGGAAGATGGATCTCCATCCCATCACTTTCAGTCTGGATGTATCTTTAGGTTCAAAATGAGTCTCTTGTAGACAGCATATGGATGGGTCCTGCCTTTTTATCCAATCTGCAACTCTGTGCCGTTTTATGGGAGCATTTAGGCCATTCACGTTGAGAGTGATTATTAAAAGATATGAATTAATTGTCATCATGTTGCCTGTGAAGACGTTGTTTTGATAGATTGTCCCTGTAAATTTCTGTTGTAGATCACTCTTGGGGTCTTTCTCCTTTTATAGAACCCCCCTTAATATTTCTCGCAGGGCCGGCTTAGTGGTCACATATTCTTTCAACTTCTGCTGGCCGTTGAAGCTCTGCATCTCCCCATCCATTCTAAATGAAAGCCTTGCTGGATAAAGTATTCTTGGCTGCATGTTCTTCTCATTTAGTACCCTGTATATGTCTTGCCAGGCCTTTCTGGCTTGCCAGGTCTCTGTGGATTGGTCTGATGTTATTCTGATGTTCCTTCCTCTGTATGTAAGGAATCTCTTCCCCCTAACTGCCCTTAAGATGGTTTCCTTGGTTCTAAGATTTGCAAGTTTTACTATTACATGCCGGGGTGTTGGCCTATTTTCCTTGATCTCAGGAGGGGTCCTCTCTGCCTCTAGGACTCAAATGTTTGTTTCATTCCCCAGATTAGGGAAGTTCTCAGCTACGGTTTGCTCAAATACATCTTCTAGCCCTCTCTCTGTCTCCACTCCCTCCGGGATTCCAATGATTCTGACATTGGAACGCCTCATGGTGTCACTTATTTCTCTGATTCTATTTTCATGGATTCTGAGTTGTTTTTCCCTGGCCTCCTCTTTTCCATTTTTATCTATTATACTGTCTTCCAGATCACTTATTCTCTCTTCTGTCTTAGTTACCCTAGCTGTTAGGTTATCTAGATTGGATTGGATCTCATTGATAGCATTTTTAAGTTCTGCCAATTCCCCTTTTATTTCTGCCCTTAGAGACTCTATGTTGCCGTTAATTGATTTCTCCATTCTAGCCATTGTCCTCACAATTGCTAGCCTGAATTCCATCTCCGACATCTTGGTTATATCTGCATCCATTTGTAAATCTGCAGCATAAGTCATAATCTCTGAGTCTTTTCTGTTTTGGGGGCTCCTCCTCCTAGTCATTCTGTTGATGGGTGTTTGAGGGAAGGTATAGAGTCCTAATTATTGACCAGAACCGAAGCAAGATGCACCTGGCCTCTTGTTTTCCCAGCCTGTCTTCTGCTTGAGGGGCCTGCCGCGCGGTTACTCAGGCAACCCTGTTTGGGCCGAGTTGCCCTGCACCCCTTGGCGGGGGATGGGCTCAGTGGGGATCAGTCTTTGGGGCTTTTGTTCTCTGGCGCCTTTCCCTGGCGGCTTTCCGCGTCTCTTCCGCGAGTCAGAGCAGAAGAGCAGAAGAGACCGTTTCCAACCCTCTGCCTCAGAGCAGAGAGACCTCAGTCTGTTCTTCAGTGAGCTCTCCAGGCCACACCGTCTCCGTTTCTGTCGGTGCTGCTATAAACTGCAGCGTCCTGGGTTGTGCGCCCCTCTGCAGCGCCCCCAGTCCTGCCTCCAGGTCGGGGCCGGCTCTGCCCTTTGTGCTTCTAAAACCGCCAGCCGCTCCCACCAGTTCGCGCGCCGACTCCGCCGCTCAGGGTCCCCCCCCCCCCCCCCCGGGGTGGCAGTTCACCAGTGGGACCCCGGCGCACAGCGCACGGGGTTTCCATCTCGGAGGCTGCATGACCGTCGCTCCGGTTTCTGTCTGGGGGGCTGTGGTTCGCGTGCGCGGTACCCCGCTGGTCTGGTCCTCCACCCCGGGGGCTGCCCTAAAGTCCTTTCCCACCGCTACCGGTCTTCGAGTCTGTGCCCGTCCACAGCATGCGAGGCTGTCGCTCACCGGCGGTGTAGGATCCCCATGGCCAGGCACCCTCCCTCTGCCATTTATCCTCCGACACCGCAGGATCACGGCTCTCCGCTTCGTACCTCAAAACCAACCGCCTGCGATATTCTGTTTGTAGAGATCCAGATCTTCTTACATCTCAGGCTGGTTTCGTGGGTGCTCAGAGTGGTCTGGTGGATATCCAGCTCCATTCCGGGGACCAGTTGAAATAGGGTCCCCTACTCCTCCGCCATCTTTCCCCCCTCATTCTCCAGAAAATTTGCATCAATTTACCATCTTCCTGAAAGTTCGTAACATTTCATTTTTCACCTCACTGTCATCAATAATGTGTATAATTCATTTTCATCATTCTCAATTTGACTAGTCACATACATTGTAGTGAACATCAACAATGTTTGCATATGTTCATCTGTTTTTCTGTATCTTCTACAGAGAAAAGATTATCTGTAACTTTAATCCATTGTTTCTATTGAAGTGGGGTTTTTTTCTTATTGATTGGTGAAGGTATTTTAAACATTAAAGATATTAATACTTTTTGTCATCTATACAGAAATCAGTTTTACACTTAAGGAATTTTTTAACCCCCAGTTTTTTAGGGTAGGTAGGTCATCAGTTTGGTAAAGCTTGTGCCCAAAAGACATTAGGGCATTGTCCTGGCTATGAGACATTGTCAGCTTTGCACCAATAAAACTCATGTTTGCACCATAATTTGAGATGACTGAGGACCCATCACAAAACGCAAGGTGGCCTCTTGGGGCCATCCAAATAGGTACTTAAGCAGTAAGAATGACCAGTAAGTATCTTCTCCCGTTCTATAGGTTGTCTTTTGTTTTTGTCAACTGTTTCCTTTGCTGTGCAAAAGCTTTCTAACCTGATGAAGTACCAATAGTTCATTTTTGCTTTTGTTTCCCTTGCCTTTGAAGATGTGTCTAGCAAGAAATTGCTGCAGCTGAGGTCAAAGAGGTTGTTGCCTGTGTTCTTCTCTAGGATTTTGATGGATTCTTGTCTCACATTTAGATATTTCATCTATTTTCAGTTTATCTTAATGTATGGTATAAGAAAATGGTCCAGTTTTATTCTTCTACATGTGTCTGTCCAATTTTCCCAACACCATTTGTTGAAGAGACTATCTTTTCCACTCGATATTCTTTCCTGCCTTGTTGAAAATTAGTTGACCATAGAGTTCAGGGTCCATTTCTGGGCACCTGCACCCCAATGTTTATAGCAGCAATGTCCACAATAGCCAAACTATGGAAAGAGTCCAGATGTCCATTGACAGATAAATGGACAAAGAAGATGTGGTATACACTTGTACAATGAGATATTACTCAGCCATCAAGAAGGATGGAATCTTTCCATTTACATTGACATGGATGGAACTAGAGAGTATTATGCTGAATGAAATAAATCAATCAGAGAAAGATAATTATTATATGGTTTCACTCATATGTGGAATTTAAGAAACAAAATAGAGGATCATAGGGGAAGGGAGGGAAAAATAAAATAAGATGAAATCAGTGAGGGAGACAAACCATAAGAGACTCTTAATCATAGGAAACAAAGTGAGGGTTGCTGGAGGAGAGGAGGGTGGATGGATGGGGTAACTGGGTGATGGGCATTAAGGAGTGCATGTGATGGAATGAGCACTGGGTGTTCTATGCAACTGATGAATTACTGAACTCTACATCTGAAACTAATGGTACACTCTATGTTAACTGATTGAATTGAAACAGATAAGTTAAATTTAAAAAGAATGACCAATAAATTCTTATATATGCATTTATTCATTCATTTAACAAAATGCACTGGACCACTGCTGTGTCCCAGGTACCACATTAAACGAGAGAGGTGTTTACTATCACTGTTCTTTTGAAACTGACCCTATGTCAGACAAGTCCATATTATGCATTGCTAAATTGCACAGGTATCAGTAATCTAGCAAGTAAATATGAGTGAAATTAGGAAACACATAGAATTTTATTCTTTGTTCACCATCTACTACTGGTAAGATATATGAATCCATATAAGGTGTCTTCCTTTACTCTTTCCTATGGAGGTACCATGATACTTTCCTTCTGAGTTTCTGCCAATTGTGTATTAAGGATGGGACAATTTTCACAAAGTCACATAATAGAAGTTAAAGAAAAGGATTTATTAGAGAAGTTGAGGCTAAGTGCTCCACTCTTTGGAAGGGCACAGTGCCATGATACCCTGCCTCTCTCTGAGGGAAGTAAGATGAGCTATCGTGTCGGTGGAACATTTCATGAGCTGCCCGGCCCTCAGCAGTCTGGATAAGGATACCAACTATTTATAGGAGTTATCTAGGAAAACCAGTCACTCAGCACCTGGCAAACAGAGCCTGTGGAAAGGTGAAGCCCCAGGGCTGGGGAAGAAAACCTGTATTCCATGGGAGGATGGAGAGAAAGTCCCTGTTCCACAAGAGGCTCAGCTGACACCAGGACCTAACACTCTGGGAGAAGGACATCTCAGTCTTAGTTAGTTCATTATCCAAGAAATTCAGAGTGAGCTTACATATTTTTGTTGTTTTTATTTTTGGACCTTTGTGCTCATGGTACCACATATGATGATACATTGGCATATTCAAGATTTTAATGATGGTCAGTGTGGCAGACTATACTTTCCATGAAGACCACAGAAGATCTCCCACATACAAGTCTTTTGTACAGTGTGACTTGGGCACCCCCACCATCAAGAGTTTGCTCAGTTTGTGTCTGCATAGGTTTGTGGCTACTGTGAAAGTGATACTTTGTGACTTTTGGAGCGAGGCAATAAATTCTCTGCAGGTCCTCTTGAGACACTCCTTTTTGGTGGCTATTTACCATGCCATGGAAAGTAGGGAGGCTATATGAAGCATTTATAGGTAAACATTCCAAGAGACAGTCCCCGGTTGAGGTGCCAGATGACAGCCAGTATCAACCTCCAAACATGTGCCTGAGCTTCGAAATGACCTCAGCCCAGCCACTGTCTGCCCTGCCTGGGAGACACTAGCAAAAACCATCTATTAGAGTCTAGACAAGATCCAGAACCATAGGAGTTAATTATAAAATAATTATTGCCTTTTGAAGTTACTGTGTTGGAAGCATTCATTACACAGCGATAGATAACCAAAACAGTCATATGTTTTTCTAGACCTCAACAGAAATTTAAGTGAAAGTATCTTTAATCAATATTTTGCACTCCTTTTAAGTTCCAATAAACATATTCTATAGTCCCAAAGAAATTTAGAAAGATAATAAATGTTTCTTTATGAATAGCTATTATTTTGATTGAATTAAAAGATTCCAAGGATGGGGCTCCTGGGTGGCTCAGTCAGTTAAGCATCTGACTCTTGATTTGGGGTCAGGTCATGATCTCAGGGTCCTGGGAGCAGTCCCATGTCAGGCTCCGTGCTCACTGGTGACTCTACGTGAGATTCTCCCTCTCCTTCTGCCCCCACAAATAAGTAAATGACTCTTAAAAAAAGGAAAATGTATGTTTAACAATTGTATCAACTGTCAGATTCAATGCATATTGATCAAAAGCCAAACCAATTGAAGGACTTAAAAATCTTCATAATTTTCAAATCAATTAAGACATTTCACATTCAAAATGAATTTTAAAATTTAACTATAATGGTCCTTTTGTAGCTGACCAAGATGGACAGGGCACACGGAGGCCAGGTGATCCATCCCACCTGATACAATTAAAAAATACATATATTTGAAACAATGATTTTCAAGATGCAGAACATCAAGCACTGAAAGAATGAAAGATAGTGATCCCTAATATACAGGAAACAAATGAGGTGAACCCTGTAACCACCACAGCTTAATGCCTGAGAAGTTTGCAGGGCACAGCCCAGGAAAGGGAATCTCTGCAGAATCCAGTGGGTTCCATGATGAAATGACAGAGCAGAAGCTTTGGGAGAACAAGCTGTGTGGAGTTCAGAGGACTAAATATTAGAGACAGGAGGGAGAGAGAGGGAGAGAGAGAATAGAGATAGAGAGAGAGTAGAGACAAAGATAAAGGCAGAGAGAGAAACCTGGACATCAGTAGAGGGTCCCCTCAAGTATTTAGCAGAGTACTAATTAGTGCAGGTGTATGAAAATCTACCTGATGCTGAGGACAGAATCATCCAAATGGATTAAGGTGAACAGAGGAAATATTACAGGAAACACTGCGTGGAGAGCAGGGGAGTTAAATATTACAGGCATCCCACACTGCAAGTGAGATGAGAACAGCATCCCTGGAGTTCTGGAAGGAGCCCATCCTCCTAGAAATCTATATCCAGAGAAAATCTTTGTCAAAAACAAAGGGGAAATGAAGACATCTTGAGATATATTGTAAACACTATAGGGATGAGTAAAATGAGAACACAAAGAGTTTTAGCTAATACACCAACAAGGAGATACAAGGGACTCATGAAAACATATTCAATCCAAAAGAAAAGAGTAAGGAGAAAAATAGAAGAAAATAGGAAAACTCAAAAATAGAAAAAAGATAGACTTAAATGTAATTATATCAATAGTCACATAAAATATGAATAATATTAATATTTCAGTTACAAAGTAAGAATTGTCCGAGTGGATAAAAAAGCAAGACCCGACTATATGTTGCCTACAATAAATGCATTTTATTTTTTTTTAAAGATTTTATTTATTTATTTGAGAGGGAGAATGAGAGACAGCATGAGAGGGAAGAGGGTCAGAGGGAGAAGCAGACCTCCTGCTGAGCAGGAAACCCGATGTGGGACTCGATCCCAGGACTCCAGGATCATGACCTGAGCCAAAGGCAGTCGCTTAACCAACTGAGCCACCCAGGCGCCCAATAAATGCATTTTAAATATAAATTTAAAAATGGCTGAAAGGAAAGGAATGGAAGGAGATGTATCAGGCTAAACTCAATCAAAAGGAAATCTGGCATGCTGCATGAATACCAGACAAGGTTTTCAGATTAAATACTACCAGAAAGAAAGAAGGTCATTTTATAACAATTGCTCAAAAAAACCACAACAGTCCTAAATATTTATGCACCTAAAAATAGAGTATATTCCACATGAACTCATCAAGAAAATTGAAAAGGAAGGAATTCTTCTCAGGTCCTGTGAAGCCAGAAGCCAGATAAACCAGAAAAAGACATTATAAGATAAGAAAACTGCAGTCTCTTTTCTCTCAGAACAAAATGATACTTTTAGCAAATTAATCAAACAATATATAAAAAGGAAAATACATCCTAAGTATGGTCCATTACAAGAATGCAAAGTTGATTTAATATTCAGAAATCTAAGAATGGAATTTGATGCATTAAAAAAAAACAAAAAACGAGGAGCATCTGGGTGTCATAGTCAGTTAAGCATCTGCCTTCAGCTCAGGTCATGAGCTCAGGGTCCTGGGATCGAGCCCCATATCAGGCTCTCTGCTCAGTGGGGAGCCTGCTTCTCCCTCTGCCTCTGTCTGCCACTCCCCCAGCTTGTGCACTCTCTCTGTCAAATAAATAAATAAAATCTTTAAAAAATAAAATAAAATAGAACACACGTGTCACTGCAATGCATACAGTAAAACATGTACAGTATATGATGAAAATCCAACAGTCTTTCCTGATAAATCTCTCAGGAAAGTAGGAATAGAAAGGAGCTTCCTCGACCTGATACAGGACATCCACAAATACCTGAGCTAGCATCACACTCCATGATGGAAAAATGACAAGGATATCCCTCTGACAACTTACATTCCACATTGCGCTGAGGTTCCAGCCAGTGCAATCAGGCACGGAAAAGAAATAAAGGGCACCCAGGTTAGAAAAGAAGAATAGAATGATCTTTATTCATATATGATAACATCATCCACACAGGCAATCTGATAGAATCTACAAATAAAGCACTAGATCTAATAAAGAAGCTGTCTAACTTGCAGAGTAGAAAATAACAAAAACTTGGGGCGCCTGGGTGGCTCAGTTGGTTAAGCGACTGCCTTCGGCTCAGGTCATGATCCTGGAGTCCCTGGATCGAGTCCCGCATGGGGCTCCCTGCTCGTCAGGGAGTCTGCTTCTCCCTCTGACCCTCCTCCCTCTCATGCTCTCTGTCTCTCATTCTCTCTGTCTCAAATAAATAAAATAAAAAATAAAAAGAAAAAAAAAAAGAAAAAAGAAAATAACAAAAACTTTATTGTATTTCTATAGAATATAAATTAACAAATGGAAATTGAAATATATAAAATATCATGTATAATAGCATGGACATAATGCAATACTAAGCAACAAATATCACAAAAAATACAAAAGTTCTGAACACTGAAAATTGTAAAACCTGGCTGAGAAACATAAAGAAAACCTATATAAAATATTCCACGAATGTTGGAATTCCATGAGTTTGGAAGACTCAATATTGTTAAGATGCCAGTTCTCCCCAAAATGATCAATTGAATCAATGCAATCTCAGTCAAAATCCCAGAAGGATTTTTTTTTTTTTTGTCAAAATTGACAACCAACCAAACAAAAGACCTATAATGGAATTTAGGATGCAAACGTTGTGGTGCTTGCAATCGTAAACAAGGGAATTTTAGTGCTTGGGTTTTATTTTCTTTGCGGACCGTAGCTGTAAACTGAAGATAATATGCACATCTCAGTTACAAAAAGTTAAGCAGTATGTAAAGTATAGCAATAAATAAGGCAATATTATTGAAGACAATAATTTTCTAATGTAAAGCCAGGTTTGAGGGAAGATAGGAGGGAGAAAAAATAGTAACTGTTTAGAAAGCCAAATAAACAAACACATACAATGTCTGCACATGAAGAAGAGAGCCTGTGAGTAAACCTCGTGATTACTCTTAATTTTTGGTTTGCTACAAAGTGTTTTTATCTCTAGTTTCTCTGTAATCTTAATAAACAACCAGATCAATTATATGCAGGTATTCCAGGAGCAGAAAAGGCATTTACTTGTTATGGGCTATTTGTGAGTACAGCTAACTTGTCATGATATCAACCATGTGCCAGTCATTTCTAAGTTAAAAGCAGTCTGAGAAAGAAAAATAAAAGGAAGATAGAAGGATCTCAGACAAAATGTAGGGGCAAGAAGGAGTTTTTAAAGGACAGGAGGGCCACCACCCTCCTTCCCAGGATGTCCCCCTGCTTTTCCAGATCACTGCTGTTTTCGCCTGCCCTTTAAACATCCTGCTCTGTGATCCTATGCATGCCACGGACTCTTTCTACACGAACTCTACTTATGCCACCTCTTTATTTCTACTTTCTAGGGTTTATTTTAATGTACAGGAGCTGAGACAACATAGGCACTCAATAAGTATCTGCCACGAGTTGGTCGAATTCCCCAAATGAATGGCAGGTCTACCAAGGGACAAGATGAAAATGAAGTTAAATAAGAGTGGTTGGTTGGTGGGTGAGTTTGATCAAAATGGTTACATAATTTTTTTCATCATTCTCCAAATGGTGACAGGGGCAAGTATTTACGTCCTGAACATCCTGGAAACTTGAAAGAGAGTCACTGAAGCGTGAGACATCAGCAGAAATCAAATAATTCAAGTGGCTGGGCCATAGGTGTGGACTTGGGAAAAGAAGGAGTCTGGAGATTTAAGGGCAAAGTGACAGTAAGTGGTAGCAACTGTCTTCGGGGATGTGCTCCACGTGCCCAGAGCACACGCAAGATGGACATGGGGATATCCTCCATACAATCGGCTAGATGTGTCATGAAGCTGTGCTCTTCCTTGTCCCAAGGGCACAGTTCCACTGCCCTCCACCTGCTCACCATCGATGCAGCACAAAACCTGAGTATAGATTTCTAGGGAGGCCATGAGAATGTCTGCAGGGAAGAAAACCGTGTGGATTCTGTGCGGATTCAGGGTGAGAAAACGACTGTCTTCCTTCTCCCCTCCCAAAAAAAGTGTTTGCTTTTCTTTTCCAGTTTTGATCATTAAGTTAATCTACTGGAAAATGAATATGTGTTCTATATTTCAAGAATAGAAAAATGACCTTTCTTAGTTGTTCACAGCTGCAACTGTGAGAAACCGAAATTAATATTGCTGCTAAATGTGGCCACGGGCTGGAAAAATGACCGTGCTTCCGTATAAGGGCACAGATGTCCTTTCCCAAAGAAGAACGAGGCAGCTGCTCAATTCATTTCCCAGAAAGACAAGTGAATTTTAAGAATAGCCCTACAAAACCTGAGCACCTAAATTTTTCCTATGGATCTCGATTATTGTCAATACTTGTCTGTGCACCTTGGAGTAGGCACCCTGTCCTCACTGCTTCCTGAGAGTTGAATTGCGAGCCAAGATGCTACATGACCAGAAGAGAGACCCCCAGTCCACCTGGGAGCCTCCACACCTGGGAACCTGCCCTTTCCCTTTTCAACCAGATTTCATACATCTCCTGCCCTCTCTCTGACTGCCTGGCTGACCATGACCATTCGGGGAGACTGAGCTCACACCCTTCATGAAGGAGAAGCAGGTTTCGCAGGAAAAAGGACAACTGACCACAGTCTGCATCTGTACATTTCTCTGCATTGTGAGGCACAGGCCAGCAGTAAAGGGGGTGTCAGATATTTCCTCTATGCCCTGAACAGAGCCTGACTCTCACCAAGTCCTTCTTGTCGGTTGACACATAGTACATAGAACATCGTTGTTCTGGTTCCCGTGGGCTCTGATTTCATAACAGGATGGACTCATTCTCATCATCGCGGTTCTGCTGAGTTTAACTGGGCATCCTGGGCTTCCTTGCCCTTTTCTGACCCCCACAGCAGCCCTGCTCTGGCTCGGCACACCTCCCGGCCAATGTCTTCTCCTGCATCAGCAGCCACGCCCCCACAAAGGAACAGCCACCTGCACCCATGGACTGCTGCTTCTGCATTCTTCTCAACCATGCGTATGTATGGGTCACATGTAAGTGCGAAAGCCCATGGACTGAGGGCACAGATGGTCAGCAAGTACAATTTGGTGTGATTCTAATGATAAGTATGTGTTGCCCTGAACCCCCACACCTTCTGACGCCCCGGCCTTTCTCCTTCCCAAACCCAGAGGGCCCCATAACCCAGCAGGTGGAAAGGATGCTCCTGGCCCAGCGTCTTGTCTCTAGAACCCTGTTCCGAGTCACTGCCCACATTTCCCCGGATTCGTCTGAGCCTGTGCCTTAATGGTTGTGAAATGTTTGCATGTCACCACTGCTGCCTCCTCGCCCGAGGACGCTGCTCTGTCAAAATCCCCCCACGTCTCCCACGGGGCCGCAGGTCTTTCCTCCCCATCTTAACTGACCACCGTCTATTTTGGTCCCTGTCTTCTCCCTTCCTCTTGCCATTTTCTTTTCCTGTGGCTTCCATGACATCCTTATGTCTAAACTATTCAGCTGCCATGGTGTTTCTTCTCTTCCTTGTTTATGGGAACCCTCTTCTTTCTTCCCCCGAATGTTAGTATGGCCCATGGTTCTCCCCCATGACCCTGGCAGCCTCTTTCTCCTCCAAGGCTTCAACTTCCTACTACTGGATCAGGAATATCAGTCTTTACTTCAGAATTCCCTTTAAGCCTTGGTTGTTTATGGCTGGTTAGGAATATCAATTTTGAATGACTCCGGGAGTCCTCAGATTCCTCGTAACCCAAAACTAAGTCCCTAGTTCTTCTTTTCAACCTTGCTTTTCTTTCTATAGCCCATTCTTGATGTATGGCAACACCATTAACCCAGTGAGCCAGACCACCACCCGAGATGCTCTGCATCTTACCTTATTCTACTACTTTACTGTTACAGATGAGGCTCCCTGAAGTCAACATGGAGACAAAAATGTAAGTGTAAGTACTTCACTTTGGAGGGAATCCCAGTCAAATCTGTAAGGGGGTGGAAAGGCGAAAGGAGGGAACAGTAACCAATAAACACGGATTTCCAAACTTGTTACCCTTGAGACTCACTGGAGGTGACTCCAAAAGAAGACAGAAAGACAAACAAGCCAAAAGCCTTTCCATGGCGCTCTTTCCTCCTTCGGCTATAGATCAAATGCCTCCTCCAGGCAGGTGCGGGCATCAGGATCTGTCGTTGCCTCCCTCTCCTGCCACATCCAGTGCGGGTCCACCGCCTGGTAGAAGCCCAGACACAGGAGACCATGTCCAGTGTCCTCTCTAACCAGGCTGCTTTCCAAAGCCTTACATCTTTCAGACCGTTGCCTCTGCTTCAGCAGAGTGTAGACAAGCCTCAGCTCAGTAGATGCCTCATCTCTAATGCTTTTCAGCATCTGAGAGGTAAAGTTTCAGAGATCCTAGAGCTGTCCGTTTGAGGAGCTATAATACTTTTCTGTTTACTTCTCTGTCTTTCCCACTTGACAGCAAATCTTTCAGTGGAGGGCCGGGGTCCGCACTGAGCCGGATGTTTGTGAGCGCAGAAAGGGGGGGCCCCGCAGAAGAGACAGCATGATTTTTTTTAGATCTTAAAGCTTCTAGTGACTGGTATGTGAGTGGGGGTGAGTGTGGATGTCCAGAAGGAGGATAATTAAATGTCTGATGCAATTTAGCACCATTCCCTTCCTGTTATTGTTCTGGTTTTGCTCTCTGAATTGATAGCATGCATTTGGCCCAAACCCTGTGTTAAGCATTTCTGATGGTTTTGGCAAGTTTCCTGATGAAGGACCAGATGTGCAGGTACCAGAACAGGGGCTGCCAGTTTATATCCATGGAGAAATTAGTGAGCTTATAAAATTCGCACCTTTGAAATGACAAAAGCCGGTATTTTATTTCTTATGAGCAGATCTTCAGTGTATATGTATATTTACAAAGAGACAGTGAAGAACTGCCTAAAAGTAGGACAAGTAACAAGTAGTTATTACAGACCGAGATATGCTATCTTTGACTGGAAAGTGAACCTGGCTACAGACTATATTTCTACCTACATCACTGTCATCTGAGCCACTTTCTGCCAACATGCACATATTTCTTCCATTCCCTCCACCACAAACATAGATATTGCCCTCCACTGAATAATCAAATAACATTTTTGGAACCAGAGACTCGCAGTTGGTTAAAGGCTTGGGCCCACAGCACACACAGTGCCTGGACTCAGCCCCTCTCCCTGCCCTTCCTCACCAGCGCTGGGCCTCGTCTCTCCCTGGATGAATCCCCCATGAATTCTAATTATAGGAGAGGGATAACAACGAGCAGGAAGGAGATATTTTATTTTTATATCTGCTGCCAGTAGATTGCTATTCACATTGCTCCAGGAAAAAAAAAAAATGTGTTTACAAATGTATCATTACACAGCAGATCCTAAATTGCACAACTATTAGCTGTTACTATTGACTATTGTCAAAGCAGCACCGCTGTCTGGGAAAGGTCAGGCCTTGCATTTGTGTTTTTCATGTGATGAATAACAAATAACGAGCCCCAGAATTTATTGAGCTGCTGAGATTTCATTCTCATATCTGCAGACTAGTTACTGGTTTTGTACTTTTCTTTGCTGGCATCAGACAAATCAGTTCATATTTATTTCATTTTTTAATCCCAGAAAGGAGACCTGATTGGGGAAATTACCGCTCAGAAAAGCAACTACAAGCAAATTATGTTACTTGCGCACATCCTCACGTGCTATTTCATGCCCTTAGCCGAGAGCTGAAAGGCATGTTGGCTCTGGTAACAGGAGTGCAGGTGATCGATGAGCCCAGAGGTGTCAAGTGGTAGCCTCGTCCATGTCCACACATGCCAGGGGCTCCAATTGGTCTGAAGGCTGAGAACAGAAAGGCTGTACTTTCTCCACTTAGCAGTTCACTGGTTGAAGAAAGGTGTTAACCCTAAGCAGAAGAAGAGAAATAGCCGTCTCAACATGCTGCCATTGACTCTTCACCTCCCGGGGAAGCATTACAGCCCTGTGGCAGGTCCAAGCAAAAACATCCTGGGCAGATAACCCACTTACTCACTGGGCAAGTGCATGTGAATCATACCGGCAGCTTTCAGGAGCTGCACCAGGGCACTGAACCCTACTTTCCAGCTCACAGACAGGTTGTGCGTTTGGCTGTGGGTAATCAGGTTACAAGAAAGCACTAAATTTCCATGAGGGCATGGCTCCTTGTCAAAACAAAACATATAAAAACATATAATCTAAGGTTTCAGCAGAAGAGATCTTTGGAAAGGAAAATACAGGTGAAAATAAATGGTCTTGTTGCAAGAATTAAATGCAAATATGTTATATTAAATGTAACTAAATGATCACTTAATTCCCCTGCTCCTCCTCCTTCTTCTCTTTCTCCTTCTTCTTCTTCTTATTCCTCTTCTTCTGGCTGGGGAAGAAATAAGAGATATTCATCATAAATGTGGAAAATCCATATAGACAGAAGTGAAATTGCGGATTGGTATGTGAATGATGTGTCAGTGATGATACTAAGACAACTGACTGTCAGACAGTGAGAAAAACCAAACTGGATTTGTACATAGATCCCACACAAAAGTCATTTTCTGGTAGATTAAAATATTAAAAGAAAAAGAAAAAACTTTAAAATACCAGAAAAAAATTATAGGAAATATCTTTATAATTTGGGAAAATATTTATTAAATATTACACAACAGACCACAATGAGTTATCACTTTACACCTGTTAGAATGGCTAAAATCAAAAACATAAGAAACAACAGATGTTGGCGAGGATGTGGAGAAAAAGGAACACTCGTGCTCTGTTGGTGGGAATGTAAATTGGTGCAGCCACTGTGGGAAACAGCATGGAGGATCCTCAAGAAATTAGAAATAAAAATACCATATGATCCAATAATTCCACCACTGGGTAGTTACCCAAAGAAAATGAAAACACTAATTTGAAAAGATATATATGTGTTTGTTTACTGAAACATTATTTACAATAGCCCAGATATGGAAGCAGCTCAAGTGTCCATAGATAGATGAATAGATAGAGAAGATGTGGGGGATATATATATATAATGGAATATTACTGGCCATAAAAAAGAATGAAACCTTGCCATTTGCAACATAGATGGACCTAGAGGGGATAATGCTAAGTAAAATAAGTCAGACAGAGAAAGACAAATACCACATAGTTTCACTCGTATGTGGAATTTAAGAAACAAAACAAATGGATAAAAAAAAGGATAAAAGAGACAAACAAATGAAAGACTCAAATACAGAGAACAAATTGGTGGTTGCCAAAGGGAAGGTGAGTGGGGAGAGGCATAAAATAGGTGAAAGGGATTAAGAGGACACATATCGTGATGAGCACTGAGAAATGTACAGAATTCTTTTTTTTAAGATTTATTTATTTATTTTAGAGTGAGAGAGACAGAGAAAGAGAGAAAATGGGAGAGGAACAGAGGGAGAGGGAGAGAGAGAATCTCAAGCAGCCTCCACACTGAGCACGGAGCCCAAAGCAGGGCTTGATCTCATGACCCTGACATCATGACCTGAACCAAAATCATGAGTCAGACGCTTAACCAACAGAGCCACCCAGGTGCCCCAGAAATGTATAGAATTCTTAAATCATTATATTGTACACCTGAAATGAATTTTAAAACCATTACACAACAGAGACTGATACATTCAGTTTCATGAATACTAAAAAGTAGTTTTGTATCTAAATACACCCTAAGAAGGTGGAAAGATAGCACTCGCTTTGGGGGAAGATACTGACAATGTGAATAACTTAAAAGAGAAAGCTATTCTCTACATTGTAAACAGCAGTATAATAGGTCAATAAGAGAAGATGACCAGCACGAGAAGAAATGGAGTGGGAAACACAAACAAGTGGTTCATAGGAAAGGAAACCAACCCAAATATAAGGTAAACTTGTGAAGAAAATGTCAACATCAGAGGTAACTATCTTTTAAAAATGATCATTCATTTTTCACAAATTAAATTATTAAGTGTTCTCAAGAAAGTGGAGCAAAACTATTTGCATAGTTGATAATCATACACCTTTATACGATTACACTGGAGATTAACGTGGCAATTATTAACTTAAGTGGAAGACACAAACACCAGATAGCCCAGGAAATCCATTCCTTAATCCTAACACTCTAGGGAAATCCTTTTACATAGTCACCAATGAACATGTACAATGGATGTTCCCATGGAAATGACAGAAATACTAACAAAAGAAAGAGTACACATTTTGTGATGTTTTCACAAAATGGACTAGTATACCATACTTCAAGTGTATGAATAACAACTGCATATATACACACATACCCTCACAATGATGGAAAAAAACGTTTATATCAATTATGTAACATTTTAAAATAGATACAATTATATACTGTTTAATGATACATGTATTTTTAGATAGAATTATAAAAATGTGCAGATATGATCAACACCAAATTGAAAAAGTTATTTTTCTCAGGGAAAAGAAATCAGATTGGGAAGGTGTATCCTTGGAAATGGGGGTTGGGGCCATATTGATGATATTTAATTTCTGAAGGCAGAAATTCTATCACTCTGTCCACTGTCTTATATGACTGTTTCATAATAAAATTTTAATAATAATAAAAGAAGATGGTAGCTACACTCATGGTGAGCATGACATAAGGTATAGACTTGTTGAGTCAGGTTTTGTACACCTGAAACTAATGTAATATTGTGTGTCAACTATACTTCAATGGAAAAAAAGATAAAAAGTAATAAAAAATAAAATAAATTTTTCCTCAAAGCAAACACAAATCTCTTGATATCTGATAACAAAAATCAATGCAAAGCAATCTGTTAAAATATGTTGCCCGAGCTTGGAATGGGTATTGTTTCATAGAAGAAAATCAGGTTCCAGAGGGACAATAAAGGCATTCATGGACAATGGCTTGACCTTTAGGTGAAGATCTCTTACCAAACTGTCACTATCAGGAATTTGCTTTTTTTAGTATATCCCACCCATTTTTTCCCTAAATGCCTTGAGTTCCCATTGTTCCATTAATGTTCTATTATTACCTAGCATGATGAACAGAAAAATAAATTTCCCTTATTGGGGAACATCTTTTATATAAGTGGGAGATTACATATATAATCTGCAAATGTACTGTAGCTGTATCTTCTAATCTAGGTCTTCCTGATATATGACATTCCAAATGCTAAACTCCACATTTCATAACTTTATGAACGGCGGTGATATGCACACAGAGGTGAAGACACGGATTTCCGAAGAAGCCAATAATAGTCTAGTAATATGTGTTAAGGGTTTCCTGAGCATTTGAGCTTCGCAGTTGCTGAGTTTAATCTTTGACCAACTCTCAAAGACAAGTCTTGTTACTTATTTCCCAGAAAAGGAAAGTGAAGCGCATCTATCCGGCTACATCCCAAAACACACTGCTACTAAGTGGAGGAACTGAGCGGGATCTTCAGGTCACATGCTCCAAAGCTCTTTGACCAGGGCAAGTGGCTTTTCTCATCATGTTTTCTTGAATTAAGTATTGCTCAGTTCAATTCAATTAAAGAAGCATTAATTGAAAGCTTCCTATGGGCAAGGCACTGCTCTGCCTAATAAAGTTGTATGGCTGACCTCAGGCGGTATCCTACACAAGCAGGGTTCATATGACAGACTGTATACTAGGACGATTGCCCACATTGAGGTAGGTTACACTATTGTTCTAAATTATTTGCTCCCTCTCTGTCAGATGATCATATATCCCCACGTGTCACCATCACCTGTCATACCCCTCTCTTCTGAAGCTGCAGGACTGTCATAGGACATGCTTTGGCCAGTGAGTGGGACATGAGTGGACATGACATACCACATATGAACAGGAGCTTAGAGAGAGAGTGATTTCCACCAGACTCAGACCAGGCCTGGGGCACAGTGAATCGGCAAGCAGACATCTACTCATGTCCTATTGTTTATTAAACCATAATCACTCATTTCTATTATTACTCAAAGAAAAACTGAGGAGTTTGTAGACCTGCAACTTCCTTCATCTCCTGGTGTGTCCCACAGACAACTCACTCCACATCGCTTTCATCAGTTCCAGATTAGCTCCGTGACTCAGGGGAGGCCTGGAAGGTGAGGATGCTCGTGATGTTTCTCTGAACTCCACTTAGTTTGGGCTGTGGTACACCACTCTGCCCAAGAGATCAGGGGGGCAGGTGCACTCATGGAACTGTATGCAGAGCGGACAACAAGCTTGTGACAGAGGGAAACCTCTGGCACTGAAACATTTTGGGTGGAACCATTAAGGTCCTATTGATTCCTCCTTGAGTGTCTTGATAAAAGCAATGCCCACCAAAGCCAGCATGCTAACACTGGTTTAGGGTCATGGGCAACCACAACTGAGGTCCTGAATACTGCAAAGCATGGATAACAGGATTTGGAAAACACAGCCTACAAAGTCAGGAGTGGGCATGCAGCCCGTAGCCTTCAAGTGGACCCCTCTACTCTGCTTTTCCCCAGAAATTCATCTGCCCCAACTGTATCCATGACCCAACTGAGTTGTGTCTTCAAACTTGGCCAGCTTTTGATTTTAGATTTGACCATGGATTCCCCTATTCTCCATAACCTACAATTAGGAAGTAATTGGTCTCTGAAAAAATAACTTTCAGAGAATTGGTGAAGGGCCAGGTTGTGCTCAGCTGAGTCAGGAAATGTATGTGGCAAATAAGAGTAGACTAGGCTTTGAAGAATGTTCTTAGCATGCTTTGCAGGCCTTCTCTCAACAGACACTGTATTGTGACAGCTAACTTGTGGTTAACTCCCTAGGCTGTGACTCCCCGGAAACAGTGGCCAGTGCACACAGGCATGCAACAAGACTTTGCTAAAGGAATTAGTGATGGTGATGAGGCAGGTAGAAGCAGATGAAGGATCCGGAAAAGAATTTTTAGTTTTTTGAGGTTTCTGTTGATGTTCTTTTTTAATAAAGTAGATTTTCTTTCTTTAAAAGGTTTTGTTTATTTATTTGACAGGAAGAGAGAAAGCACAAGCAGGGAGAGCAGCAGGTAGAGGGAGAGGGAGAAGCAGGCTCCCCGCTGAGCAGGGAGCCAGACGCGGGGCTCGATCCCAGGACCCTGGGATCATGACCGGAGCCGAAGGCAGACGCTTCACCCACTGAGCCACCCAGGCGCCCAATAAAGTAGATTTTCATCAGTATGATGACACACTGGTTAACAGCATAGGACTTTGAATCAGATGGGGTTATATTTTCATTTCTCTCTACTATTTGTGACTTGGAGCCTTCGGCAAGTTACTTAGCCTCTCCAAATCTCAACATCCTTATGGATAAAGTGGGGTTATCTTCTGGGGAATTACGTACAGATTTAGTTTGGTCGTGTGGCTCAAATTACATGCCGGCATCTGGCACACGGTCCAGTGCAGTCAATGGGACTTTGTGCATGTGTTTGTGTGTTTTGAAAAGAAGGGGATTATTCCATGATAGAAAATGGAGGGATTAAATGTAAAGAAAGTGTTGAAAATAACAAATGTCAAACTTGTTAGTGGTCAGGGGTGAGTGGAGGGGGTGGTGAATAGGAAATAGCGTAATCAAGAGCATGGAAATGGACTCTCTACAGCACATCCCAAAGACCTGCTCAGGTTCCTGTGAGGAGCGTCACTGCAATGGTGGACCAGTCAGCAGGTGCAGGATGGAAGCAGGAAGACCCTCTCGCAAGGGCCACTGCCATATAATTTATGCAGAAGAACCTCACTCTGACCAATTATCTCTGTAAATAGTCACGCCTTACCCTTTGTGGTCTTGTACCTGCTTTCTTTGTCCTTTCCTCAATACACCACAATAAGAGAAAAGATGTTTTTAACGACTTTGTTCTCTGGAGATGCAATAGCATGCTTTTAAAATAGTACATATAGCACTGGGTGTCTGAGGAGACCTGGCCCAGGTGTATGTAGGCTTGTATGTGTACACCTGTGTCTGAACCCACGGGCATTGCCCCATGCAAAGAACTGCTTCTCCACTAGAAAGAAATTAAAATGCACAAGCAGACACATCTCTACATCACACACTTACACATAAGGTGAACTCAAAGAAAAAGAGGCATGGCACTTACTTTGTTACAAATTACGTCTCATTTTATTTTGCTGGTAAGTTTCATGAAAATCTCATTTCAACTTAGCATAATTCATTAATGCTGCAGCATAATACCATTAAGTACTTCCAGAACATTTTGACTGTTATACTCAGTTGAAAATTATTCTAAATATGGGGTCTCAAATTAAATGCATGTATGACATCTAACTCATTATTCTCAGATGCTGCAGATTTCTCATTGATTTCATTTACAGCATTGCCTTTTTCCTCTGTAACTTCTCTTTTTAATACATTTTCTAATGCAAGCACCCCAGATGCCCTAAAAAGGCAGAAAAAAAGGGATTGTAATAAATGGGAGTGCAGAAGGCACAGGGTGCTTCTGTAGTACCATCTAGAGTCTCTTGAGATCATGACAATCTTTCTAATAAGCAAAACATTCTTTTCCTCTTCCATAGATTTAGTGAGATTTGAGGGAAAATAATTGTTTATTTTCTCCTTACACTTCATCGGTTTAACCCTAAGTTAATTGAATTTGTGGTGTGCTGAATACTTCCACTTTGCATCTTACGGTTTCCCAGACACACCTCTACTTTGCAAACAGACCACTAAGATATCACTAAGAGGGACTGGGGTACCCTAGGGCCTATTTCTACTATGTGAAATTCAGTCCTAGACAGCAATTTTTGATTATATATTCTGGGAAAGGATATTTAAGGACATGATTTATTAAATATAGGGAAATATTCAACTGGACATCTGAGCAAATATGTCATAAATAAAATCTGCTTCGAATACAAAGTAAAATGCGCTGAAGAAGAGCAGAGGGAAGGAATAAATACAAGGTGTCTTTTCTTTTTCCCGTGTGCTTCCCCTATTCCCTTAAAACCCACTTAATTTATCTCGGGCAAGTTGCTTGTCCCTGCGGTGCGTCTGCCCTTTATGATTATCTTCTTTACGCAGAGGGGTGCCCAAAGCTATCAGTGGTCCCTGTTTCCTCCGAATTAATGCCACTGATAAGCGGTAGAAGGGAGAAATGTTGGCGATATATGATTACGGATTAAATGATGCAACTTCAGGGTCAGTTCTACAGAAAGCACTTAGGGAAAACCTGACCGCGGAAGATGGGGGGGGGGGGCACCGACAACAGTGACGGCCGGCGCGGGGCCGATCCCGAGCCTCTGCTGCCACCTGCCGGCCGCGAGGGGACCCGAGCCCAAGCCCAGGCGCGGCTCGCTCCCGACAGCACGGTTCCTGCTTCGGGTCGCAGCTCTCAGACCTGCCGCTTAACCCTCTTGCCGTGTTCTTGGTTCAGCAGCGGATATGCCCAGGCCGGGCAGAAACGCGGGGAAATACATTCTGAACTCAGGTGACACATCATGCGTTGAAAGTACCTTGGTGCTTTATTTAAACCATCCAACTGATAAGTTTAAGCAATATATACGTGAAAGCAAGGCGGAATTTGAGAGAGAACTGGTAGTAACTTCGAGGTAATTACTTAGATTGTTACCTTACGACCTACTCTCTGCCCCGTGTAGCAAATAAATGCAACTTTGCACTTCGACGCTCACTTTCTTTGAGTAAGATGCAAGGACTGCGTTTAGTACTTCTGGGTGCAAGCATGCACGCAGGCCACCACTCCGCGGTGAAGGGGGCTTCTTCCCTTCTCCCCTTCTAATCTCCAAGGTGCTGAAAATAAATTTGATGCAGTAGTTCTATTTTTTTTTTAATTGACTCGGTATTTGATTTCTCCCTAGAGACTGCCTGCTGCCTGAGGAACGAGGTCGAGATGAGATTTCTGTCGTGCATTAAGCTAATGTGGATGATGGTTTAAGTACAAGCCCAGGAAGTCGATTTAGAGACCAGATACCCTGAGATAAGTAGAGAGAAATTAATGAGCGCGGCCTTAAGCACTTGGCCGCCCAGGGCGGGACTGTTGGTGGAGTGGCCGGGATGCTGGGCACCAGGGAGGGCTGGGCAGAGCCCCTCCCTGGGTGTGCCACTTGATGTCACTGCATGGAAATCCTCAGGACGTTTTGGAAGGCAGTCAATTACTTGCAGTGGGGGGAGCTGCAAGTCCCAGTGCCTCCTGAGCTGCATTTACAGCTGGAGGGAGGAACGAGTATGTCTGAGGTCTTGCAATGGACCACATAGGTATTTGGATGTTGTGGTACCACCAGTGGGGTGAGCGGGGAGATAACCCTCGAGGGCTCCCAGATGCCACACTGCTTTTCTCCGTGTGAAAGAGAAGCAACCATAAGGGCTTCTCCAGGAAATAATGTTTTAAAAGCTTATACATACAGGGCGCCTGGGTGGCTCAGTTGGTTAAGCGACTGCCTTCGGCTCAGGTCATGATCCTGGAGTCCTGGGATCGAGTCCTGCATCGGACTCCCTGCTCAGCGAGGAGTCTGCTTCTCCCTCTGACCCTCCCCACCTCATGCTTGCTCTCTCTCTCAAATAAATAAATAAAATCTTTAAAAAAAAAAAGTTTATACATACCTACAGGTCAAATCTTCCCCATTTCCTGTATTGCTATGTGTATTTCCAATAATATATTTAATGGGTTTACTTCTTTTTTTTTTAAAGATTTTATTTATTTATTTGAGAGAGCGAGAACGAGAGAGAGTACATGAGAGGGGGGAGGGTCAGAGGGAGAAGCAGGCTCCTCGCTGAGCAGGGAGCCCAATGCGGGACTCGATCCCGGGACTCCAGGATCATGACCTGAGCTGAAGGCAGTTGCTTAACCAACTGAGCCACCCAGGCGCCCTGGGTTTACTTCTTTATTTACTTTATCTTGTTTGTAATTCCCTGGGTTATTGGCCAAAGAATATTTAGAATAATTATGAATATTTAGAATAAACAGATTCTTTCCTTGTCATCCCATTAAAATGAATTAAGTAAAATATGGCAAAAAATTCACATATTTCTAAAATTAAGGTCATAAGAGTAAGTTACATCAGTGACATGTCTTCTGCCTGAGCAAATGCATGAGGCTTGATTCCCGAATGTCCCGTGGGGCTGAGATACCAAGACTCGTGGACACTTTTGGTCGCTAGCAAGGATGGAAGGACATGGAGGAGAGCCAGTTGGCCAAAGCAGCCCAGCAAGGCAGTGCCGTGCAGGGTGAATTATGGAGATGATGAATGCACTGAGCTTTCTTCCAGCTGAAGAGTTAAAGAGGAAAATTAAAGGTAGCAGGACTGAGTCACCATGCTACCCCTTCCTGATGGAATAAGTAAGCAGCAGACGCTGTGATAAGGGCAAGGATTTTGATGCTACCTGGCATCCATGTGTTTGTGAACAGGCAGAGAGTGTCTTTGAACTTCCCTGCTACTGTCTAGACTCAGACTTGGACTATTCTGGCTGCAAAAAGAACTCCACCATGCTGCCTATGCCTTCCAGAAGGCAGCAGGCTCAGTTTCTTTCATTAGGTCCCCAAAGTGACTGCCTAACGCATCCATCAGGGATAAAACGAATCCCTGTCTGCTCCCTTCTCCTGGGGGCTGTCTGGTTAGAGGTGGCTGAGAGCAGGTGAGGTTGCAGGAAGACTCACCTGGGCATGGTGGGACATGTAGGCTCCGCCACCAACCCTTCAGGAGTGGGTGTGGACCCATCCCTCACTGCCGCGTGACCCAGGGAGCATCATTTTGTCTCTGCATGCCCTGGTTTCTTCACTTCCAGCAGGTTGACAATAGCAGCATCCCCTCATAGGGGAATTGTAATGAAGAGAGGAGCTAGGACACAGAAAACATCGAATAGAGCCGTTGACTGATGTTGGGGCTATTACTTATTTACATTTGTGGAGCATCTGCCAGTCGCCAGGTACAAGACAGTATCGCTTTCATTCCTGACAACATCCCGGTGAGTTTCATATTGATTTCTCCATTTTGCAGACGAGGAATCGAGGCTGAGGGCAGTTAAAGTGCTCTGTCGAGGGTCACACGGGACAAGTGACAAAGTCTGTGTATAGACTGAGAACCCAGAAGCCAACTTTGCTAGGTTGATACCACCCCTGCTGCAGCACAATAATGTGCCTGGCGCCCTCGAAAGCTTTCACATTAAATGTTTGGAGAGCATAAGGGATGGAAAACATGCTTCCCAACGTGGGGAGACAACGCTGTGGCTCATTCCTGAAAGAGGTGAGATGTGGGGAGGGCATTGCAGGCAGAGGGAGGACCTTGGGAAAGTCCCTCAAGGTGGGAGAACAGGTGAGGTCTGGGAAGAGGAAGGTGAGCTCAATGTCGTTGGACTGGTTTCGAAGGTGCACGCAGAATATGTGAGAAATCGAGCTGTGAAGGTTGCCTGAGGACAGATTTGGAGAGATTTGAATGCCAGGCTGGGTTGCGGTTTCAGAGTCTCAGCCGCTGACATATTTCTGGGCCAGGTAAAGGCATGCTCAGGGCTGTTCTGGCAACACTGAATCGAGTTTACCACGGGGAAGGCAGGGACCAGTTACCAGAATATCACAGTCCCAGAAGCTCATGATTTGTGGCTTTGGAAGAGGGGAGACTGACCCAGTGTGAATCCTCTTGCCATGGACCACCTGAGCCTCCTGTGACCCCTGCCCCCATCTCCCGAGGGCTGGCACACACTGTGGGCTGTGAGCTAGAGACAGAATTCCTTACACCATCCCCAAAAAGGTAGCACAGAACAATGACAAGGACACAGGCTGAGTTACACATCAGGGACTCCCAGCCCAGCCTTGCCATCTACTAGCCATGAACGTTACTCAGCCTCTCAGAACCTCCTTTCCACAGCAGTGACAGGAAAACGGCGACATATCTAAGTGGCCAGGGGATGGTCTTCCAGTGAGAACAATGAGAATAAAGTGCCTGTGTGGCCTCTTCTGCCGTCTCTCTCTTCCTGGGCTCCTGACAGTGCTCATGTCCCCCAGTAGCTAAGCACCGGCTCTGCTCCTTCTGTCTTTTGTAGGAAGAGCCACAGGAGGGACGCCTGGGCAGCTCAGTCAGTCGACTCTTGATTTTTAGCTCAGGTTACAATCTCAGGGTCATGAGACCAATCCCCGTGTCAGGCTCCCACTGAGCATGGAGTCTGCTTGAGATTCTCTCTCTCCCTCTCCCTCTGCTCCTCCACTCATGCTCTCTCTCTCAAAAAAAAAAAAAAAGGTGATGAAATAAAAGAAAGAAAGAGAGAGAAAAAGGAAGAAAGAAAGAAGAAAGAAGAAAGAA
>NW_023270812.1:8282927-8303987 GCF_011800145.1 Mirounga leonina
GGGGAAGGATGGCCACTCCATGCACACTCTGAAATGCAGCTGAAGAGGGTCACCTGGGTGGCTCAGTCATTAAGCGTCTGCCTTCAGCTCAGGTCATGATCCCAGGGGTCGAGCCCCACATTGGGCTCCCTGCTCGGCGGGAGGCCTGCTTCTCCCTCTCCCACTCCCCCTGCTCGTGTTCCTGCTCTCACTGTGTCTCTCTCTGTCAAATAAATAAATAAAATCTTTAAAAAAAATAAAATGCAGTTGAAGAGCCTCAAAGAGGAAGCTTTCAAGGATATTAGGCACAGCCATCCAAGGAGCTCAGCATGTACCATATTCTGTTCCTTTCATTTTCCTTAGACCTTTTTTTTTACTTTTCTCTCTCAAAGTGAGAGCTATAATGTGTACTATTTTGTCTGATGTATGGGGGACACTAAATAAGACGAAAATAATAACCCTAAAAATACGCCACAAACAAATCACAGGGCATACTGTTTGAGTCTCCAGCTGTTCGAGTTTGAACAAAAGTATTAAGAAAGCATATGGTCTCTATAAAACACTGTTTCCCGAACTGTGGGCCTACCCTTTCTTTCTATAGTACTTTCATATTTCATTTATCAGAATTATAAAATGTGGCATTAAAGAAATGCATAAAGAAGAAAATAACAACTGAAAATATCCCCATTTCCAGGCATAACATAGTTAACAATTCAGGCATTTGAAAGGCAGTGTTTTCCCCATGAGTATGTTGAGTGTGCTGACATACATGTTCATTCTGAAACACTCACATAGATGAACTGTGTTCACTATTCTTCACTTCACAATATGTAGCTGGCATTTCCTACACTATGAAAGTATATATAGCCAATATCCAATAACTCCCCCTGCTACAAAGAGATGATATAATAAATGAAATTGTACATTAGTATTTGTCCACATTTCTGATTATTTTTCTAGGCTGGATTACCAACAATAAAAGTCTGGCATAAATGTTAAGAATATCTGAATGATTTGGATACATAGAGCCGAAATGCTTTAATAAAGGAATTTAAACTCATATGGCAGTATAGAGGAGTACTAACTCACTGTATTTATCAGCCTTCATTATATTTTTAAATCTTTGCTAATTTAATTTTGCCAAAATTGATCTGTGGGAAAAGATGAGTTACTGAGTTGGTTTTCCCTACTCTCCCGGATAGAGAGGAATAATGAGAAGTCGGGGATACGGCTCCAGAGCCTAGAAGAAAGTTCTAGGCTGCACATATTGATGCCAGGAAATTGAAGTGAGTTGAAGCCAGGAGCTTCTGGGACCACACCCAGATTACCTGCTCAGTCATGTTCTTTAATTCCCCTAAAGCTGAACAAAAAGTGACAGAAAGTGTAAAAAAGCACTAAGAATCCTACAATGGCAATGACTATGATGCCACTGATGATGAGAACATCAATAATAAGGTGTATTCAGAACATAATAAGCACGAGGCTACCCATGTGCATTTATTCACACATCACACACGGGAAGTATTAACATTTCCACTGAATCAATAAGGGACTCATTCTCAAAGCCATTGTCTAGCTCACAGGTGTAGACGTAAAACTTGCTCCCAAGTTGTCTTACTCCAAAACATGTGCTCTTTTCCATCAAGTTGAGCCACGTTCGTAAAATACTCATTGGCCAACAAGGATGTTGGCTGGAAAGGGCTAAAATGGGCATTAGACTTGCCTTGTTCAACCCAGTGCATGGAATATGTTTATTGATAGCTCCTAGAATGTCTTCCTCTTATAGAAGGTGGTAAATATTGTATATATAAGCATATATGAAATTAAATATATATAAATAAATATATATTACATAGCTATGAAACATATAAATATTAATATACATGAACATAGGAGTATAACATGTGTTTCTATAACACATATATAAACATGACCTAATTTCAATTTTATAAATTTTAACATGTAGGGGCACCCGGGTGGCTCAGTCAGTTAAGTGCCCGACCCTTGATTCCAGCTCAGGTCATGATCTCAAGGTCCTGAGATTGAGCCCCACATCAGGCTCTGCACTCAGAGTGGAGTCTGCTTTTCTCTCTCCCTCTGCTCTTCCTTCTCTCGCTCTCAAATAAATAAATAAATAAAATCTTAAACTTTGACATGTAATTGAAAATTAAACAGCAACATTTCCAGATCCATATTTCCTGAATTTCATCACAAGTTAACCATGTCAAAGGAGAATATGAGTTGTGGCTCCAGTTCCATACAATGATACCATTGTACACTCACCCTGATCTCACCACTCCATCCACATGAATAAAATGAAGAAAAGACAATTATGTGTGGTGCTTAACTAACTCAAGAATCCATGCGGAGTGTTTACACGGTCTGATGTGTATAAACTTGGAAGTCATCACTCCCATCCCCATAACCAGAAGCATCACTCCCATCCCCATAACTAGAGAAAAGTTGAATGAAATAAAAATTAATAGCTCTTTCTCTCTCTCTCAGAGAATCAAGGTCACAGGCGAACTGCTGCCTGGACAATTGGAGGGACAGACATGCACATACAGAGAATCATAGCTTCCCCCAGTGGAAGCCCAGGAGCAGAAACGACTTATAAGCATAGAGCAGGAACATTTAAACTGCAACTGAATAAATGCAGGAGGCTGCATGCAGAGGAGGCTGAGAGTTAAAAACTTCAGTTTTGGGGGCCCCACACCTTTACCGCTAGGAGCCTCCTGTGTCCTCAGAGTGAAGTTCTGAGAAAAAGCCCCTAGTGCATCCTACAGGGAGTGAGGGAAAGTGAGAATTTTGAAATGAACCCAGGATTCTGTTCTCTTTCACAAGGTCTGCCCTCAGAGAAAACAATTTTACCAGAGCCCTACTGCCTGGGTTCTACTGAAACCTAGCTGATCTGAGGAAAAGGAAATACCCAACTCAGGCTCACTGAGAGACTAGGACCTAATCTCCAGATTAAAAATGCTCCCCCACCTACCTCTTATCTCCAATCAATGGGACTTCAGCGTAGCAACGGGGGATTGCAGCTAAAAGAACTGCAAGCCTCAGCCCCATTTCAGGAGGCTCCAGGGACACCCAAAGAAAACAGGGGAGGCTGAAACACAGAGACTAAAGGAAACATTAATCTCAGACAGACACCACAGATACTACACATGATAAACACAGACTAACTTCCAGCCACATAAAGACAAAACCTCACACCGAGGGTCTTTCTTGGTTCCTTTTACTCAATATGTCTGGCTTTCAACAACAAAAAAAAATCGCAAGCTGTGCCAAAAGGCAAAACAAAACACACAAACAAACAAACAAAAAAAACATAGTCTAAAGAGACAAACCAAGAATCAGAACCAGACTCAGAAATGGCAGAGATTTTGGAATTATCAGACTGGGAATTCAAAATAACTATAATTAATATGCTAAGACTTCTAATAGAAAGGTTAGCAACATGTAAGACCATATGTGTAGGTAAGCAAGGAGATGAAAACTAAGTAAAAATCAAAATGAAATGCTAGAAATCAAGAACACTGTAACAGAATTGAAGATTGCCTTTGATGGCCTCATCAGTAGACTGGACATGGCCAAAGAAAGAACCAGTGAGCTTGAAGATATGTTCATAGAAACTTCTCAAACTGAAATGCAAAGAGATTTAAAATAATGAGATATATAGAACAGAAAATCCAAGAACTGTGGGCCAATTGCAAAAGGTGTAAAACACACATAAATGGAATAACAAGAAGGAGAAGGAAAAAGAGGAAGAGGAAAGGGGGGAGGGAGGAAGGAAGAAAGAAGTGAAATAATAATGGTGAAGAATGGAAAAGTAGGGGTGCCTGGGTGACACAGTTGATTAAGTGTCCAACTCTTGATTTCGGTCATGATCTCGAGCAGGTAAGATCCAGCTCTGTGTTGGGATCTGTGCTCTGTGTGGAGTCTGCTTGAAATTCTCTCTCCCTCTGCCCATCTCTCTGCCCCCTTCCCTTTCTATCTCTCTCTCTCTTTCAAATAAATAAATAAATCCTTAAAAAACAAACAAACAAAAAAGAATGGAAAAGTAATGACAGACACCAAACCACAGATCTAGGAAACTCAGAGAACACCAAGCAAGATTAATACTAAAAATGTATACTTGGTCATATGATATTCAAACTGCAGAATTAAGACAAAGAGAATATCTTGAAAGAAGCCAGAGGAAGAAACATTACTTACAGAGAACATTCACCAATATAGAACACATCCTGGGTAATAAAACACATCTTAACAAATTTTTTAAAGTAGACATCATAAAGTTTGCTTTCATACAATGAACTCTCATTCAGTGGTGGTGGACATGCAAAATGGAAGTCTCTTTGAAAGACAGTCTGTCAATTTCTTACAAAGCTAACTTAACCCCACCATATGATCCAACAGTCATATTTCTGGGTATTTACCCAAGTAAAAAAAAAAAGAATGTTTACAAAAAAGCCTGCATATGACTCTTCATAGAAGCATACTGTCAAAACTTGGAAGCAACCAAGATGTTCATCAGTCAGTTAATGGATAATCAAACTGTGGTACATGTATACAGTAGAATATTATTCAGTGATAAAAAGGAATGAGCTATGAAGTCATGAAAAAGACAGAGAGGAACCTTAAATTTACACTGCTATGTACTGTATGATCCAACTATATGCTATTCTAAAAAAGGTAAAAAGATCAGTGACTGCCAAGAGTTGAGGGAGGAAAGAGGGATGAATAGATGGAGCATAGGTGTTTAGGGCAATAAAAATATTCTGTATGACACTGTAATAGTGAATACGTGACATTATGCATTTGGTAAAGCCCATAGACCTGTATAACTCAAAGAGTCAACCTTAATCAAACTATGGACTTTAGGGGTGCCTGGGTGGCTCAGCTGGTTAAGCAACTGCCTTCGGCTCGGGTCATGATCCTGGAGTCCCAGGATCAAGTCCCAGATCTGGCTCCCTACTCAGCAGGGAGTCTGCTTCTCCCTCTGCCCCTCCTCCTGCTTGTGCTCTCTCTCTCTCTTTCTCTCAAATAAATAAAATCTTAAAAAAAAAAAAAAAAACTATGGACTTTAGTTAATAATAATGTATCAGTATTGGTTTATCAATCATAACAAATGTGTCATATCAATGCAAGATGTTAATAATAGGGAACCTGAAGGCAGAGGGAGAGGGAATGTATGGGTATCCTCTTTAATTTATGCTAAATTTTTCTGTAAACCTAAAACTGCTATAAAAATAAAATCTATCTTTTTTTTTTTAAATCCATGCAGGTTAAGCTAACAGGAATCCATCCATCCATCCATCCATCCATCCATCCATCCATCCTTCCATATTTGCGGAGCACCAACTACCTGCTGGACTCATCTGGACCCTGTGCACAAAACAATGAATAAGACAATGGAAAACCCCATTCTCACAGAGTTTGCAAAAGAGAACAATAAAGAGAATCTGTCATGCCAAGAAGGAGGAAGTGCATTTTAAGAGGAGTCACACATTCAAAGGGCCAATTATTATTTCAATTTAATGGTCATTTTTAAATTGAAACAATAATTGTTTCAATCAAAACAAATAAATAAATCAAAAAATAATAAATAACAAAAAAATAACATTAAAATGGCCAAAGATTTTTTTGAGGTCATCTGAATGACATGAGGAAACAGGTAAGGTAAATGTGTAACACCTTTCTATATGTTTCCAATATTATAATATTCAATCTATCTCATATGGCAAAGGAAAAAAGTCTCTTATTTGGAGGCTGCCTTCCCATCACCTGATTTAAATCTGAGGCTTGTTAAATAAATACTGATAAGTCAATGCCAATCATTGAATTAACAATATAAAAAAAAAAAACTAAAACAATAAGACCAAGAACCTAACATTTGTGTTTTGATTTGAGATAACTATTCAATATGATTTTTTTTAACCCAGTGACCTAATTTGGTTACCCATAACCTGGAACTTTCTTTTTTGTAGTACTAGAATTGCTATTTTTAAAGACCAAAGATAACATAAATGTCACCAACTGAAATGGTAATAGTTCTGACTTCTGTTAGCTGAAAGTCCTCATGATACCTCAGATCTTAGGCCAGACAACATATGAGCAAATGCATGTAAATCAATAGAAGATGGTCTGTATTTTCCTAGAGTTCAGCAAGGTAAAAAGGAAATACAAAATCCAATGCATAAGCGAAAAGCCCTGGGTGAATTTACCATGCATAGACTGATACCAGAAAGAGTGTATGTTAAAAATGTTTAAAAACTTCCTTTTAAGTGGACAAAACAGGCAGCTACTTACTAAAGTATATCCTTGACTGGACAGGCATTTTCTAAAGTCCTCAGGAAATCTTTCTTTTTATATTAAAGTTATAGCACATATCTAAAGAAAAACAATTCTGGAAGGTGTGATATAATTACCAGTCACGCATACCTTTCCATTAAGTCTTTTTTGAGACATAGTTTTGACGAAGTGAAGAAAACAGATAACCCATTTCTTAATTTCTTGAAAGGTCACATGGCACTGGTAAGAAAGAGAGGGTGGTGATTTTGCAGACTTTCCTTTCCACTGCCCAAGTTCTAGCTTTCTTATGGGGATAAATGAAAAATAAAGATGTCAGACTTCCCATCATGCTCTCAAGGCCAGTGAAACTCTTCGGTACAGCTGCATTCTTGGTTAACATATGATAATCCAATGACAAATTGCCTAGATTATCTAGTACTATCTCTCACTTTGAACATACTCTGCAAGGATATGCAATGATGACAGAGATTGTCTTTAAAGAATGAAAACAAGAAGATCATTTGGGTCTAAAAGATAATGTCCCATCAATTCCATTTCCTTGTGGATGAATTGATTTTCAGTTACTGAATTACAACAGAAGAGGACTAATGGAGGTATTAGCTGGCCGTCCTTGGAGAATGAAGACACCGGGTAGCAGCTGTTCTTTGTAGACAGTGAGCCGTATGCATGTGTCCTGTTTAGGCTGGGGTGTCCCCTGGGTGAGACTTTTTCAAACATTAAAACTGAGAGGAAAAACTGTTTCTGTCACCTGCTCCAAAGCACTTCCCTGTTATGTTCTGATTTTAGTAAACAAGAACCCATGTATCATCCCCATGGAACAGAACACTCAATTCGCAATTTGTTTCTGATAAATCTCTTAGTCTTGGGGTGCCTGGGTGGCTCAGTCAGTGAAGGGTCTGCCTTCGGCTCAGGTCATGATCTCAGGATCCTGGGATCAAGTCCTGTATCAGGCTCTCCCTGCTTGTGCTCTCTCTCACTAGCTCTCTGTCAAAAAAATAAATATAATATATTTTTTAAAAATCCTTAGTCTTATTAAAAACTATATTTTACTGGGGCGCCTGGGTGGCTCAGTCGGTGAAGCGTCTGACTCTTGGTTTTAGCTCAGGTCATGATCTCAGGGTCCTGGGATGGAGCCCAGCATTGAGCCCCTGTATGGAGCCCCACATCAGGCTTCGAGCTCACTAGAGCATCTGCATGAGGATTGTCTCCTTCTCCCTCTGCTCCTCCCCCAATTACATGCACCCTCTCTCCCTCTCTCTCTCTCTCTAAAATAAATAAATGCATCTTTTGTAAAAACCCTACATTTTACTAATTAAAAGTAAAATTATCAATGGGCCCCAAATAGCCAGAGGAATGTTGAAAAAGAAAAGAAAAGCTGGTGGCATCACAATTCCGGACTTCCAGCTCTATTACAAAGCTGCAGTCATCAAGACAGTATGGTACTGGCACAAAAAACAGACACATAGATCAATGGAACAGAATAGAAAGCCCAGAAATGGACCCTCAACTCTATGCTCAACTAATCTTCGACAAGGCAGGAAAGAATGTCCAATGGAAAAAAGAGTCTCTTCAACAAATGGTGTTGGGAAAATTGGACAGCCACATGCAGAAGAATGAAACTGGACCATTTCCTTACACCACACACAAAAATAGACTCAAAATGGTTGAAAGACCTCAATGTGAGACAGGAGTCCATCAAAATCCTAGAGGAGAACACAGGCAGCAACCTCTTCGACCTCAGCCGCAGCAACTTCTTTCTAGAAACATTACCAAAGGCAAAGGAAGCAAGGGCAAAAATGAACTATTGGGACTTCATCAAGATAAAAAGTTTGCACAGCAAAAGAAACAGTCAACCAAACCCAAAGACAACCGAAAGAATGGGAGAATATATTTGCAAATGACATATCAGATAAAGGGCTAGTAACCTAAAATCTATAAAGAACTTATCAAACTCAACACCCAAAGAACAACTAATCCAATCAAGAAATGGGCAGAACACATAAACAGACATTTCTGCAGAGAAGACATCCAAATGGCCAGTAGACACATGAAAAAGTGCTCAACATCGCTTGGCATCAGGGAAATCCAAATCAAAACCTCAATGAGATACCACCTCACACCAGTCAGAATGGCTAAAATTAACAAGTCAGGAAACGACAGATGGTGGCAGGGATGCGGAGAAAGGGGAACCCTCCTACACTGTTGGTGGAATGCAAGCTGGTACAGCCACTCTGGAAAACAGTATGGAGGTTTCTCAAAAAGTTGAAAATAGGGGCACCTGGGTGGCTCAGTTGTTAAGCATCTGCCTTCGGCTCAAGTCATGATCCCAGGGTCCTGGGATCAGCCCCGCAACAGGCTCCCTGCTCCGCAGGGAGTCTGCTTCTCCCTCTCCCACTCCCCTGCTTGTGTTCCCTCTCTTGCTGTGTCTCTCTCTGTCAAATAAATAAATAAAATCTTAAAAAAAAAAAAAAAAAGTTGAAAACAGAGCTACCCTACAACCCAGCAATTGCATTACTGGGTATTTACCCCAAAGATACAAATGTAGTGATCCGAAGGGGTACGTCCACACCAATGTTTATAGCAGCAATGTCCACAATACCCAAACTATGGAAAGAGCCAAGATGTCCATCAACAGATGAATGGATAAAGAAGATGTGGTATATATATACAATGGAATATTATGCAGCCATCAAAAGGAATGAAATCTTGCCATTTGCAAGGACGTGGATGGAACTAGAGGGTTTTATGCTAAGTGAAATAAATCAGAGAAAGACATGTATCATATGATCTCACTGATATGAGGAATTCTTAATCTCAGGAAACAAACTAAGGGTTCCTGGAGTGGTGGGGGGGTAGGAGGGATGGGGTGGCTGGGTGATAGACATTGGGGAGGGTATGTACTCTGGTAAGCACTGTGAATTGTGTGAGACTGTTGAATCACAGACCTGTACCTCTGAAACAAATAATACATTATATGTTAAAAAAAAAAAAAAGAAGAAGATAGTAGGAAGGGAAAAATGAAGGGGGGGAATCAGAGGGGGAGATGAACCATGAGAGACTATGGACTCTGAGAAACAAACTGAGGGTTCTAGAGGGGAGGGAGGGTGGGGGGATGGGTTAGTCTGGTGATGGGTATTAAAAAGGGCACATATTGAATGGAGAACTGGGTGTTATGCACAAACAATGAATCATGGAACACTACATCAAAAACTAATGGTGTAATGTATGGTGATTAACATACCATAATAAAATAAAATTTTAAAAAAAGTAAAATTATCAATGGCTGGTAAAATCTTCAATGAAACAGTGATTTATTCATGTGAAAAGCATTATTGACAAAATCAGTGTGGGATGCAAACACAGGAACGAAGGGAAGCCACCAGAATACTGGTGGTCATATGCTCATCTTCTCTGATAGTTATTTCAGCCATCAATGTGTATCTTCAGGCAGCGCTGTCTTTGGATGCTACTGAGGGTGGGAGTAATAGGTGACTCCACAGCAAGAGCAGAGAGGGATTGTTATTTCTTTTCCCCGTAGATCCTTAGTGAAACTCCAGGTGTGTAATGAACTTTTGAAGCCAGATTATCCAAGAGAAATTGTCTCCAATGATTCTGCTTATTTCCAAGTAGCCCTAGAAGAAGCAGCCTTCTTATAGATTAATGTCCCATGCCACATGGGGACATCTTTCTGGACCTTTCTTGAGAATGGTTCTGAGATTTCAATTGTAATGAAATGAGCCTCACAGTCCTTTGTAATGATTAACCTGTAGGCAGAGTAAGTATCAACAAACCATTGTACAGAATATCTCTCAGTGCCTTTCCTACATCTTCAGTGACTTGTATAGATATAGACAAGTATTGATAACTTGAGATAGCATACCATTATAAATTTAATAGAATTGACTCATGTGGACACTTATTAGTTTTTTATCAATGAGATATATCAGAACACTTTGGGGCAAGTTTCCAGTCCACTTTAAGAGACTATTAGTACAATCTTCTTGCCACTGAGGGTGAAGAGGAACAAAGGTATATTGTAAGAGAAAAGTGTGTTATAGTTTAAAGGATTTCAATTCTAGGGTCAGTCACTTGTCAGTGTGTGCTCTTGAATGGGTCACTTTACTCTTTTCAAAACCTCAGTCTTTCCCTCTATAAAATGGAGAATTTTACTTGCCCAGAGACTGCTGGTAAGGGCTCGTTGTGATACTCATGGGAAGCACCAAAGGCAGTGCCTGAAACATAATAGTGTTTCAAAAATATTGGTTTCCCACATTTCACCACAACTTATTTTCCTCTTTGCAAATTCCTTAACTGATTTCATTCCCTGAAACACCTAAGACTAGCAAACCACATTCAAATTAGAATACAGAGCTATGACTCGTATAGAAGAAGGGACAGTTTGTCAAGAATAGTTTACGTAAGGGGGATCTCTCCTTATAAGAACAAGTTACAAAGGAAAAAATTCCTCCCTAAAAAATGGCTATTAGTTGTTCCAAGTCCTAGAATGCCTTTAGAAACCTGTCAATACATTCCAATATCAGATTGTTCTAATGGAAGGAAGACCCTAGACTTCCAATTCTACTGAGTAAAGATTAACTGATTTGTTCCCAAGAAATTTTTTGCACACCCCTCCCGATGAATGGCAATGGTTTTGTCAAATGGGCAGAAATCTTATCTCCAGCACTGCCCTCCACCCCCGTCTCAATACTTAGCACTTATCAAACATCAGCCTCTAGGGTTCTGGTGACATTTTTCTTCTTGAACTGGGTACTCTAATTTATGAAAATTCAATGATTTGCATTTTATATTTTCATTTATTAAAAGACCCAGTAGCAAATTGAAGAGGCTCTTATCAGCCAAAAATAGTCAAAATCTGTACATCAGTAAGTGTAAACCATAGTCAATTGAATGCCACAAATATGTTTAAATCTCTTAGTTCTAAAAAATACTAAAACAAATGAAAAAAAAAAGCTTTTTTGTCACCTTGTCAAGATACTAGGGAACCTACTCACTAGTTTGAAAACTAGTAAAAATAAAAATCAAACCTTTATTTTGCCTTTCTTTAAGAGCTCTCTCACAGCATAACCAAATGTGATAAGAAGTTTTTCTTCATGGAAGTGTCCCAGCTAATTAGTGATGAATGAACAAATGAATAATAATTAAGTTATTACCATTTTATGCCACCTAATGAAACTGTGGACCAAGGTTTTAAACATCATTATGAACGTTTCTCATCACAAAAGAAAGATAACCATTCATGTTTCCTGATAGAAGGAAGCAGACAACACCCTCTAAGAGGTATTCTTACCAAAATTGGATTTCACATTAAACCTTTAGATCTTACTACCAATTTGCAGAAAATTCAGGAAGAGATGAATATTGAAGGACACCACAAGGATGTGATCAGTGATTTCCCCAGAGAGACTATAGGACAGAGGACCAAGTTTCATCAACAAATAAAATTGCAAGGAAAACATGAGTTGGGCGTGCCTGTCAACTTAAGAGGTTTAAAAATCACATCCAGTAATGTCAATGTCTGAACTTTACTGTGATACCAACTCCAAAAATAACTTAAAAAATCATGAGACAATTGAAGACCACCATATTGTTGTTAATATTGCAATTTATTTTTATTGTTTTAAGTAAGATCATGATATGGTTATATTCTTTCAGAGTCCTGGTCTTTTCTAGATACACACTGAAATATTTATGGGTAAAATATATTGGTGCCTTGCCTTTACTTCACAATAATCTTGGAGGTGGAGACAACGTGGGTTTTTGTTGTTTTGTATACATAAACAAGATTAACCATGAACTGATAATTTCTGGAGCTATGTGATAAGTATGCAGTAACTTTTTCCCTGCTTCAGTGTGTTTGAAACTTTTCATCATTAAAAACACTACAAATAGCCATTAATTCCTTCCAAAAATAAGAAAGAGAATCCTTAACATCTATAATGCCCTTTGTAACCTGGCTTTAGGTTGCAAAATTCACTCTTCCTCGGGCGTCTTATACATTCACCACTTGTTTTGTTCATAAACATGAACATGCCTTTGCCCTGGTTTCTCTCTAATGAGAACATCCCTTCCTTCCCTATCCACTCATTTATGGAGCTCACATCCAGTAATATTTCTTTTTCCAGCGTTCCTCCTCCCCACCTAGCAAGTAGTAGTTGTTTATGCATTTAATTTGCTTAGTTGTTTATGTTATCTTTGATTACAGCTTTCCCCTCCCTGCACCTCACTTATATAGTCATATATACGCCCTGCTCGACTCTGAGCACCCCGACAGCGGCATGATAGCGGATATCACTGATTCAAGTCCACAGAGCAGCCATTCAAAAGTGCACAGAATTGCCTAGAGGTGCGCCATTTCCAGAATCACTGTTTGCCTACACTCAAGCACCTGTGTGTACTCCTGAAAATACTACAGTATCCTGTGACTTCCTGCCAAGGGTCTTCTGTTCTAAAAAGATATCTGGTGTCCATTATCAAATAAATGATAATACCCTTTTATATGACAGGTGCTTCTGAAAACAGATCCTGAGCTGCATTCTAAGGGACTTTGCATTCTCAAAATAGCCCTTCTTGGTACAGAATCTTATGGTGCTTGCTGTATTCTAGAAGCAGCGCAGGTGAAGGAATCTACCTCTGAGCAAGTGTTGGTGTCCCAAAAGTTGGTCTGGAAATATTGTGGACTAGGGTTCCTGAGTTCCAGTGTATTAGTGACAAGACTTCTCTGCCTACAAGTGATATCCAAAATATTCATTTGAAGCTGGTCCTTTAACTCTGGCGATACGGAGGCATGTAGTCTCCCCCCCAAGGTCTTTTTCTTGAGCCAGTATTAAATTAGTCAAGGAGCAAAGTTAGAAAGCTTAGGTGTGGGATTCAAATCATCTAGCCATATGTAAAATAAGAGTCTAGGGACAGATGGTGCAGCTCTGTGAAGTAAGCAGTATCTGTCCTCATCAGCCTGGGGAATATAAGTCTCAGAGCCACAGCTGATGGAAATGACAGTGCTCTGAGGAGTGATGGCTCAAGTATAATACTGCATCATTTTTAAATATAGCTGCTGATAAATGTGCATGTCTTTATACAAGACATAGCTTCTTACTGATTATAAACTAACAAATATTAGCTAAATGGGTACTGGAAAAGAGATATGTTAATACATAATCCAATAAACTGATCAAGTAAATAAGTGAAATAATAAACATTTTTGCACTTCAGTGATATAGGGCTAAATTTATTTTTTAAATAAGAGATTTATTGAGCTATAACTCACATGCTATAAAATCCGTTTTTTCAAGTATACAACATGGGAGGGGGGGATGACCTGTTAGTGTTCGCACAGGTGTGCAACCACCAACACTATCTAATGTCATAACATTCATCATCATCCCCAAAATAAGTCCCATACCCATTAGCAGTCATCCCCCACTCTCCTTCCACCTCTAGCAAACACTAATCCATGGATACGTTTATTCTGAACATTTCGTAAAAGTGGAATCGCAATATTTGTTCATTTGTTTCTGACTTGTTTCACTTAGCATGATGCTTTCAAGGTCCCTCCAAGTTGTAGCACACGCCAGTATTTCATCACTTTTATGGCTGATTAATATCCCATTTTATGGATATACCACATTTGATTTATCCATTCATCGGTTGATACACAGTTGAGTTGTTCTCGTCTTACCTGTTATGTATAATACTGTCATACATTCTTATACAGATATTTTGTGTGAATATATACTTTTAATTCTCTAGGGGAAACACCTAGATGTGGGATTGCAGGATTGCATGGTAATTGTATGTTTCACATTTTGAGGATCCCCCAAACTGTTTTCCAAAGTGGCTGCACCACTTTTCAATCCCATCAGCAATGTCTGAGAGGTCCAATTTCTCCATGTCCGGACAAGCGCTTCTTACTTTATTGTATATCACATCTCAGTTTTCAAAACATTATAAATTGTTAAATCGTAGTATTCAACCATATTCCTCGACACACTGAAGGATCTGAAATATAGTATGGGTTGTGGCTAAAATTTATGTAGTGACTAGTTTATAAACTTAAGTATTGACTGTTAGAACAATAATTGTTACCTAAGATTTAGGAGAGTAAATATTTCTTATTTTTATGATCTAGACATAGTACATTTAAGCAAGAAGAAAGTCACTCTCAGAGGAGAAAGAAAAATAATCTCAAATAATCCCGAGAGAAAGGTATATATATACTTGGATGAAAATTAACACAGATATTTTGGGTAACTTTGTGATTCCTAAATTAAGCAACGCATGACATTTCTCCAATTCAATTTTAAAAATATTTATCAGATACCCACTACTTGATAAGAACTGGCACAAAACTGAGTTGGAGCAAAGAATACTTGACGCAACTAACACTTGGTTAATTAATGTTTTATATCAACACAGATATATCATAAACTGTATGATTTACATATGTGAGAAGCAAATGCATAAAGAAATAAATCTGAACGTTAAGTACCTAATTCAAGATCATGGTTAATTTTAGAAAGTCAAGTGGGAAATATGGCTGATTATATAATGAGAACTATAAGGTTTACACAGATGATTTTAACAGGCCTTTGCATTTATTATTTCTTAATCTGGATGACAGGTTCACTAGTATTCTTTATTTTACTTTTCTTATAACCCTTCATACTTCTGGAATATTTCACAATTAAAACTAAATTAGTAGGAAAAGTACTAGCCTGTTATAAGGATGAACAAACAAAAATAACAAAATATAATACAATTGAAAGTATCACTTACTTGTAATTCCAAGACAAAATTTTGATCACTATTAATCATTGCAAATAAAGTAAAGCCAGAGAACTTTAAACTTTTCTTACTAGCAAAGATTTTGAAAATAAAAATAGAGATGGCATGGCTACCTGGAGCAGCAATCTCATATCCTGGGAGTCTTGAGAGATATAAATGGGCAATGTTGTTGGACCATCAAAAGAATTATAGTACTAACTTTGGATGGCACCAAGTGTTTGTCTTCATTTTTTTTCCTAAGTTTTGTTTATAAGAATTATACATGAGACATTTAAAATTGAAAATCAGATAAATGCTTTAAATAAAATTTGATGTGTGAGTCTGGATTAATTTTACCTGCCAGGGTGCCCAAGTCTCAAAACATCAATAGCTTAACAAAATATAATTGTATTTGTCACTCATGCATAGTCCAAATTAGGTAGACCAGCTGTCCTCCATCTTTGGCTGTGCCATATGGCACATGTGGCCTCCAAGATCTTTGTGGGCAAAGAAGAGAGTTACAGAAAGGCACCTGGTCTTCACCACCATGGACTCTCACAGCTCTCTGGCCAGAGCCACACAGAAGGTCCCATACAAGAACCTGAAAAAGAAACAGGAGCACATAAATCTTTGGTGCTAATGTACTATCTCTCCCATGATTAGTGACTGGTTATTTTTACAAGTAGGTAGTGAAAGGAAATAATAATGGCACATTACTATAAAAAGATTTCCTCTCTTCTTATCTGAGGAATATTTCCTTAAAGCATTTCATTGTAGACATAGAGAATTTTCCAATTTTATACATTAGCAGTTAGCTAATGGATGTGTTTTCCATACATAACTGTTAAAATAGTGAAAACAAATTATATGCAACAGTAACGACTCTCATCTTCTCAATTTTTACCCATTAAACACATTTCAATAGGATTTTTAGAAGTGTGTAAATAACATGAAAGACCAAAAAATAAACTCAATAACAAAAACAAAATAAAAATGTGCTTTTTACTTTATATCCTCGGTCTATACCTTTTTTTTCAAAATCCATTAAAGGAAGAATGAGTTAATGTCTTTCATACCAAGAAGATGATGTTTATTAGATTTCAGTGCTTTCTTACACATTAATATTAAAAAATCTAGAGAAAAATAATACATATCTGAGGCATTCAAAGTAATTCCACTTACTATATAACACAAATACCAATACTGCAAAATTTGACCCATCGGTCCCCAAAAAACCTACTCCTCCTTCCTTGGTAAACAAGGCTGTTTCCTCTTTTATCTCTACTACCTCTTTCTCTGTGTTCTCTCAGGACACCTTCCTGATATAATGGATTGAACAGATTAGTAAAATAAGAAATTAGAAAATAAGTGGTATTATATGACTTTATAATGGAAAGAGAGAAATAGGGAATAGTCTAGAGACTTCCCTAAGATAAAGGGTGCTTTGGGAATTAATCCAAATATAGAGTATGGAAAAAAGAAATGGATGCTAAATTGTCACTTATCTAATAATAAATTCTCCAAGTATTAACCTGTATCTTATCAGATAAAAATACAAGAACAAGTTGATTGTAAGAGAAAGTAAAGCCCCAGTGAAATGTCTAACAAAAGAGCACGAAAAATATGGATATCCTACAGATTTTAACTAAATGCACAATAATGAAAAAATTTGACTGTTCAATTTTCAAGTCATACTGGGAAAATCTCTAAACATGGAGCTGTGCCTAAGTAAGTAAGTACAGTTTTCCTAAAAAAGAAATAAAGAAATCATAATAGTGGAGCCAGCTCCTTATCTGGTTTTTCTACAGAGTATGATGAATGGAGAGGCAATAATATAATCTATTATGTGCATGAATTTGAATCCACATATTTCTTTAACACTTTTAATAAAACTAATTTTAAAACTAACTTTTTTACAGAACTTCATATGTAAATTCTCATATTATTGCTTACTATACTATAATGGTAAGAAATTATTTAACAATATAAGCCAGGAGTGCCAAGATGGCTCAGTTGGTTAAGCGTCTGACTCTTGATTTTGTCTCAGGTCATGATCTCAGGGTGGTGAGATGGAGTCCTGTGTCAGGCTCCTGCTGGGCATGGAGCCTGCTTAAGATTCTCTCTCTCCCTCTCTCTTTGCCCCTCCCCGCCCCCTGCTCCCATGTGCACACTCTCTCTCTAAAAACAAAACAAAACAAAAAAACAACAGAATCCAAAAACTTTGGCTTCAAATGCATCACCTTGTAGGCTATGTGGTTGCTCCACCAAAGCCAACATCCATTTTCTTTTATTAAGTTAATAGATCTGTTTTGAGGAAACAAGTAAGTGCCCTGCTCTTCAGCTGCTGGCATTGAGTGGGGCTTCAACATCAGCCAAGGAAAGGAGAATGCGGCACAAATCTGAGCAATGAAACATTAAACTCCCCTTGCCCAGTTGATTTAGTGATAGATACATGGCTTAGGATCTGTCAAAAAATGTGATTCCAGGGCGTCTGGGTGGTTCAGTCGGTTAAGCGTCTGCCATTGGCTCAGGTCATGGTCCCGGGGTCCTGGGATCGAGCCCCACCTCAGGCGTCCTGCTCAGCGGGGAGCCTGCTTCTCCCTCTCCAGCTCCCCCATGCTTGTGTTCCCTCTCGCTATGTCTCTCTGTCAAATAAATAAAAAATAAAATCTTAAAAAAAAAAAAATGTGATTCCATCCCCCTGGATACAATTTGGTCCTGTAAGAGTGGTCTTCCAGGATCTTTCTGAAGCAACCCTGTAGAAGCAAAATCTTCTCAGTTGGACTTGGACTTCTGGATATAGAGCTTAACTGGAGTCAATATAGTTGAAGGTAAGCTGAGAGGTAGAAACAGAAGCAGGTAACATTTGGATCCTTGATCAAGCCATACATGGAGCCGACCTTTTTGGTCATTTGATCCAATAGATTATGTTTTTACTTAAGCCAACCTACATTGATGTTCTATCATTTACAACTCTAAAGTATTCATTATAAAAGATTGTGAAAAAAAAATAAAAGATTGTGCACTCATTACAATGAAGCTGGCACTGTTCAAAGTGGTCTTATAATGTTTCTTAGTGAATTAACTTCAGGAACAGTTCAGAAGACCAAATAAAATAAATTTCATTGTTTTATAAGCACATCTCATTTCTGGTCCCAAATAGTAATTTATATGGGTTGACTGCCAAGCACTTTGGGGTCTGGATAATAGTAGATTGTTAACACAATGCACACACACACAGAGACACACAAAAGTCAACTACCACTTAGAACATTCAGACAACTGTGTTCCAGGCTCCAAAAAGAATTTTGAAGGTGTTCTAAATATGCCCTGAAAGATAGCAGCCAGGTTAGTGGATGCAGATAGCATTCTTCAATAAGAATTCTGTATATGGAGGATAACAATTATTTTTATGTATACTTTCTTATGTTTATTTAAAAACCTTTTTTTTAAAAAAAAAAAATAAGCATAGGAAACAGAATATCAATTCACCTGGGAATTCATTAGCTCTTTCTGGATTAGAAGACTTGGATTCTTAAAAGAAATTTTCAGGTTTTACTAAATGATTATAAAAAATAAGCTTCCAATAAAGGTCAGAAGTCAAAATTTTACAAGAAGAAAATCAGGCAAAGATCAAAGAAAAACATTGCTGGAGAGTAGTTCCATAGCTGGTAAATAAAATTATCCTTTATTATTTATTTGTTGAATATCAAGAATCACTAAAAACCAAATAAATAGCTAGTCACCGCCCAGATGTTTGAAATTTCATTGCTAAATATTAACTCATAGAAGGATGCCACTATCATTGTTATAATTCAATTTTTTTAACTACCAAAGAAAATTAACAAAGAGATAATACAAGAGAAAGTTAAAATAATGCCAGGATAAACACATGCAAGGTTTACAATTATTTACAGGGAGGGCTTTTCCAATGGGCCATGGTTAAAACCAGTAACATTTTTAGAAAATTTCATTCTAAATATAGAACATTCACTTCAAATATTCACATACCTTAATAAAAATAGAAATGTATATATATATAAATAAGATTAGTTCTATTAATACATATGTTCAGTTTGTGAATTTTTACTGGGAATAATCTTTTGTAAACTGATCAAGTTCCGTTATTGGATTCCTATTGGCTATGGTGCCCCCTTTCTTCAAATTTTGAAAGAAGTTTTTAAATATGTTTAATGTCATTATGGTGTTTAGTATATTTTAATATTTTAGAATTTTATATTTGTTAGATGTCTAATGTAAAAAAAAAAAAATGGTATGATTCTTTATTCACCAAAAATGAAGGATGCAGATAACTAATGCCAGAAACTGAAAGACATCTGCCGAAATGCCCTTATTTTACAGGTAAAGAGACAGATCTAGAGGAAGGGAAAAACATGACTCAGTAGTGGAAGGGACAACCCAAGCCCACTGTTTGTTTCTTCCCCCTGGACATAGCTTTTAATCATTTGCATAACTGCCCGCCGTACATATACATAAACTATCAGTACACCCCTGCTCATCTATCTCAGAGCGAAGGTCCATAAAAGGCAAGCAAATCCTAACGTTCTAAGTAGAAAAGGAAAAACTAGGACTGAGCCTTGCAAAAAATCAGAAGTCTTGCCTCGGGTGCATACTTAACTATTTACAAATGAAAACGGGCGTTGCCCCAGCACTAATAAAACTGTACTCACTTGCCTCCAAAAAGATGATTTAAAAAAAAACCTTCATACGTGACTTAAAAAGAAAAAAAAAAAAAGAAGTTCAACAATAATACCGTAGTGCTATTATCAGACAAACAGGAAAATCAACTGCCTTTTCTAGTTGCTACCCAACAGTGCGTTAGAAAATTCTGCCCACGCAATACATCCAGGAAGAGAAGAATCCTACCTCCAAGTCCTGAGCCTGATAAAGCAACCATGTACACAAGTGGTGAGAGGCACCACGGGGCATCTGCTCCTGCCATGTTGCTGATGCTTCTCCATCAAGTGAACAGCCATAACTAGAACTGAAGTCTTAAATGCTCTAAACGTTCTTTCTTGAAACCCAACTTTCTTTCACTGAAAGATACACACGAAAGATGGACTGTTCGGATACCCCGGCTCCCGACAGTTCAAGTGCATGCTATTCAATAGGGTCGCTGTACCTGAAAACCAGATGTAGACTTCCAACTGTAATTTCAAATTTATAACAAGAACAGCAAAATACCACTCCCCAATTTGATTACAAACGGGTTGACCTTGTATCCAATTTACCTGGAACCTGGAGTTCCAGAAGATGATGAGGCATTTAAGAACACCGTAAATTTCCAGGAAGAAATATTTGGGGAGAAAATGAAGCCACTCTGAATGGGACGAAGGACAATTTTTTTTTAATATTTTAAACAAGCGACCACAAATACAAACAACACTTTAAAACGAGAGCAGAGAAGCCTTCTTCTGAGTCAGCAGCCGTTCCGTTCGGTGGGAGCGGGGGGCCAGGCTTGGGAGGCGCCAGGAGGGCTCAGCATCTGTGAGGCCTGCACGGATCCTCTCAGGCTAAGGGGTCCCTCTGTCCCCTCCGCAGACCAGTGACACAAGGACCGTCGGGTTGTGACTGCTGTGGACAGGCAGACGGTGCAGGGACGGTGCGTAGAGGCCAGCGCTGCAGCAGGGGGGCGAAGGCCAGATCGCGGTTGGAGCTTGTTCCCGGTCGGGCTTCGGGGGCACGCCCGTCTGCAGTAAGGCGGTGTCCCACCGCAGCGAGGCCCAGCCCTTGCGCCGTCCCCAGCGCGTCTGTCCAGGACAACGGGGTCCTCTTCCTGCACGGACCTGTCCCCACAGCGGTGTGCACGCGCGTCCGTTTTGATGCTCCCCGATGCAATGACCAAAGGCAAACAATGGAACAGGACACTGGGCCGGGCACGGACGTGTGTCACGTGCTGCGGCACCTTGGCACCAGCTCCCCCGCAGATTCTGTTCCCGCGCCCGGAACCTCGGGGAAGCTCTG
>NW_023270812.1:8303997-8305362 GCF_011800145.1 Mirounga leonina
GAATAAAATTCCTCCATGAGGAATAAAATTATAAAATAATAGTAAAATAAAATTCCTCCATGAGGAATAAAATTATAAAATAATAGTAAAAATAGACAAAAAATAGTTATCTGGAAGTTTTAAAACCTTAGTAAACAATACTTAGACTAAAGATACATAAATTATTTTTACTTGATAATGGAGACCTTATGCATTAAAGTTTAACGAATATGGCTAAAACTACACTCACAGGAAAATTCATAGTCTAAAATTATTACACAAATATATAGGAGTAGCTTTTTTTTTTTTCTTTAACTGTGCTTACCATGTAGTTCATAAGTTTTGGAATTTTTTTTCTTTTTTTAAAGAGCAACAACATTAAAGCAAGGAAATCAGAATAATTGGGGAAACCAAAAAGGGCAAGAAAAATGAAACAGACAAAAAGCCCTGCAGTAAATGGATCAACCACCAGCTGAGAATAATTATTTTTGAAAAGGAGAAAGCACTAATCAAACCACAAAAATCAAAACAGTAAAGGGGAATATAATTATAGCTACAAAGGAATTTTTTGATAGGTGTGTATATTTTATAAAAATCAATTTTAAATTTCTATGAAACATAATTTATGGGGAAATATCAAAATTGCTCCAAGAGATATTAGAAACTCGAAACAAACCAGAAATAATGTAAGGCATTAAAAAGAGTTCAGTTATACATTTTTCTTCAAAGAATAAGGTCCAGATGGTTTCATATGAAAGTCATTTGAAACTTCCAACAGTGAAATCATTTCAGTGCTAATCTGGTTATTTCATACCATTAGAAAAAGGAAAACTTTTGATAGTTCTTTAGAATCCAGCTACCACTGATCTCAGAAAATTGCAGATCAATAGAATATTGCAACCAATCTCATGTAGGATTACTTGGAAAAAAATATGAATAAAATATGATGAAATTTAGCATTATTTAAAAATGAATACACCATGACCAAATGAGCTAGATTCGTGAAATTCAAGGATGCTTTATTTTTAAAAAATTGATTAATATGCTTTTATTATTAGATCAAAAAGAAATGCAATATAACAGTAGATTCTGTAAAGGTTTTTAAGAAAATTCTTACACAGCAAAAACAAGAAAAAACAAACAAGATTAAAACAGAGTGGTAGTTTCATAAACTCTCTCTGTGTCTCTCTCTCACACACACATGCAAACACACACTCACATACATTTATATTTGCTGATATATAAAGCTAAAATATTAATAATCTATGTAACTGATATAATATTAATAATCTATATACTGATATATACTATATATGATAGATGATAAATAGATGATAGGTAGATAGATAGATAGATAGATAGATAGATAGATAGATAGATAGATAG
>NW_023270812.1:8305372-8338932 GCF_011800145.1 Mirounga leonina
TAGATAGATAGATAGATAGATAGATAGATAGATAGATAGATAGATAGATGATAGATCGATCTACACGCACACACACACCTGGAACCTCAGAGAATTAACTAAAAACATTATAAAAGTTAGAGAAGTAGAAAGGTGACAGGGTCTAAAATTTAATTGCAATTACTTTCAATAAACCAGGAATAACCAATTAGAAAATTTATTATAACCCCCAAAAGACATTGAAATAAATGAAAACATCTCAAGTAAGTACAGTTAATATTGTACCAATGTTTATTCACCTGTAAATGTAGACAGTCAGTGGAATCTCAAATAAATAGCCACTAGTTTACTTTTTAACTTGCAGATACCTGGAGGTACAACATTACTTAGTGGACACTCCTACAAATGGGTACCTGAGAGAGTATATTGGACCAAACTTTAGAAAGCACAGTTTGGCCATATCATTGAAATATCCATTACAAGCACTTTTCAACACATGAATTCTATTACAAAAGTATCTTACTGATAAAATCCTAAATGTGTAGTGTAATATATGAATATTCATTTATTTAAATCATAGTTTATAACAGCAAGGCAATTAAAAACCATCAAGTGTCCTTCAGAAAGAGGCTGTTTAATAATATGTGATGTGAGCCACTGAAATTAGGGTCATGTAGAGAAAATTAGTGAAAACCCTGCTCAAGGAGGACACACAAATTTGTGTATTATTTCACAGTTTTCTGTTCATTTTGCTATTTTTTGCCTACATTTATATCATCCAGTGTTTGTGTATGTGCGTATTTAAAAAGAATAAAATGGGTCTGTTGTGCTGAAATGGAAAGTTCTTCCAAATACAGTAAATTAACAAAGTAAATATTTTATATAAATTTAAAAGGATAAGTAGATGATAGAGACATACAGATGATAGTAGGGGGATAGGTGGATAGACCGGTAGGTGGATATGCTGGAGTAATGTTGGAGGAAGAAAACACAGAGCAGGCAACAATCATCCCTGGGGAGAGAGCCCAGAATGGAAAATGGGACTTTTAATTTCTTTTTACACTTTTACTTTTCAAACTGGACACCTGTGTTGTTTTTATTTCTTTTTAATTATAGGTAGGTATAGCATTAATTCCTTTTTTAGCCTTCTTTCTCTCAAAACATATTCATATGATTTTAAACACCATAATTAAAAAAAAATCAGTGTGATGGCTTATTACAATGTTGCATGACATTTCTTATGGCAAATCTAGACAAAAAATTTTAGGCTTAAAGTAATGTCATATTTATTAAATCAACATACCTTAGAGTTTAGGAAATCCTTAGAATATTTGTAGTCATTAATTCAAAAACTATTGCCCAGGTTCCTTTTAGGAGTTAGATAGAACGTCGGTTCCAGCAAACAGAGAGTGATAACAGTGAGGGAGGGCACATACCATGCAGTGGGAGGAGCATCGATGCATTATAGACCAGGTGTTCTCAGAGGAGAGGCCCCAGTAGGCCCCATTACATGTCCCCAAAAAGAAGGACATTCTCCATCCATCGTGACTGAAGTACCTGGACTCTCAAACCTGACATTTCCATCGACCCAGGAACCCTGTCCCTGCAGCTCAGCCACTCATGCTGGGTTTGAATTTCTTATTGCCTTGGTTCTTTTATTTATTCTATTATCTTCTCCTACTGTCATTTATTTTACTGTCTTGTGACACTAGGGTTTTTTTTTAATTATTGTTTTAAATAAGTGATATATATCACAGCACAAAACTCAACAGGCACATATGGGAGGTGGGCAAACACTGGTGGCTACCTGATACTCATTTTTCTTTTTTTTCCCTACTAACAGAACCCCTATATTGATAAGGGGAGCAAGTTTCTCAATGAGTATTTTGCCGATCTCCTTTTGGAGCAGAACTGTCAGTAAGACATAAGCTGTGGCTGTCGAGCGAGGTGTCCAGGAAAGCTCCTTGGGCTGCCACGTTGAAGTCGTGGGCACTGGTCTTCTTCCTTTCCTCTCCCTTCATGCGTCAGCATGATGGGAGTTCTAGCATTTGTCTTGTGGACCATGAGGTGCCCTGGAAGAAGGAAACCCGCACTGGGGACGCAAGCAGCAGAGTGCAGCCCTCTGGTCCACCAACTATATCATGGGCCCGTGGTTAGCCCTGCACAGCCTGCTTCCAGACCTCATGCCATCTGAAGGCCATGGTCCCTCCCCTCCCCTCCCAAATCAAACACACACATCCATATGCTATATACCTTCAGAAATTGTGTGTGTGTGTGTGCATGTCTGTGTACCCAAACTTCTGTGTGTGTGTGGGCACGTGCGAGCACCCATCTGTGGATCCAGAGGGAGAAAAGCAGGAATAAAAATCTAAAATATTTATTTTATTTTAGTAATTTACTCCCCATTGTTTCCCAAAAGGATAGCAGTTGCTGTTGGAGAAATTAGAGAGGAAGAACTAAGAAAATCATTCATTTTGTTTAGGTTTCAAAAACAGTTAAATTGCTTTGCTGATATTTGCCAGAGAACTTCAGAAACCAGCACGACTTTCTGTGAAAATCCCATAAGATGGTGTTGATCAGAAAGGCATTGGAGAAAGCACTCACAAACTAAGAATTTCACACTTCATAGCCACTCGTACATCACAGGCCCTTTGCCTTTTTCGATGTTAGGACACACAGTCTCGCAGTGATCTGCAACCCCATGCACCTGAGTGTGGATGCCTTACAATCCTAGGGGACAGATGTAAATGCCACACCGCAGCAGTCCTCAGGTAAGTGAGCAAGGTAGACCCAGTGTGACTCCAAATGGCACCCCATGACGGCATTCCACCTCATAAAATGCAACTGTCTTAAAGGATGCAATCATATTGTGTGTAACACAGATGAAAAACACAATTGAATCACAGGAGGAAGAGAACGAAAATCCTGGAAGAGAAGACGGTAGTTCTGTTGAAAATCAAAACCTGCTGCTTCCCAAGTTCCGTAGTAGCTACTCCCTATTGCTTCCATAACCAACTTTATAAAGTGCCTGTGGATCACAGCCTCTCCTACTGGGCACATCTGTGAGTACACATTTTAACTGCCGCAATGGTGCCATGCTGGTTCACGAGCCAGGAACCGTGAAGGAACGGAGATGCGGTATTTTCCCACAGAGAAGAAATTTGTCCTTAAATGGTTTAGACGTGCGTGCCTTAAATTCTTTATCTCGTGTATTAGGTGCTAAAATTTTGTAATCAATCCCATTGATTCCAAGTGATATTCCAAAGAATATCACTTGCTCTGCAGAAGTATTTCATCTGAATCGTAATCCACTTCTGAGATGGAGAAGATAGGAAGGGGTTCACATCATAAAAGAAAACAAGAATAACAAAAAAGTTAGAGAAATTCCTACAAATCAAGTAAAGCTCCAGAAGGTTGCCACTGTCCCCGGGCCGAGATGCAGCAGGAGAAGCCCTGTTAATGCCGGAAGATGCTGTCCTTTACCTAGCAACCACTGAGTCAGGGAGGATGAAACCTTACCAGGAAAACTGGCCAGATCTATGAATTCATCCCTGTCTTTTCAGCTTTCAAATTCATTGATGTAATTGCACATAGTATCATCTTAAGATCTTTTTTTATGTTGATGCCATCTGTAATTATATCCTCTGTGCATTCCTTCTATTGGGATTCTGTGTCTTGTTTCATTTATCCTTGCTAGATATTCCATGTGCTTTTAAAAATAATACATATTCTTAATTTTTGTGTAAATGGTAAATTTGTAAATATATTTCTATAGATGATAGATATATGATACAGTTTGTTCATTCGTCTGTTCAAATGTTCTTCATCCCTGATCATTTTTAGTCAACTATTTTATATCTGTTCGCATGTCTGTCCATTTGTTCCTTTTATTTATCTTAGACAATAAAAGAGTTTCTTAGAAACATCAGGTATCTTCCAAAATTAACAGGAAATCTGACAAGCCGGGCTCAGTCAGAAACCATGGTGCCATGTAGGTAAAATCTAATATGTATACCACCAGATGCCTGGAAATGTTTGATTTAGCATAATCCATAATGGAGGCAGTTGTCCTCAGTGTAAATGCTGCCACCACAATATTTTACTCTGATACTTGGGAAAGTTCCCACCAATTATTGACCCCTAACACCACACTACTCTTTGGTTGCTCACATCAATATTTAGCACAGTTGGTTTAAGTGTTAACATTTTTGAAATCTTTCACAAAAGCAGATGCTCCTTGGCAATTCTAAATAAATACAGCACAACAAACCCGTAAATCTGAGTACATTCTGATTTTACTGGAGCATGGAGAAATACTTTCCAACTATGACTTCCAAGGCAGAAATCTGAGAGAAAAATCCTAATAGACTTGATGACACAAATAATTTTCGAACCTGTGGGAGGGCTGTGTAAAAGCAAACATGGGACAGGATGAAAAGTTAAGTGACAATCTGAAAAAAAAATATTTGCGACTATGTCACAAAAAAGATTACAATTCTTACCACTTAGAGAAGGTGTTATCAATAGAAAAACAAGTTGAGGCATACGTAACAAGCCACTAAAAAAGAAACAGAGAGGCTGACTTAACGCATAGGTGTTGTAAAAAAAAAAAAAAAAAAAGTGCAATCTCACCGGTAAGCAAGATATGGAAATTAATAATGAGAAAATCTTTTACCAAAATTTGTTATCAATGGAAATACCTAATGTTCATGAGAAGAAGTGAAAATTAGCGCCTACACACACTGTTTATGATGGAAATTGGCACAAGTTTTGTGGAGGATAAATTCGGAGTGTGCATCCCATTGGATGCTTTTCGGAAGACTCCTACTAGGAAAACAGCAGTTCTGCTTCTAAGGATTTATCCCAAAGAAACAGACAATGCACAATTACATTTTGAACTGCTGTAGAAATGCCCACTGCTACAATGTATTTACTGCATTCCAAGAACAGAGTGGACGGCCACAAATGATGTTAACCTTCATCCTCACAAAACCCCTTGGAGTATTATCCCCGTTTGCAGAAACTAGAGGCTCAGAGCCCTTCTGAAACATGTCCCAGGCCTTACGGCCATCTGCAGAGTCTGCAGAGCAGGGGCTAAAACCCAGAGATCCCACAAACCGTGTGCCTGAACACTACGCCCTAGTGCCTTCTTCATGGATGTTTTCTGCATTCCTATTTGAATAGCTAAAGGGTGAGTAAGAGGCAGCAGGGGAGGAGAGAATGATGCTGAAGGCAACAGGACACATATTAAAGATTTCACAGGGAATCCACGCAACTTTACAATATGTGCGCACTAGAAAAGGTGACTAAACTTTATTCATCAATCAGAACACGCTCCTGGTGTACATGGATCAACAAACACAATTCTTATGCACAGCTAAATACACACAGAGAAATGTTTGAAACTCTACAGTATAGAAGAGAGAATTTTATAAACTTCTTGCTATCCTGTGTATTACATCTTTCCCAAGAAGATTGGAAAATATTTACACTAACTCAATGAACAAAAATACCCTGACCAGTTCATGTTAGGTTTCCATGTCATGGAACAGGGATGGTAGGAACTGCGAAAACCCAAACCTAGCTGACCTTTCCCGTGTTCTCCAAACATTTCTTGCCTTTGCCACTGTGAACTTTTAATAACCGAACCACACTGAGAAGGGAAAGAACAGGTCACTAAGGCCCTTTGTGTGTGTTTGTACCTTGGGAAGGGAGTCCATGGCAGACAAGTGAAGGTGGTGATTTACTGTCCATTAAAAGGTGCTAATAAGCAGGAAGAAAAAAGCCTCCGCCCAGCGCCTGCCCTGCCCCCTCTGCCCTGGCTCTCTGTATTGTGTCAGTGCTGGGAGCTAATGAACCTTCTTATATTGCCAGTCATAAAAAGGGCCAATGGCTCTCCATGCAGTAATGGACTCGACACAGAAAGCTGCCTAACGGGCTTCAGAAGGAACTATGAAAAAATCAGTTGCATCACTGAGGTTAGTCTCACATAGCTTTGCAGCAAAATAACCTAGTACAGGTCAACCCACTGCTATTTCCCCAAAATTAAAAAATAGCTCTGGAACTGTGTGTTCCCCTCACTCTTAAAGAGGAAAAAAAAATACATTCCCAACTCAGTCCGCCACAGTTGGTCTATACCGCAGGCCAAGAACAACCAGAAAAAAGAACAGGACCACAGAAATGAATGAGGAGTGAATGGTTGTTTTGTTCCTAACCATTTAAAACGACACTAATTTATATCTGCATGGCATTTTCAAGTTCATTGATCACTTTGTAACAGCCTGTGAAGTAGGCATGCCCATTCCTGCTTTATACACAAAGCCCCAAATCAGTCAGTCAGGGCAGAACCCAGATTTAAACTCAGATCTGTTACTTCCAATGGCAGTGAGTTGTTTGTGTCTTTTCTCCCTATTTTTCTCTCCTCCCATTTCTAGCAGATGGTCAGACAATATGCTCCTTTGTCTCAGCAAATGTTTATGGCAAACAGAAAAGATGAAGTGCTTGGAATTAAGCTTGCCTGCCTGTCTTCCTTCCTTCCTTCTTTCCTTCCTTCCTTCTTTCCTTCCTTCCTTCCTTCCTTCCTTCCTTCCTTCCTTCCTTCCTTCCTTCCTTCCTTCCATCTTCTTCTTTCTTTCTTTTTTTGGGGGGTAAAACTCAGATCCCTTAAAGAGATGATTCTGTATATCCTCTACAAGAGGTCAGGAACTCCTTACAAGCAGGAAGAGGAAAAACTAAGAAAATTTTCTGAGACCAGGAGAGCAGGATATAGGAGAATGCTAACAGTTCTCAGATGAGAGTGTTTCAGTTAGATGTATAAAAAGAGAAGTGTCAGCAAATAGTGTTGTAGATGGAAAGAAAACAAAGCAAATAAAAACCCAAACGGAAAGGAGCAACTCTTTGAAGCAATAGTGTTGAGGCTGAATCCTGTCCCCCCAAAGCTGTGAGTATTCTTATCCCCAGAACCTGAGAATGTGCCATTCTCAAATGTGACATGGCAAAAAGGACTCGCAGAAGTGATTAAACTAAGGATCTTGAGATAGGGTCATTACCCTCTATTATCTGGCTGTACCCTAAACATAACCACCTGTGTCTTTACAAGAGGGAGGCAAAAGGGTATATATAGACCAGTGGTGGGGTGATGGAAAAAAGAGGTGAGAGTTATGTGAGGGAGAGTCCATCCACAAGCAAGGAATGAAGTAGGAAAAGCTCTGACACCTCTGGATGGAACACAGCCCTGCCAACACCTTGCTTTTAGACTCTGAACTCCAGAACTCTAAGAGAATGAATGTGGTTGTGTGTTACAGAAACAGTGTTCTGATTAAGCCTTAATCTTAGGCACTGCAATGCTGGGTCTGCAGGTGTGTTGTTAACAAGCATGGTAGCCTCCGTATTCAACGGTGGGCCTACCAAGGGCATCCCCATCACTAGACGTAGAGCGTTTGTTTTTCTCTTCTCTTTCCCTCATCATCAGTGGGATTTCCACCAGCGCTCTCAGCAACAACTTCAAGGCCTCCCCCTTGCAGATCGAGAAGAAGGGGAGATGGGAATGAGTAGAATGTCTGTGATGACTGCCATTCCCTTCCCCGGTAGGCACCAGGGGGGAATGTTCTCAGGATTCTCCATCTATAAAATTCTTTATGTGTAGTTATTTGCTTATAAAAAAATGATATTCAGTAAACCAAGGCCAATATTCCTTTGGTGGCTATTTGTTCCTTTTGAAGAACACAGAATCTCATTTTAGAAACTAGCTGGTAATGTTAATATCAAAAGGGAAACAAATTGATGTTATCTCAAATAATTGCATTAATTACAAAGTATATCTTACTCTGTGTGACCTAGTACAAGTATCACTTTGTGAGTTAGGTTGCAATGAAAAGTTCAATAAATTAGAATTTCAGCAAACACGGGTTCTAATTCTGGATCTTTCATTGCCTTGCTGTGACAAGGAACAGTACTCTGTACACTTTAAGCCTCATTTTGACTCCAGACATGATTCTAAGTAGGTCAAATTAATGGTACTCACACCTCATGCTAAATATGGAGCTGAGAATACAGCAATTGTTGAGAATGATGAGAGCAGAATTTCTGCCAGCAACTAATGGGGAACAATGCGTATCCGCAAGTAAATATAAGACAATGTGGAAAGTATCGAATGAGGTTAAAAATATGTAAGAATAAAATTCTCCACTTAATAAATAATATCACTGAATGTTCCAACAGCAACATTCAGTGAAATAGAATGGACTGATGCACTTCACGGCTGTATCCCCCAATTTTTTTAAAATAAAATTTCTATTTTAGAACATTTTTAGATTCACATAAAATTATTAAAATACAGATATTTTTATATACCCCACACTCAGTTTCCCCTACTGGTAACATCTTACACAAATATGGTAATTTGTCATAATTAATGAACCAATATCTCCACCATAAGGCTGCTTTTCCCCCCTTTTCCTGCTGTACTTTTTGGAAGGAAATCTTTGTGAATAGCCCACATTTATGGAGTGAAGATTTACACTCACCTCCTTAGGGCACACTCCCAGAGTTTTAACCCTAGAGATAGTTACAAGTTTTGGGGAGATGATTTCCAGATTCTGTCCTCTGTAATCGGGGTTATTTTCTACTGCTAATATTAAAGTATATAATCTCATCAGTAAAATAAACCTTGTTCTCATATTTTATTACCTTTTCAGGGTGTAATATAAAATATGTTGATGTTTTAAAGGAGAAACGAGAATAATATGCATACAGAATTTTACTGCCGGGTGAGAGGCTTGTGTGAGAAGCAACCTGGTCTTACACTCCAGCCCTAAGGTGATAAAAATCTGGTCTGCTAATGATGACAAGCACAGGGTCAGTTTCAAGTTCCAAAAGCGAGAACACTGAAACTTTCCCTTCTCTAAGTGTTTCCAGAGTTGTTTCAGTGGGCTTCCTAACATTAGTTCTTATTTATGATCTGAAATGGAACAACAGTATATAGTCAAGACAACTCAATATTAATCTGATCTGGGACTGGCCATGCCCTGCCAAATGGGACTACTCGCCTATATTTTTAGAATTTGACCCAGTTGTTAGATAAAAGCTAAGGCAAGGAAGCTCAATTTATAGGTCTTAGGGGCTTACAGAAGTCTGGGCAGGGGAGGGGGAGAATGAGACAAAAAAAAAACAAGACTCATAGAGAATCGGTCACTAAAGACCAAACCCCAGCACATACAGCAATGCATTTTTAAAGTTGTTCTGCATTTCCAAGTGTGGTGGATTAATTCAAATTGCACTTAAGAGATCTAATATTCAGCATTATATTATTGAATTGCTACCTAGTTTCTTCATTTCTAAAATGCCATCAATTATAAAACACAATGATATCATAATAGCTTCATGGGGGGAGCAGGGAACTAGCACATTAAAGAGATATATCCAGATTTCACTCATTTTAAAGCAAAAATTGATTATAAAATTTGAGAAAATATGAAAAATATTTTAAATTGTCACACTGTTGTCACAATTTTTTTTATTCTTTCACTCCTCCCAATTATAGCATGGGTTCTTTCATGGTAAATATGTGACTTCCAGGGAAGAGTCAATACTTTATTGCTAAATTGTTCATTTTAAAATTTATATCATTTCCACATAAACAAAGACAAATATAGACAAACCTTGAGTATATGATAACCAACATAAAATAAAATTATACTATTTTAATGAACAAAAATAATTTTTGGTGTTTTGGTTTACAGCTTTTGGAATAACATTTTTACCTATTTGAGATTCTCAAGTGAGGTTTAATGAGTATATTTTATACTTGTTAAATAGTCCCCATTAAAGATTTACAGTTTGGGGGCGCCTGGGTGGCTCTGTTGTTAAGCGTCTGCTTTGGCTCAGGTTATGATCCCAGGGTCCTGGGATCGAGCCCCGCATCGGGCTCCCTGCTCCGTGGGAGGCCTGCTTCTCCCTCTCCCATTCCCCCTGCTTGTGTTCCCTCTCTCGCTGTGTCTCTCTCTGTCAAATAAATAAATAAAATCTTAAAAAAAAAAAAGGATTTACAGTTTGAAACATATTGGCAAATGCAAACAGCTGTGTGACAAACATCACAAGGAAGATACAGAACCCCTTCATCACCCTATGAACACTCATGTACAAGTTTGTGTGTGGATGTAAGTTTTCATTTCTCCTGGGGAAATGCTTAGGAGTAAACTTGATGGGCCAGTTACTATTAATAATTATTAATTACTATTAATGTAATTATTAATATGGTTGGAGTAAAATGTACCATTCTGCTATGTGTTCTATTTCCTTATCCGTTCTTTGTTACTTGTTCTTTACCTACATGCTTTTGATTAATTTAAAATTTTTTGATTTCATTTTATCTCTAGTGGCTGATATAGGGTTGACAAGATACCCGCCCTAACATGTCATAGTCTAACTTCAAATACTGCCCCACTTTGCACAGAGGCTAAGAACTCCCCCACATCTCACTTCCATGTTCCCTTCTGCCCCTCCTCTTTTACACTATTGCTTTTGTAGATTTTCCTTCTACAATAAATTGTTACTATTTTTCTTTAAACGATTATCTTTTGAAGTTCTTAAAAATGATACAAACTATATTTTATTTTTATCCTCATGTTTACTGTTTCCAATGATCTTCCTTTCTGTTTAGATCCAAATTTTCATCTACATCACGATCCTCTGCCTAAAGAATTTTCTTAACATTTCTTACCATGCAAGTCTACTGGCAATGGATTATTTCAAGGTTTTTTTTTCATAAATAGTTTATATTTCACTTTAATTATTTAATAAAGATTTCTGAGTTGACTTTTTTCCCCCTTCAAATACTTTTAGGATATTTTTCCATTCCTTTTGACCATCCACCGTTTCTGATTAGGAGACTGCTTTGACTTTTCTTTGCTCCTCTAGCTAATGTTCCTCTGTGCTTTGCTTTTTTATCTTTGGTTTCCTTTTTTTTTTAATTTTATTTATTTATTTGAGAGAGAGAGCGAGTGAGAGAGAGAGAGCACAAGCAGGGGGACAGCAGAGGGAGAGGGAAAAGCAGGCTCCTCACCGAGCAGGGATCCCAACATGGGACTCAATCCCAGAACTCTAGGACCACAACCTGAGCCAAAGGCAGATGCCCAACTGACTGAGCCACCCAGGTGCCCCTATCTTTGGTCTCCTAGAATTTTCCTATGTTGTGACTAATTATGGAGTTTGACATTTCATGGTATGCGTTGGTTCTGAGATTCCTGAATCTGTGGTTTAATTCTTTCACTAATTTTACAAACCTTTCACTTGCTACCCCTTCTGCTCTCTTTTCTCTTTCCTTTCTCTTTCTGGAATTCCAGTTACAATTATCTTAGATGCTTTGATGCCCCACCACCCTTGAATGTGCTATTCTATTTTTTCATATTATTTTTTCTTTGTAATTCAGTTTGAAAATTTTCAATTTCTACTAACCCAACTTCAAGTTCGCCAATTACCTTTTTAAACCCAGCCTGCTGGTAAGTGCATGGAATAAGTTCTTCTTCCCTGACATTGTGTGTGTGTGTGTTGTTGTTGTTGTTGTTGTTGTTTGTAGCACTTTTAATTTATTCTTTTTTATGGTTTCCAACTTTCTGTGAAATTTGCTGTCTAACCATACATGTTGAACTACATACCTTTTCCAGTATGTCTTTTAACATAAATATAGTGATTTCACAGTTCCTGTTTGAATGACTCTAACATTCAAATCTTCTCTGCATCTTGTTCTATTGATTGCTTTATCTCTTGACATTTGATTTTATTTCTTGGTCTTTGCTTTTACTCTGTTTCTCATCTTTTTAACTGAATGCAGGATTTTTTATTGAATGTATAGAATACGATGATAGAGACTGAGGTCAATTTTATTTACATACAGAAACTAGCACACCTCTTCCTCTTGAAGGCCATTGGCCTGGAAGTTAGATTCAGTGTAGTGAGTTGAGTCGAACCTGGGCTTTGCTGATGCTTCTGTTGCCTGTAGGGCCTCAAACTTCTGCAGCAGCAGTTGCTGCTCATTTGTGCTTGGCCTCCAGCCTCAGGTGACAGGGTTTTTCTCTGAATTTCTGCTTTCAGAAGTCCCCTCTGAACCATCCTCAGTCTTGGGCAAACCCTGCATGCTCAGGAGTTGGGACCTGAGCCTTTCTCAGCATTTCTGGGCCTTGCCCCTATGGCAGTTACACTTTGCCTTTTGTCTCTGGAGCCTCCTGCCTTGCATTGGTGCATGGTCCTGAGCCTAAAAGAGCTTCCTCCTTCCTCCCTGAGGGATGGAAGCCTTTCAGTTTTGTTCTTCTCCCATAAGGAGTGAATCCTCACTTGGGTCCAAGAGCAGGAAGGTTTCTACTGCCTCTCACAGCTGCAGGTGCATTTTGCATTTTGCTTATATTCTTCCTCTTCCAGAAGCACTGGATCTTTGCATGGGCTGGAGGGTGGAAGGTTAGTTGCCCCTCACCTCAAAGCTTTGACTGCATATACAGAAGGGTTTGAGGAAGCGGATGATATTCCTTAGCTGGCCCTGGCAATAACCAGTCATCACTGGGATGCCTGCACCATCCAGGGAGGACTCACCCCAATCTTTAGCCCTGTCCCCCCTCTTCCTCATGAGCACCTAAGGGAGGAATATGAGGAAGAATTTGGACTGTTTGGACTCCTCTCATGTCTGGGCTCCTGGTTTCTAGGCTGTCATCTAGCCCACATTTTAAATGAGTTAAAATTTTATCTGCTTTCTTCTTACCCATTTTTATAATGGCCACCTCTTTCTCCCACATGCTGCTAAAGGTAAAACCATTTGTATGGTCTTCCTCTTCTTGGGAGGTCTTGTCAGCTTTCATAATTCAGAACACTGGCTGTTTTCTAATGGGCTCAAGGAAAGTTATCATTTGTAGATTTTCAGACTTTTCTCATTGTCAGTACTGGAGTGGTGTTCCTTTGATTCTTTCCCCATACAAAGTGTAAGCCTAACTCCTTATCTATTTTGTGCTGATTTTAACTACTGTCATTGATGAACACAGAAGCCTTAGTTCCCATGTGAATATCACTATTTTAAGGTTTCTCTAATTTTAAGGCTTTTAAACCACAGACTCCTAGAGAAATGATTGTTTTGAGACTTCAAAGGAGAGCTACAGAGAGCATTTCTTTCCTAGTAGCTAAGGAGAAAAGTAGTCCTCTGATATATAAAATGATATTTAACAAGGTAATTTCTAAATCACAAAAATACCAGAACTGGTCTAATTCAAGTGCCAGGGGAAAACCCCATCGAGTTGTACCAGTTTAAAAAGATGTACTTAAGATATAAAAATATGAAATGTCTTTTTTTTTTTTTTGCTCGTCATACTCCCTGAATACTCCCAACACTTTCTCAGCTTCCTGACCCTGAACAAACTCCATCAGATCTGCTCCTAGTTTCCATCATGTTCCATCCTACCTAAATCTAATTCCATTCCTTGTTGAGTCCCTCTGCTTTCCCCGAGGCGTGTCTATTTTGGACTTCAAAGCCATTTGGGGAGAACCCCTTCTTTTCCCTTTCTTCCTCCTTCCTCTTCTCCAACTTGCTCATGGTTTTCCTGGATCCCTTCAAGGCCAAGGTGAAAGAGAGAGGGGCCTAAAGCAGATGTGTGCTGGTACAGGTCTAATGGCCAGCTCTCCAAAGAATAGAAAGGGCCTTGATCTGTGGTGCTTGCTCATTTCCACACTGTCAGTGCTCCTCTGATGCTGATTTGATGCTGCCAATGTAACATCACTAAATACAAAAATGGGAAGAGGTGCACACTGCAAGCTTTCCTGAGGGCCAGCACACTCCTGTATTGGAAGAAATGTAGTTTTCCTTGCCCACTGCAGATGTAATCATTCCATCATAATAGAAGCAACACAATTTTCATGTTCACCTTGTGTGGCCCACATGAGGTTACCTCCTTGTGCAGTTTGGGCAAAGCTACTTTCCAGCTTAGGACTCCCCTCTAAGAGGCTTCAGTTTTTTTAACCTTCTTGCCCTTTCACATGGTACAAACAAGCAAGATTTATCCATGGGATCCACATGTAACCTCTGAAAAACATGCATCTTTGGTGGAGGTGCAGCTCACTCACAGGGCTACCTTCCTTAGTCAACCTTCCTACCGTAGCTGGCCAATTTAGTCATTTTAAGCATGAACCAAATACCAGTCATTAAATAAAGAGAAAACAATGAGGAGCATGCTGAAGACTCTCTCCAGGAAATGTTCACTGCCAACTCATTAATAGAACCTTTCTGTATGTTGGGGGTGAATAATGGGCCAATCCTAGCAAAACCAGCACCACTGTGTCTGTGTGTCTCAGTAGACAGATGGTCCATCCTCTTTACCAAGGACTTAAGGGATACCTGGTAGCTCTCCTAGTGCTTTTTCATGTTGGCAACTTTGTACAAACCAAGACAGAAAGAGTCCTGCTATAACACTCACAGCCTATCACTGTGTGACATTTCAGTTAAATGCACACAGAATAAGAGTTAACTAACTGAACTACCCATAAAGAAGAAATTGGAAGCAATTTTTGTAAAGATATAATCCAGGAAATATTTTGAGAGCAATAGTTTTGGAATGTGAAGCATACGACTCTACTATTCCTTGGTGATAAAGCGTGTTCTGCAGAAACTAAAGATCAATGCCAGACTTAAATGGTGAAGCCATTTTTATTTTTGGTTTTGTTTGTTTGTGTGTTTGTTTGTTTCAGTCAAAGGCAGAATGGTAGGTGATTAACATAACATAATAAAATTAAATTAAAAAAGAAAGACAGAATGGTAAAATGTGAGGTTAAGTGGACACAGGAATCTCCAGTTCTGTATATTGATAGAAACTCGACCCATAAAGAGATTTACAGTGTTACCCAAACAAGACCCTTGTATCATTTTTTTATTTTGAAAATGAGGACAATTTGGGGCACCTGGGTGACTCAGTCAGTTGAGAGTCCAATTCTTGATTTCAGCTCAGGTCATGATCTCAGGGTGGTGGGATTGAGCCCCGCTTTGGGCTCCACACTCAGCATGGAGTCTGCTTGAGATTCTCTCTCCCTCTCCCTCTACCCCTCCCCACCAAATAAATAAATAAATATTTTAAAAATAAAATGAGGACAACTCAGGATGAGAACCCACCATGAGACCACCTTAGAAGTTAAACAGGAAGGTTACAATCTGTTCTCTTGTCCATATTCATTCTCCTTCTCAAGCTCCCATTTTTCTCCCTCCTTCCTGCTGCTACAAAAACAGTTTCTTTTTCCACATCTTTGCCTTCCATCTATTTTCAAACCCCCGCCACCTGCCTTTCCTTCCCTCCCCACCATGACACGCAGCCCAGCACCTTCCCAGCCTCGATCCTCCTTGACCTCCTCATCCTCCTCATCCTCCTCACCCTCCCAGTGGCCTACCCTTGAACACAGCAGATACCCCCCACTCACACCTCTCCCTCAGGTTTTCTTCTTGGCTTCTGCATCAGCTTCTCCTGTCTCACTCCCATAGTGATTTCTCCTCTGCTGCCTATTTGCTGGATTTTTCTGTGTCTCCTTTTGTTCATGTGCAAAATAAAAATACTAATAGTACCTTAGTCAGAGAATATTGCTGAAAATTCAATGCACTGCTATTTGGAAAGAACTGAGAGTATGCCTTTCATTCAGCAAGAGCTATATACTTGTTACCTGTTCATGTATTTATCATGATAAGAGTGAGGGGAAAGTTATGTACTCATAGCTAGTAATAAGTGTTTATTATATACTAGCACAGTTATCAGTCATTCAGAGAATAATTCATAAATAATATAAGCTATATACTTTAATTCTTACTATTGTTATAAGAATCTTTCAAGTATCCTGGCTTGTCAGTGAAGAGCTAAGTGTCTCCCCTAAGAACAAGAAAGCTTGTGTTTGCATCAGAATTTGCTTGACTGCAAATCCCATGCTCTTCTATAAGCGCTGGTGCACACTGAAATGCCCATGGCCCTGCACTTTTCTCTCCCTCTAAATATTTCACATTCCCTTCAGTATTCAGTATTTGGGTCCCTGACATCCCTGGCCATGCAGTTACGATATCCGGAATTATCCATGCATATTCAATCTCCCTGTACACTCACATTCAACTAATAAGTGAAGCTCATCCATCTTATGTCTCCAATGTCCCCTCACTCCCCCTCTCCTGTCCAGATCTCAGCAGTCTCTTCTCAGACCCTCACCACCTCCTGGACACTAGGTGGGCTCTCTCCACTGGAAACTCCTCTCTTTCAACCCCTCCTCTGAACTCAGCACCAGAATAGTTTTTATAAAACACAGATCTATTCATGGAGTTCTTCCTCATTCTGTAGAAAAATCAAAATTGGTTCCTTACTGTCCATGGAATAAGAATGACAATTCTGTGTGTGCCCTTTACAAACAGCTTGTATGTGTGTAGACAGGTTGATGGATTGAGATGATACATAGCTGGTGTTAGGGACTCGGTATTGTGTCCCCTTAAAACTCCCATCTTGAAGCCCTGCTCCCCAGTGTGACAATATTTGGAGGTAGTGTCTTCGGGAGGTACTTAGGATTAGATGAGGTCTAATCTAGACCTTAGCATGAGGCCCCCACGACATGTCAGTATCTTGATAAGAAGAGAAATAGAAGCAGAGCCTGTTTCCCCCTCTCCCCCGCCCCATGTGAAGACACAGTGAGAGGCGGCTGTGTGTAAGCCAGGAAGAGAGTTTTCATGAAGAACCCAATCAGCTAGTACCTTGATCAGGAATTTTCCAGCCTCCAGAACTGCAACAAATAAACGTCTATTGTTTAAGCCACGCAGTGTATGGCATTTTGTTATGGTGGCCCAAGTAGACAGAAAGAAAGAGAGATGAAAAACAGGAATTTCTTGTTGCCACATACGTACCAAAGATATGCAAATCCTTCCAAAACAAACAAATTCTTTTCTTGCCACCATAAACTACCTCATGATCTTTCTTGTCTGAAACTCCTCTTTGGGCTCCTTTCTCCTCCAGGAAAAGTCTCCATCCCAATCATGTCTCACAGTCTAAGTCTACAGCCGACTGCCTTCGCTTGTCTCCGGGATCTGTCTACACCGGCAACAGCGCTTACCACACAGCCTGTCGGGGTTGTGACCCGCACCCCGTGGGGGGCTCGGGCTTTGTCACCCTCAGGACTCCAGGCGGAGCACACTGACCCACAGGGAGTGACAATACAAAGGGACGGAGCTAACGTCAAGGGTCTGTTAGGTACCAGAGGAGGAAAAAGCTGAGAAGAGAAGAGAGGTACAGTAAAGATGCCTGCTTCCACGCGGCCAACCTAGAGTTGCACAAATAGTAAATGCTGTTGAGATGTGAGGCCATCTGGAAGCGGCGTTAAGTGACTAGTGTCAGTATTCAGGGAGGTTGAATAGACAGGAGTATATGCAGCTTCTTCTAGGACGACCCGGCTCCCCCCACTCCAATTCCTAGCAACGAGCAAGTAAAAGTATCACAGGAAGCCAACGCTCTGTCACACAGAAGTCCTGTTCAGGGGCGCCTGGGTGGCTCAGTTGGTTGGGCGACTGCCTTCGGCTCAGGTCATGATCCTGGGGTCCTGGGATCGAGTCCCGCATCAGGCTCCCTGCTTGGCAGGGAGTCTGCTTCTCCCTCTGACCCTCCTCCCTCTCGTGCTCTCTGTCTCTCATTCTCTCTCTCTCAAATAAATAAATAAAATCTTTAAAAAAAAAAAAAAAAAGAAGTCCTGTTCAGTAAACGAACGGCTCTTCCCTCTTCAAAGGGCATGTTCTCCACAGGTGCTCTTGCGAGGCATTTGATTTTAGGCATTTACGGGTGGCTTCGTCTGGAGAAACTGCAGCATCACACACACACACAAACATACATGCACACGTTTACACAAGTGTGTGCACGCGCACTTTGCGCACACGAACACCTTTACACTCTCGTGTGTGTGCCCACAATCCTTCACACGCACACACTCACACACACGTGGCTACTAAGTCCTCGTGCAAGTGAGTTTCCTGTCTCTGGACACACTGTGATGTCAGCATTAACTCTTCCCTCAACTGGCCAAAGGCAAAGCTGAGTTTAGAAGGTAGCTCGAAGACATGTGTGCTAAATTTTCTTGATTTTTGAGCATTTCTCTCTGAGAGGTGAAATATTTCCATGCCCACGCAAACTGTTATTTTCAGGAGTAATGTCTGTTTTCACACAGGGACAGTGACTCATTTGCTTCAGGTGGGAGTTTGTGTTTTATAAGAAACTTTCCCGAGGCAGCTGGGCTATAAGAATTTGCCTGTTTCTCAGTAGTATCATCAGCATCCGTTAGTGATTAAAAAGACCTGTACAAGAAACACTATGGGGCTAAATGCTAGCTTGTTCCAGTATCTTAAAGCTGTCTTAGTGTTCACCTCTGTTGGAGATAACTTCCCTCTGTGCATGTTTGAGTAAGCTTGTTTTTATTCCATGTTCTCGCCTGTCAACAGACCTGCTCAAAGGGCCTATGTGTCTGAAGAAACTTCAGAATTACTGTGAGGTACAGTTAAAAACTGTTAAAAATGTATGTTATACATCCATGAACCTCTGGGTGTGAAGTCAGCAGTGCCAGGCCCAGGGTCCCACAGCTGGTCTATGCAGAACTTCAAGCATATCAGAAGATACTCACTTCCCGGGCGCCTGGGTGGCTCAGCTGGTTAAGCGACTGCCTTCGGCTCAGGTCATGATCCTGGAGTCCCGGGATCGAGTCCCGCATCGGGCTCCCTGCTCAGCAGGGGGTCTGCTTCTCCCTCTGATCCTCCCCCATCTCATGCTCTCTCTCTCTGTCTCATTCTCTCTCTCAAATAAATAAATAAAATCTTTAAAAAAAAAAAAAAAAGAAAGAAGATACTCACTTCCCTCTAGAGCATGGGTGTGAGATGTCTCCTGGTGGTGGGAGGCGAGGTTGGCGAGTTCTGGCCTGTGTGGTGCAGGACGCAGACAGCATCCTCTTCCTCTACCCACTAAATGCCAGTACTAGGCTTCTGCAGCTATAAAAGCCAAAAATTGTCTTCAGGCATCTCTTTTCCTCTCCGTGTAAATAATTGAAATAAATACATTTACAGAAAGAGACACAGGGCTATGACCACAGAGAAAACTCATCTGAGTCTATACCAAACATCACCTACATTCCTTTATTTTTTTGCACAATGCTCACTGTACTTTTTCATGGTGAGTCCATAATGATTTCTTATTTTATCTTTACTGCAAACTGTATATCCTCTATTGTTTAGCCTCAAGGAACTAAATTTGTAACATGGTTGTGAGAGGAATGCTATGACTTTTCTATATATTATTCCTCTTAAAGCAATCCTAAATTTCCTTTTCAAAGTCTTAAAATACATAAAGTCTCAAACATAAAATCTTAAAATACGAAACAAGTCTTATTTATCAACCAGAACAAAATCTTTTGATAAAGTGCATATTTCTAGCAATAAATTCTGCCATATTTTCTAAAGTCAGAGGCTGCCAGCTTCCACCTCTAAATGTAATTTATATTTGTTAGGAATTGACCAATAAATGATTATTTTTCAATCCCCTCAGTAGACCTCTAAAAAATTCTTTCCTATTGCATAATTGAGAGTCTCTGGCTGAAGGTCTGACATTAGTTCTGTTTAAGCTTCCAGGGAGGCCACTCACACAAATGTGGTTAGGTAAATTACAGGACATCCATCAGATCTAAGCCACTGAAGACTATGTTTCTGAGTCAATGACATGGGAAGATGCAAAAGCAAACCCACAGTCTCATTCCATTATCTCTATCTGCTGATGTCATCTCTGTCTCTGTCCCTGTATTGTTCATATGCTTTGGAAAAGCTTGGGGCAAAATGAAACCAATATTACCCTTGACACTCACTAGCTCTCCTAGCACACCCTCCTCCCCTTCCCTGTGGGTTTCCAAATCTCTCCAGTGACTGGGTCACCATAATCTGTTTGTGGTCCAGAGACTGAGCTATGTTTCCAAGGTCCTCCTCCTCTCCCTCCTCATCCTCTCATCCCTTCCTACCAGGTGCAACCTCTGCAGTACAAAACTACTGATAGGTCACTGCTATTGAAATAGAAAAAACATAAAGACAAAATCACTGGCCATTTTTTATAATATTTGCAATTCTCTCATGACAACAGAGTTTATATTATTGGCTATAATTTTATATGCATATATAATTCAACCCCATATTTCATACACATAATATACAATGTCAATAGTGGGGTATACATTATTCAGAGATACCAATGAAGTCTTGTTTTACCATAGGATCTAATACTATTTAGACATCCACAGAGAAAGTCAATAGAAGTCTGTGACAGATTTCTTTTTAATTAATTTTGATTAAATATTCAGTGAAACCCATTTATATTTCCCAATGTACAACATTTAATAAGTCTGTCTATTGCTCATATGATTTCCTCTGTTAAATTCTTTCCCTGTAGCATTTTCTTTTCTTAGTATGTTAGAAAAAAATGTTATAGAGAAGAAGGGTTTATTGTATTTTAAATTTATATTCATTGCCAACTGGATGCCCAAGGGGCATTTGAGAAATGCCTTTTCATAAATCAAAAAATAAATAGGTGAACAAAGATTGCCCAGTAGCCTACCAGACTCATGTGACCACCACTGCTCCATGCACATAGTCTGTAAAATTCTCTGACACTGTAAGCTGTGGCTTAAGGACCTATGCAGTGTTTATTACCCAGTATCTGTTTTGTTACTCAGTTATGTCAGAAGACTTTTACTAGGAATATTTAAAGATGAGGTCCATGAAAGAATGTTGATGTCTCCTTGGGTGGATTATAACTGGTTGAATATCATGCCTTCGTTGGTATGATAGAAAGTCTTTCTGTATGCTCAGTTTTAATCAATGGTATAGAAGACAGCAAATATGCATATTGTGCATACAACATAAAAATGGCTATTATACAAATCACTGGTTCAATATTCATAATTATTTTAAAGCAAGATAGCTTTGAAATCAGAAAGGTCCTGTCCAAATCCTAGCTCAAATTCAAAAATTTACTATCTGTGTCTTGGTCATGTCACATAATCTCTCCTTTCCACAGAATATTTGTATAGAAAACTGAAATATTTGTTCTTATATAGCAGGGCTCCTGGGAGAGAAAAAACAAATGCAAAGTATTTTAGGTGGAGGTAGAACCACTTGGGCCAAACCTCATAGCATTTCCATTTCCAATACACATATTAATTTTAGAAAATTTTGATCATGAATATATAGAATTGGAAAGGAAAAAAGTAAAATGGTCTTCATGCATAAATAATGTGCTGTGGAAGTAGAAAATCCAAAGGAATTTACAAAAAAAAAAAATTAAACCTCAGAAGCGAATTTTGCAAGTTAACAGCATACAAGGTCAATATACAAAAATCAGTTGTAATTTTATGTGTAAGCAATGAATAACTGGAAAATAAAATTTCAAAGCAAACTGTTTACAATAATATCAAACATTTAAATGACTAAAAATAAATACACCAAAGTTGTTCAATAGCTCTTCCAAAAATTACAAGACTTTTTTCAGCACAATTAAAGAAATCCTACGTAAAGTGAAATATATACTATGATTACAGGTTAGAAAAGTCAATATAGTGAGCAAGTTACACAAACTGATCTCAAGACATTGCAAAGCAACAGATATCATGACTGTGTGGGGATTCAGTGAAGATAGGCAAATACATTATAAAACAGAATAGAGTCCAGAATTACACTAAGATTTCAATGAAAATCAATTTTCAACAAAAACAGCAAATAATTAAATAGGGAAAAGAAAGTTTCTTCAACAAATGGTGTTCAAACAACTTAGTGTCCAAACTGGGAGGGTCGGGGGGCTTCCTCTAATTCTAATTTACACTATTTTCTCTCTTGCAGTAAATAATTGAAAAAAGTACGTTTTCAGAAAGAGACAAAGTTTTGTGCCACAGGCAGAGTCTTACATGATTCTTGGATACACATTAACTACATTCCCTTTTCCTGGCACCATTTACAGAATTTTTCACTAGGCTTTCATTGACATTTTCTTACTTTATCTGCAATTATCCTTTATTATTATTTTTTTCTTAGCGTCAAGGGACTAATTTAGTAAACATGATGTGGAGACCAGTGTTGTCATTGTTAAGTATAATTACGTGGTATTCTCTGCAATCTTAGATCAACTTAAATTTCCTACTAGAAGGATGTAAAAATAAAAAGGCTTTAAAACACCAATGAAACCTTACCAACGAGATTCAGGCCTTTTAACTAAAATCTATTATTTCTAACAATGAATTCTCCCATATCTTCCAAAGTCAGAGGCCACAATCACTTCCTCTAAATGTGATTTTTTTTGGTTATGAGTTGACCACTGAACAATAATTTTGATGTATGAGAGAAGTTAAATTGATCGTAGACTTAAATGTAAAAGTTAAAACTATAAATGTAAAAGCTAACTAAATTTATCTTTGTTGACTATGAATTCATCTGCACTCCCCTTGGAACATTTATAGAATGTGTTCACACTGTAAACATATATGCACTGAAGTGTTTTTCTCTGAATATTATTAACTGCTTAAACTTAACAAAAATTATTAAAATGAACTATTTAGAATGACACTAAATACTATTCATCACTAAAAAGGAAATAAAATGTTGATACATGCAACAACACAGATGAGCCTCCATGTCAGTAAAATAAGGCAGGCACAAAAGATGACACATTTGTCTTAGGTTTCTATTGCTGCATCATAAATACTCAGTGGCTGACAAAACACTCATCGAGCCCTCACCCTTGGAGGTTAGGAGTCTGTGCACAGCTCAGCTGGGTCTTCTGCTAAGAAATCAAGGTGTCAGCCAGACAGAGTGCTCATCGGGAAGCTCTGGGGAAGAGCCTGCTTTCTAGCCTATCCAAATTGCTGGCTGAATCCAGCTGCTTGCAGCTGTGAGACAGAGTTCCCCAGACCCTCACTGGCCATCATCCAGGGACCCTCTCAGCTCCCAGACACCACTCCCCCATCCTCACAGGAGGCCTCCTTCTTCTCCAAAGCCTGCAAGGGCTCATCAAATCCTCTTACTGTTGCAAATCATCTCTCTGTCTTTCCCTTTGCTCCAAACCAATCGGAGAAAATGCATTGCTTTTGAAGACCTAATTGATTATATTAGGTCCACCAGAATAATCTCCCTTTTATCATTTAAAGTACCATAGTCACCATTATAATACCAGGGGATGAAGGGCATGAGGGCCACTTTAAATCCTGCCTTCCACAATCCTGTATGATTCTACCTATATGAATGTTCGGAAAGGCAAATCCATAGATACGGAAAGCAGGTTAGTAGTTACCTGGGGCTGGATGAAGAAATGGGGATGATTGCAAACAGGCATGAGGGTTCATTTTGAGGCAAAATGTTTTAAAACTGGATCATGGCGATGGATGCACGACTGTATAAATTTACTAAAAATAACTAAATTTTACATTTAAAATGGGTAAATTTGTGGTACATAAATTATACATCAGCAGAGTTCTTAAAATATTTAATATATTGACTGCTAAGAGTAATATATATATATATAAACATATAAATAAATATGTAATACTATATAGACACAGTTGGTTAGTTAACTAGTTAGTTACCTTGCAATAGTCCTGGATTTCTCAGAAAACCAAGAAAAAGAAATAGCTATAAACCAAAATTTATACTCCCCCTGCTTGTGATCCTGCTCTCACTGTGACTCTCTCTGTCAAATAAATAAATAAAATCTTTAAAAAAAAATTTATAAATCGGACTTCAACAACATTAAAAAGGGAGTTCGAAACATTTCTGCTCATAAAAGGCATTGGTAAGATAATTAATAGGAAGGTCACACACTAGAAGAACATATTCTCATTACATGTACCTGACAAATGACTTGCATCCAGAAAATTAAAAACTTATATAACTCAACAATAAAAAGACAAAGAACTTAATTAAAAATTGGCAAATGATTTGAACACATACTTCACAAAAGAAGAAATATGAGTTTCCAGTATGCATGTGAAAGGACACACAACATCATCAATCATCAAAAAAATGCCAACCCCATACACATTCTTAGATACTGCGTCATGCCTGCAGGAATGGACAGAATAAAAGGACTGACAATACTGTATGCTGATGAGGATGTACAGAAGCAGAAACTTTCATACATTGCTAGCAGTAATGTAAAAGATCACAACAACTTCGGAAAAGCACTTTGCTTTTTCTTATAAAGTAAACTTATACCTACCCTATGACCATATTCCATTCTTAGGTATTTACACAAGAAATTTTATTCATGCCCTTAAATTTTTTTCAATTTTATCCATCATAAAGAAAAATATTATTCATCATAATTTTATTCATAATAACCAACCCTGGAAACAACCTAAATGTCCAACAACAGAAAAATGGGAAATATCATGTCTTACCTTAATATGATAAAATGCAACAAAGACAATGAATGAATTACCACTACCATCAAAACGGAATAAAACTCCTAAACACACCCTTGAGTAAAAGAAGCCAGACACAGAATGAACCCATTTCTGTGAAGTTTTAAAAAAGGTAAAACTATTCGATAGCAACAGAACTCTGCATAGAGGTTACCTAGACAAGAATGTTTGAACAGAGCATCATGAGAACCTCTGAGGTATCACTTAAAAGACTGCCTTCATCATGTGATAATTTATTGAGCTGCATAGTTAGGATTTGTGCACATTACTTTGTGTATGTTAACCTGCAATAGAAAATGTCTTTTAAAAAATGTGAATAATATGAATGAGAAGAAAACATGAGACTAGGAAAAATTTAGACACATCTGATGAAGGACTGTCACACAAAAAATACACAAAGAACTTCTAAAACTCAACAATGAGAAAATGAACAACTGGATTAAAAAGTGGGCAAAATATCTGAACACACTTCACCAAAATATACAGATGGTTAATAAACATATGAAAAGGTGTTCAAGTCATGCATCATCAGGGAAATGCAAATTAAAACAACATGATACTATGACCCACCTATTAAAATGGCCAAAATCTGGAACACTGACAATACCCAATACTGGTGAGGATATGGAACAAGAACTCTCATTTATTGCTGGTAGGAAAGCAAAATGGTGCAGCCACTTTGGAAGACAGTCCAGCAGTTTCTTCCAAGACTACATACTTTTACCATACAATCCAACAGTCATGCCCCTTGGTATTTACCCAAATGTACTGAAAATTTATGTCCATACCAAAACCTACACATAAATGTTTATAACCAGCTTTATTCATAATTGCCAAAACTTGGAAGCAACCAAGACGTTCTTCAGTAGGTGAATAAATAAAGTGTGGTATATCCAGGGAGTGCAATATTATACAGCACTAAAAAGAAAGGAGCCATCTAACCATAAGAAGGTGTGGAGGAAATTAAATGCATATTACTAAGTGAAAGAAGCCAAACTGAGAAGATTAGATATGATATGATTCCAGTTCCAAGATATTCCGGAAAAGACAAAATTACAAAGATCAGTGGCTGCCAGGGACTAAGAGGAAAGGGATAAATAGATGGAGCACAGAGAATTTGTAGGGCAGTGAACTATTCTGCATGACACTGTAATGGCAAGTACATGTCCTTATACATGGGCCCAAACCCATATATTTGCCCATTTGTTGGAGAATATACAACACTGAGAGTGAGCCCTAATGTAAACTATGGACTCTGGGTGATAATGATGTGTCAATGTAGGGTCAGCTTCTCTCACAAATGTACCACGTAGGGGCAGGATGTCAACAGTAGGGAAGGTGTGTGTGTGTGTGTTGGGGAGGGACGTGATTCAGAGTGTACAGAAATTCCCTGTACTTTCCACACAAGTTTACTGTGAACCTAAAATTTCACCAAAAAATGAAGTCTTAAAAAAAAAAAAAGAACAAGGAAGGGACTAAAGAGATAACATGAAAATTGTTGTCAGTGACCAAAAGTGTGACAATGTGAGCATTTATGAAATGACCATAATAAACTAAAACACAAAGAATACATAACATCCCATAAGTCCAGTGAATTTTGGTTTGTTTGTTTTATTCTTAAAGGAGAATGAGAGAGAAAGGCTGGACAAGAGAAAAACAGTAAGAGGAGCATCGAAAGGCACTGCTTACCATTGACAGTAACTCGGGTCCCATTCTAGTTTGGGTCCCCCATGAAACAAAGCCTGGGACAGGGACTTGTGTGGAAGCAGTTTATTTGGGAAATAATCCCTGGAAACACTGGCCGAAGAGTGAGGACGTGAGATGGATAAAGGAGGAAAGCTTGAGAAAGTTTACAGAGTGTGTGTCATTAAGCTAGTTGTCACGGTGGTCAACCGGAGTTTCATCCTTATGAAGAATTCTGGAAGTCAGTGACAACAAACACATCAGAGGTATCTCACCTGGGAGTGAAGGATTTTGGGTCTTTACTCAAGGGTTTCTCTCAGGGAGCAGAGTCGCCATGAGGAGGGGAGTCGGCGGCCTCGAGTCCCTTGCACTCTGGCCACTGTGGTGATATGGTACTAGGCACGGTGAGGTCTGGTCATCAGAGAAAGCTGTCAGGCAAGAGCTGCAGTTTCTGTGGGCAGGACGTAAAAGCGGCTTTTGGGCAGAAATGCTAAAACTTAGGGACTATGGCGAGGCCTCACAATGTCTGCTAGAGGCACCAACTTCTCACTCTGAAAGCTGCCAAATAAAGGAAAGAATTAAACATAATTCTGTCAATCATGAATGAGATGTACTCAAGGTGATCAAAAAGCTAAGTCCTGGGGCGCCTGGGTGGCTCAGTTGGTTAAGCGACTGCCTTCGGCTCAGGTCATGATCCTGGAGTCCCTGGATCGAGTCCCGCATCGGGCTCCCTGCTCGGCAGGGAGTCTGCTTCTCCCTCTGACCCTCCCCCCTCTCATGCTCTCTGTCTCTCATTCTCTCTGTCTCAAATAAATAAATAAAATCTTTTAAAATAAAAAAATTAAAAAAAAAAAAGCTAAGTCCTCTGTAAGAGACATAGCTTGCAAAGACGAACGAAAAGACAAAGTAACATTAGAACTACACGGAGTAAGCATTCATCTATGAATGCTCCATCTTACTACATGGAGTAAGCATTCATCTAAGCATTCACCTGCATCATCCGGAGGAAACCCTTCCCAACCCGCTGGGATCTATCCTGGCCCTTCATCTTCAAACGGAAGAGGGGGTTTCTCTCTTGTGGGCATCTGTAACACGGCTGATGTCACTCTGTTGCTCTCAGACTCTCAGTATGTACTTTGCTACTGTTAAGTCTTCTTTTTTTTTTTTGGCGTTTATCTATTATCCATTTATTGGCTCCCTTTATCTGGCTAACCACTCCTCCTTCTTTTCATTTGTCATTAATTTTTTACGCGCAGCCTAATCCCCACCTGATGTAAGACTATATCAGATTTAGAAATAGGACTGACTCATACAACTGGCAGCAATATGAGACTATCCACTGTCCCCTGTCTGTCCATTCCCAGTCACATACAGTAGGGCTGGGTGAGCACAAACTTTTAGGACGGTCTTATACCCTGGGTAGAAACAGAAACCATTAGTTATGCAACCCCATAGGGCTTTGATTTAAAATCCCCATGTTTCAGTCTCTTGATTTCATCTCACTGTATCTATATAATCTGTTGGTAATCTATATAACCAATGACCACATTCCGATCCAAAGAAATATCTATCAAACTCCCCTTTTGTATCATGTCCCTCATTTCCTATTCAGTAGAACTGACAGCCTGGGGCCCTTACTCGGTTACTTCATTTTTGCCAGATTAGCAAAGGAGCAGCCAAGGCACTGAATGCTTGGCCAAATTCCCATCTGTCTGAACTTGTTTTGCAATCTATTTATACATTGTCCCTGTCTCTGGATCTGTTAGATTCTGGCTCCATGATAAATAGTATTATGCAATATATATGTTAATTAATTTGAAAAGCAGTATGCCAGGGAAATTTTTATTTTATTTTTTTAAAGATTTTATTTATTTATTTGAGACAGAGAGAATGAGAGAGAGCACATGAGAGGGGGGAGGGTCAGAGGGAGAAGCACGCTCCCCTCCGAGCAGGGAGCCCAATGCGGGACTCGATCCTGGGACTCCAGGATCATGACCTGAGCCGAAGGCAGTAGCTTAACCGACTGAGCCACCCAGGCGCCCCAGGGAAAATTTTATTTTATTTTATTTTATTTTTAATTTTATTATGTTATGTTAATCACCATACATTACATCATTAGTTTTTGATGTAGTGTTCCATGATTCATTGTTTGCGTATAACACCCAGTACTCCATTCAGTCCGTGCCCTCTTTAATACCCATCACCAGGCTAACCCATCCCCCCACCCACTCACCTCTAGAACCCTCAGTTTGTTTCTCAGAGTCCACAGTCTCTTATGGTTCGTCTCCCCCTCCGATTTCCCCCCTTCATTTTTCCCTTCCTATCATCTTTTTTTTTTTAATATATAATATATTGGGAAAATTTTATTTTAAAAATTACCAAAATAGATTATAAATTTTAACAGAAAACTTACCTCAATCAATTGATCAAGGTCAACATCAATAGTGATAAATCATGTTGGTATATGAGTAGTGATGAAAATTGTACTTCACCTCTGTGGTCCTCCCCCCAAAGACACATAACCACAGTCTAGTCATGAGAAAAACATGATACAGATCCTAATTAGCAACCGTTCTATGAAATACTTGACCAGGACTATTCAAAACTGCCAAGGTCATCAAAAACAAAGAAAGGCTAAGAAACAGTCACAGCCTGGTGGTGGGTATTGAGGAGGGCACATTCTGCATGGAGCACTGGGTGTTATGCACAAACAATGAATCATGGAACACTTCATCTAAAACTAATGATGTAATGCATGGGGATTAACACAAGAATTAAAAAAAAATTAAAATAAATAAAAAATAAATAAAAAGAAAAAAAAAAGAAAGTCACAGCCAAGAGCTTGGTAAGGTGCCCTCCACTGCAAACTCATGACCATCCCAGAACCCAGAAATAAGGGGTTTGCAGATGTAATTAGTTAAGCGGAGGTCATGGTGGAGTAGAGTGGGCCCTTAATCCATTATGATTAATGTTCTTATAAAAAGAGGAGAGTAGACACAGAGACAGACCTGTGCAAAGCACAGAGGATGTGATGAGACACAGGGAAAAGGTGACGGCAGACAGGATGAAGTCAGAGATTGGAGCGAAGCATTTACAGGCCAAGGAAAGGCAGGAATTCCCTGCAATACCAGAATCCAGGGAGAGGCAAGGAAGGACTCTGTCCGACAGCCTGTAGAGGAAGCATGGCCCTGTCAACACCTTGATGGGACCTGGATGGGACCCTAAGAAAGACAAAGGACAGGAAGTAAAAATTAAGAAACTCAGAATAAAATATAGACTCCGTTAATAAGTGTCCCAATATTGTCTATTAAGTATAGCAAATATACCATACTAATATAAAATGTTAATAATGGGAAAAACTGGGGGCGCCTGGGTGGCTCACATGGTTCGGTGTCTGCCTTTGGCTCAGGTCATGATCCCAGGGCCCTGGGATCGAGCCCCATGTCAGGCTTCTGGCTCAGCGGGGAGCCTGCTTCTCCCTCTCCCTCTGCCTCTCCCCTTGCTTGTGCTCTCTGGCTCTGTGTGTGTGTGTGTATCTCTGTGTCTCAAATGAATAAATAAAAATCTTTAACAAAAAAATAATAGGAAACACCGGGTGTGGGATATACGGCAACTCTGTGGTATCCTCATAATGTTCTATAAATAGAAAACTGCCATAAAATAAAAGGATGATTTAAAATGAAAGAACACTTGGAAAAGTCAATAATCATGTAACGCATATCTAATATTACAAAATAATTATCTTTAAAATATTTTTAAGTTCAAAGAGTTTTACCAACAATTTTTATTAACAATTTTTCTTGAGCTTTAAAAGCAGTAGCTCCAACATACATAAAATTTGATCCAAAATATACCTTTACCTAATGAAAACTCTTTTAGCAAAACTTGACTAAAAATAGCACATTAAAAAAACCATAGTCCAAATTCTTAGCAATATTGGAGCAATTTTTTTCAACACTAAAAAACAAAATGCTACAATTTTTCAACATAACAGTATCAAAGCTGAGTAGGGGGAATCCAAAATTGCAAAAATAGGTTAAACTTAATACTAAATTACTGTCCTAAATCATTATGAACATTCTAATAGATGCAATGAAATCTAATATTCATTCCTCATTAAAATAACAGTTATATGTAAAAATAGAAATAATAAGATATGTCCTAAAAACAATAAAAATAAATATATCAATACCCATCATCCTTTTTAAAAGTTAAACAGTACAAGCCTATTAATGGAACAGTTACACAGACACACCCAAACTAAGTATACCTCAGCTCATCATTGCCATTTTTCATAATTCTATTGGATATAACACATGTAGTAATTGATTATAGAAATAAAAATAAACATAAGTAATAAGTAACATAAAAGATACGAGAGCTTCAACATGGAACCTATTGTATTTAAAATTAAGAAAGGGGGTGGGGAACATAATATATGGCAACAATGGTACACAGAAGAGGAATTATTTTCATAGAGGTTAAAAACAGAGATTAATAGATCTATAGCCATGGTGTGACGATTTTTTTTTTTAAAGATTTTATTTATTTATTTGAGAGAGAGACAGTGAGAGACAGAGAGCATGAGAGGGAGGAGGGTCAGAGGGAGAAGCAGACTCCCCGCCGAGCAGGGAGCCCGATGCGGGACTTGATCCCAGGACTCCAGGATCATGTCCTGAGCCGAAGGCAGTCGCTTAACCAACTGAGCCACCCAGGCGCCCGCCATGGTGTGAGAATTAAGCACAATTCTCTCAGTAGCCGATATGATATGATATATGCCTAAAATCACTGACGGGATACAGGATTTGAACAGCATGATTATCAAACTTGCCTGTATGAACCAACAACTGTGCAATTCACACTCATACCATGAGACATTTACCAAAACACATGCTATCTGGCTCATTTAAAAAAAAGTTAAACAAATGAATAAAGAAACAAGAAGTAGAATCAGACCTACAAATACAGAGAACCAACTGATGGCAGCCATAAGTGAGGGGGGTGGAGAATAGACAAGGTGGGTGAAGGGGAGTGGGAGACACAGGCTTCCAGTTATGGAATGAATAAGTCACAGGCATGAAAGGCACAGCACAGGGAATATGGTCAATGATACTGTAATAGTGCTGTGTGGTGACAGATGGCAGCTATTCTTGTGGTGAGTACAGCCCAATGTATAAACTTGTCCAATCACTTACACAACCTCTTTCAGAGATTACAAAAATGGGGAACAATTTGCAACTCATTCTAGAAGCCAGCATAACCTTGCGACCAAAAGGTTATGAGGATTCACAGGAGAAGAAAATTACAGGATAGTTTATCCCTCTAACACAAACACAGATATCTCAAACAATATGTTAGCAATTCAAATCCAACAACATATAAAAAAAGATAAAATCATGGCCTACTGAAATTTATTCCAGGAATGTGATTCCAGCAGTGAAAAACAATGCACTATGAATTCACACAACATGGATGGATCTCATGGTCAAAATGCTGAGTGAAAGAAGTTAGACAGGATAGGCTACATCCTTTATGGTCCCATTATTTTTTAAAGATTTTATTTATTTATTTGTCAGAGAGAGAGAGAGCACAAGCAGGGGGGAGAGGCAGGCAGAGGGAGAGGGAGAAGCAGGCTCCCCACTGAGCAGGGAGCCCGATGCAGGACTCGATCCCAGGACCCTGGGATCATCACCTGAGCCAAAGGCAGATGCTTAACCAACTGAGCCACCCAGGTGTCCCCCTTTATGGTTCCATCATATGTAATTAAAAGCAGGCAAAACAAATCATTGGCGTTAGAATCAGAATAGTGATTACCTTTAGCAGGGACATTGCCTGGGATGCTGCATTAAGGAGCATTCTGGGCATTGGAAATATTCTGTATCAATCTGTATAGTATACACATGAGTAAATATCCTTTGAGCAGTATACTTAAGATTTCCACGTTTATTGTATGAAAAATATATCTCAATTTTTAAGTAAAAGGTAGTAGAATATCCTGTGTCCAGCACATATGATTGATTTTTTAAAATCATTCTTCATTCTTTCATTTATTCAGTTGTATCCCTTTCCACCAAGAATAATTATTTAAAAAAATGAATGGAAATGGTAGCATTCAAAATTGACATCACAAAATAAAGTGGATAAACTTAAGAAGACTTTTGTAAGACCTATATGAATAAAGTTATAAAACTCTACTGAGAATTCAAAGAAAACTTGAATGAGGTGTATCCATGTTACCGATCAGATGATTTTATATTTGAAACGTATTAACTATAACCAAAATAGAATAATGATTTAACACAATGCCAAAATAATTTTTTTAAAGATTTTATTTATTTATTTGAGAGAGAGAATGAGAGAGAGCACATGAGAGGGGGGAGGGTCAGAGGGAGAAGCAGACTCCCTGCCGAGCAGGGAGCCCGATGCAGGACTCGATCCAGGGACTCCAGGATCATGACCTGAGCCGAAGGCAGTCGCTTAACCAACTGAGCCACCCAGGTGCCCGCCAAGATAATTTTAATACATAACTATATCACAAAGTTTTATAATATTTTAAATTTGAGTAAAAACCTAAATTTCCAAAAAGAGTAATTAGTTAACTGTATAATGGTAAATCTATAAACATGAATTTCCTTCACTGGGCAACTATTTAAAGCTATTTTTTAAATCAGCATGGACTTTAGATTGTGCAGAACATAGTGCTGGAAACTTAGGATCTATTGCACTCTCTGTCCTTAGCACAGCTCAGCACTCACCCTGAGCACTCAATTTGATGTTAAAAAGAACATTGCTTAGCTGGAGTATGGCCAGATGAGATTGACCAGGATAGAAAAAATTCATGTCATAAATGCCTTGGGATCAATAAAGGAGTATTTTGTTGGTGCTATTCTCCATGAGAGTTGACTATCTGCATATGGGTAGATGCTAAAATTAGGATTATCCTAGGAGGGGCAGTCTTCGCCGTATGGGGACTTTGTGTGGTATGTTCCTTCCCTTACAGCAATTAGGCACATCTTAAACACACACTAAACATCTTTGGATGAATGAATGAATGCATGCATGCATGATAAATAAATACTCTCTGAACACTAAATTTCTATGACTCAAAAAATTTTTGTGTCGTTTAATTTTGTAATCATTTTCAGGATTTTTCAAGAATCAGGATGAAAACCAAGTCTAATATGGTATTAGTATTTTCCAGAGAAACAGAAGCAATAAGATATATGAAGCAGTAAGATATATATGCAAGCTCAAAAAAAAAAAAAAACCTCACACTTATATGGTCAATTAATATATGACAAAGGAGGCAAGAATATATATAACTGAAAAAGACAGTCTCTTCAATAAATGGTGTTGGGAAAACTAAACAGCTATATGCAAAAAAAGAAAGAAAGAAAGAAAGAAAGAAAGAAAGAAAGAAAGAAAGAAAGAAA